>NC_139702.1:25736037-25761037 GCF_964188405.1 Protomyctophum parallelum | reverse complement strand
ACAGTATACTTGATGCTCCATTGATGCCTGTTTGCAGCCAGTATACACTGACTACTTGGACCGACTGTGGCTCAGGAGGTAGAGCAGGTCGTCCAATGATCCATGGGTCGGCGGTTCGAGTCCCCGCTCCTCCTGTCTACATGCCGAAGTGTCCTTGGGCAAGACAGTGAACCCCACATTGCTCCCGATGTGCTGGTTCTGGTTGGTATACCTTGCATGGCTTCCGCCACAATCGGTGCATGAATGTGTGTGTGAACGGGTGAATGTAATGCACTGTAATGTAAAGTGCCTTGGATAAAGGCGCTATATAAATGCACCATTTACCATGTTGTATTGATGCCTGTATGCAGCCTGTATACAGTAGATATAGACTTGCTGGTCTCCAGGTTTTTCAGAAGACTTTAATTAATGCTGAACTTCTATCATTTTAAAATATTTAGCACATTGGCATTCCATTGACACTTTGCACCTTTGTGGCTCCAGTAGGTCTGTGCCTTTCTGTAGCTATAGCTTATTATGTCTGTGGCAAAAACAAACTTTGACAAACTGTCCATCACAATCTGGCACGGTCATGACAACCCCTTCTCACAATGAGTTGCAACTTTTTGCCAAAGATATTTCGGGTAGACTGGAGGGAAATGACAGACGCATGGCTAAAATGATCAATTGCGGCATATATACAGCAGCTAAAGCTCGATGCCATGTCCGTTTCGGTTTCAACTCTCCGGCCTGTAATTAAGAGGCAGACGCTAAATGGTTCTTTGTGTGTGTTTTGTGGCATATTTGACGGTATAGTGTCCATGTGTGACGCCACTTCTAAGTTCATTGTGAACTTAGTTGTGTAAACACACACCACAAAGACAGCATGCGTATTCTGTCTTATAAATATTAAGAAGGATGCATCCCGCCCACAAGCGCTATACATCTGTGGTTAATTCTCAAACATCTTTCATGTGAAGGACTCTCAAATTGATTATGTACTGTATTTGGCACCCCCGTACTAAAAGGTTTTCTGGCAATGAAGATCCCCCCCCCCCCCCCCAAGAGATACCAAATCTACAAGCCCATCTACATAAACATTTTTAAAATACAAATAATAATACAAATAAATAAAGAATCACACTCATGTGATCACATCGTACTCTAAACAAACATTAAAAGTCCATAGACTTGGCCCCAGCCAGTGACGGTCGGTACGCCATTAAAGGTCCAAGACTTGGCTGCCATATGACAATCGATGGGGAACCCAAGCCAATAGAAACTGCAGGCTTTGGCTTTCTATTCCTGGAAAGTTAACATGCTATAATGGAAGCCATTGTTCTTTTGCGGAAAATCACACCCCTGTGAAGTGAGGGGCGCTCTTACCATCATATATCATCTCATTCTGGCCAATCACAATTTGCGTCCTCACTTTTCCGTCCTCAATACGTACTTTGCTCAGCCAATAAAATCATCGGTATTCGGTGCTCAGCCAATCAAATCATCGCTACACAAAGCTGGGCATAGGATGGGCTAGCGACTAGCGTCCCTCAAAAATGAAAATAAAACGTTTGAAATCTTGCAAAAAATAGGCCTATAAACAATGATGTGGTAGGCGGGTTTCTGCCCACAGCCATCCTATGAGACACAGACCAAGGAAAGGATACAAATTGTGCCATTTTATAATGAACATTTGCGAGGAGTGAGGACCAATTAAATGGGTGATGTCGCCCTTCAACCTATTTCACTTTATTTTAATAACATCTGAGTCGATTTGTATCTTATTTTATGTTGTCTGCAGCCAAATGCATACAAGTCCTTATCCTCGACATGAAAACGTTTGAGAACTACTGAAATAGATGGTTAAAACTGTTACACATTTTAGGGGAACCCGTGGAACCTCCTCCTCGATGACCCCTGGGCTGGGGGGGTCACCGGACGGACCCCACTTTTGAGAACCAATGCGCTACACACACACACTCCACCCCCCTAACAGCATCTCCTCGCTACAACCATAGGCATAGACTGTAAAAAATATGGACAAAGCGTTCTCCGGGTCTAACATGAATGTAAAATGAAGCCAGTCAGTCCTTGTATTGTAAGTCGCCATCTTTCTAGATCCGTTTGGGCCCAGCTGGCTATTGGCTGGCCCAGACAACGAGGCGGGACTTCCCCCCTTCTTCTCCGTTGGTTTTTATTTTGACTCGAGTGGGAGGGGAATCCCGATCATAGACTGTAACGGTAGCCATGCCCCTCAGAACATACGCGACTTTATGGTAATTTTTTTAATAAATGGGACCATAATTTTCCAAAAAGAATATTATGACATTAGAAATTAGACTTTAAACTAGTGACTGGAAGCAGAAAGTATTCATGACCATGTTTATTAAGGTAATACAGTCTAGGTGAAGTTGGGCCCAAATACATGGGGGGTACATCTATATACATCTATGGGGCTATGGGTTTTTCTGGGTCCAATGACAGCGCCACAACAGGCCATTATATGAACTTTCATTACCTTAGTGGCTTCACAAAATATCTGTCTGACTGCCCCCCTGGCTACAACACTGACACTCTCCACTATTCCCTCATGAATATTAAGGACCTCCTGTGCCCCGCCCCCTCCTTGTGAACTTGTGTTGAGGCTCTCTCTCTCTCTCTCTCTCTCTCTCTTTCTCTCTCTCTCTCTCTCCAGTCCAGCAGACTAGAGCTAGCTAGAGCAGTCATTCTCAGTCTCACTCTCACAGACGAGAGACACACAGACGCACTCGTAGGTGCATTGTTGTGTTGTGGCGCACGGCCATCAGAAGAAACATAATAAGAAGAAGAGAAGACGGGACAATAACGCGACAAAAAGAACAAGGACAAGGAATAGGGGAGGTTTTTTCTTTTTCTTTCTTTCTTCTTTTTTTTTTGCACTGGAAAAGCCCAAGCTCTCTCTTTTTTGTACAAAGTGATCGTGCATGTTGTGGCCAGCGGTGGGACGGACGGACGGGCGGACGGACGGGGGTATTTAATATCTGCACGGGACGGGACGACTGGGGACTTTAGAGTCGGCCTGGGAGAGAGGAGCCGACATCATGGTCCTCCACTTCCAGAGCAGATGTGTGCTGTGTGTCGTCTCCACTCTGCACATGTTACTGCACTGCCTCTGGATACAGGTACGAGACGCGTCACACCTGGAGACAACAGAACAAAACACACACACACACACACACACACACACACACACACACACACACACACACACTCACACACACACACTCACACACACACACACACACACACACACACACACACACACACACACACACACACACACACACACACACACACACACACACACACACACACACACACCGGCCAGTGGTTTTTCGAATTTGATGTGATTTCTTCCCACAGAGAGTAGCGAAGTAGTAGGATACATGCAGTAGCCTACTTGATAGTATCTGTACTTTACTAGAGTATTTGTTATTATTATTATTGTTGTTGTTGTTGTTGTTGTTGTTTTTAAGCTTATGAATTTCACTCCACTGCATTTCTAGGAAGGGACCCCCAGCCCAAACCTACAATAATATATTCTGAGACAACCACTTGAGCCCTATTTAAAAATGGGTGGGGGGGTTTAAAAAAAACCCCACAGATTCCAAAATTATGTACAGCATTGCATTGATGCAAAAACAAAGACAATAATGCACTTCCTAATGTACTTTTAAGTAGCCTACTTTTTAAAAAGCAATTACTCTTCCAGTACTTTAACTCAAGTAAAATACAAATTTGAGTGAGCAACTTTCACTAAATATATTAGTAGTTGAGTAAATATTTGACCAGGAGTATCTTATCTATACTTTGACTGAAATACTGAGGAGTCGGCTACTTTGTCCACCACTGGATTTTACCGCCCAGGAACCTGAGCAGGCATAGTATAGCATATTACACATTCATCACTTTCAGCTAATTCAATTGATTATGAAACAAACATCACACTCTAGAAGTCTAGCCTCTCCTGTTCTCTGCAGCGTTGACACCGCTATAGCTTGATGCACAAGTAAACCACTGACTCTAAACTTACAAAATAATCTTATTTTAACTGACAAAAGTTCCCCACCCTGACAAGTTAACTAAAGCACTTGGAATTATTGTAGGAGTTGAGGCATTACATTTGGTTCCACAGATCTACAAGCTCGGCTATAATATTTGATTATTTCTTTATGCTGTACTAATGATCTTCTTACCCATTTTGGGGCGAAAACCCCTTTTGGTGTTAGCATTATGTTATGCTTTAGCTATTGAAAAATATCAGATCTACAAGCTCATAGCGCACCACCGAGTGTCGCGCTACGAGCTTGATAGGTCTGCTATTTTTGAAAAATCGAAACATAGCTTTTTCAGAAAACTGTCAGGATGTAGAAGACATTTTTAAAATCTGATCTCAGGTCAAAATGGGTACTTAAAACATTACTCTTTTGGTATTAAATTGTCACTTTACTGTCACCTGGGCTCATCCTCCGGACACTTCCAGCTGTTATAGCATTATGTTATGCTTTAGCTATTGAAAAATAGCAGATCTACAAGCTCGTAGCGCCACTCGGTGGCGCGCTATGAGCTTGTAGATCTGCTATTTTTCTGAAAAATCGAAGAACGACAGTGTATATAATCTTCTTGTCTTTGTGTGTTCCACCACCAACCAGCTGGGCTCATCCTCCGGACACTTCGAGCTGCAGATCCTGTCCATGCGCAACCTGAACGGAGAGCTGCGCTCGGGCGCCTGCTGCGACCGGCAGCCGCCGTCCCCTAGCGGCTGCGGCGGGGACGAGTGCGACACCTACTTCCGCGCGTGCCTGAAGGAGTACCAGCTGAAGGTGGTCTCGGCGGGACCCTGCAGCTTCGGCTCGGCCAGCACGCCCGTGGTGGGCGGGAATACGTTTAGCTTGCGCGGCGGCGGCGTTGGCGGCGGCGGCGGAGCGAGGAGTGACAGCAGGTCCCGCATCGTGCTGCCGTTCAGCTTCGCCTGGCCGGTGAGTCGAAAAACTTTTTTTACTATTTTAATGTGTCACGGTCGCGTCCTGAGCCCCCTCCGTTTGTCCATGATTTTCCTCTGTCTCTCCCAAGTCCTGCTCCTCTGACTCTGATTGCCCTGAGTGCCGTCACCTGTGGGGACCAGCTGAGCCAGGTTGAGTGATGACGAGCTCCAGTGACTATTTAAACTCTGCCTTGTGTTTTGTTCAGTGCTGGGTCTTAAGCAGGGGGGCAGTCAGCCAGATATTTCGTGAAGCCTCATTTGAAATCGGTAGTTCATATAATGGCCTGTTGTGGCGCTGGACTGGACCCAAAAAGCCCCATAGCTCCATAGAGGCCCATGTATTTTGGCCCAACTTCACCTAGACTGTATTACCTTAATAAACATGGTCATGAATACTTTCTTCTTCCAGTCACTAGTTTAAAGTCTCATTTCTAATGTCATAATATTCTTTTTGGAAAATTATGGTCCCATTAATTAAAAAAATTACCATAAAGTCGCGTATGTTCTGAGGGGCGTGGCTACCGTTACAGTCTATGATCGGGATTCCCCTCCCACTCAAGAGTCTTCTCCTCCCACTCGAGTCAAAATAAAAACCAACGGAGAAGAAGGGGGGAAGTCCCGCCTCGTTGTCTGGGCAGCCAATGACCAGCTGGTCCAAAACGGAGCCAGCCAATGGCCAGCTGGTACCAAACGGATCTAGAAAGATGGCGACTTACATCAGGAATTAGCATATTATTACAGGCTTCATTTTACGTTCATGTTAGACCCGACGAACGCTTTGTCCATATTTTTTACAGTCTATGGTCTTAAGTCAGTGTCAGGTTTTATGTTCAGTGTATGTACTTCTGTTATCCTATGTCATTAACCAAGTTTACTTGGTTAATGACAAGTTTATGTGATCTTCTTGTCCTGCCTTTGTTTGAGTTTCCTGCACTTGGGTCCTAACACCTGCAAACCGTGACAAAATTACCTTTTTGATTTGTTTTTGGTGCCGCGGCGGCCCTGTGCATGGCTGACCCCAGTGAGGGCCCCTATACCTATACCACAAGACATGGAATGATTGCCTGCGTTGTGAAACTGTGAAACAAAACAAATTTTCTTGCTTGCTGATGGTAACGGTGGATAATTAGACAACTGGTTCTCAAAGTGGAGTCCAGGGGGGACCCCGAGGGGGGTTTCACTACTGGTTGGATTTGGTTTCGAGGGGTTCCCGTGCTAAACGAGGATCATTTTAAACACTTATTAGGCCTATTACTATCTTTCGACTATTTGAAAATAGCCGATTTACACTTGTAGATAGATTTGCTATTAAAAAAAGAAGAAAAATAATCTCAGACAAATCTTCTCGTAAGGTGTCTCTGGCGCAAAATCTATTCAAATGGGGATCCGCTGCCAGATACACATCCACTGGCGGTTCCTGTAATGCAGTGATTCTTATTCTCAAACATTCTCATGTCAAGGAACCCCAAATGTATTATATAGTCTCTTATGGGGGGTGCTCCATAGCACATCCTTGATAGATTATTATATTTAGTAGAGAAGTCTACAGTAGTGAACCCTGATCTGAATAGTCATTCTCGTACATTCTCTCATTTGTCTATAACAATAACCCCCTCCTCAAGGACTCCTGGGGGTCTGAGAACCACTGCAGTCTTGTGTGGTACAGAGTACACAGACCTGCAGGATTCTGGGCATGTAGGGTTTTCTTTTGACTGAAGCTGTCACACTGCAAAACACGTGACTCCACACTATAGGAGTGTGTGTGTGCGTGCGTGTGCGTGCGCGCGTGTGTGTTTGTGTGTGTTGCATGCGAGCGCGCGCACCGCGCATGTTTTGTTTATCGGTTGGTTTTGGCAGTAGGGTTCTTCTTACTCTGTTGGTTTATCTTGTCAACGTGATAAGAGCATCAGTAGTAGGTTCGTTGACCTTGAACATGTATACCGGTTACCGTAGACACAAAGGACACATCATTATTGCAGGAAGTATTGTTATTATTTCTGTCTCATGAAGGTGAACATGATTGGGCGCTCGGTTCGGGTGGCTCGGGGCTATCCACCTATCCACCGAGGCACGGTGCGTCCTCTGTTTATTGGTCGTGTTCAGGAGAGGAAACCGGTTCTGTATAGTTCACCAGTGTAAACAAAATGTCATGTATACTCTGTAGTTTACACTGCTCACTGATTGGTTACAAACAAAAAAGGTCTACTGACATTATTCAACTCACTGGTTTAACCCAGCTTGGCGTCTTAGGGCGACCCCTATGGGTTCTTGAGGGGGTTCTAGAGGGTTCCCCACTCCCCAGCTAAATGATTGACAGCTGGGAACCAAATGGACCCTTTACTGACCCTTTCACAGAACCGGCGTCTACTTTTGTTTTGTTCCAGTTCTGAACCACCTTATAAGGGGGTTTTGAACCAATTCATTTACAGTGGAGACACGCTGTGAGAGTGCCACAGATGGAACCACATTGACTGTCACGGGTCCATTTGGTTCCATCTCTCGACACTCTCAGACTTAGCTAAGTTAACACTGAGGACTTTACGTTATACATGTAGAGGGGGGGTCTGTGGTCTAAATGCTTTATATCAAACTGGGGGTCGTTGAATTTAAAAAGGCTGAAGATCACTGATTCTAACCATACTGGATTAGAACAGAACAGAACAGAACTTTACATTTTATGTTAGTTTAGTTACATGGCTAAGGGACTGTATAATATAGATAAACTTAATAGAGTCATAATGAACAGTAGGCCGGGCGATGGGGCCATGGTTGTTGTTTTATTTGATAAGCTGCTCTCAATAGAAGCTGATTAGAGGCTGGTTGGTGTTGAGGTCATGTAGCATCCAGTGAGTCACATGAGGGTCCATTCATTCACACCACCAGTCGTCTGCTCAACAGGTCATTTTTAGACCTCGTCTATATACTTCATGTTATGACAGTGTGGTTCAGCCGAATAGAGTAGATCTGCAAGCTCAACGACATGTTGCCATGCCACGCGCCTTTGAGACTTTTTTGAGCAGATCTTTTGTTGCGGAAAGTGACATTGGCGTATGACAGAGCATACATTAAGGAGAACGGACAGAATCCAGCAGCCACTGTGACTGGCAGAAGGGCCACTGAAACTATAGTTGGTTCCCTGTCCTTAACCCATTTAGGCCTGACGTCGAAAAAAGAAAAAAAAACGTTCGCACTGAAAGAATATATATTCAAAGATTTGTGCCGCATTTTTACGAAAAAAAAAAAAAAGCAGACCTACAAGCTCGTAGCGCGCCACCGAGTGGCGCGCTACGAGATTGTAGGTCTGCTATTTTTCAATAGCTAAAGTATAACATAGTGCTTAGTTAAAACACCAAAAGGGGTTCCCGTTCAGAAGTTAACTTATACTCTGGCTGTACGACATATAGCTCACAGACTTGATGGAACCTATTCTGATTCCAATCTGAACATAATTACAAGAGCTTAATGTTATCAGACAGATAAACGCACGCACACACGAGTTCTCTCTCCTAATTGTCAGGAATTGGTATCCAGACCTGAAAATGCATTTTCTAGTTTAACTAAAGAGCCAGAGAGACGCAAAGACCCCCCCCCTGTTACTGAACAAACACTCTACAGCAATGATTGCCATGGGAATGTATAAAGCTATTTAACACTTACTGTAACAAAGAAAGTATCACCTTTAATGATCCCCGGGGGGTTAATGCATGGTGGATACAGTAGCAGGATACAGACAGAGATAAGACCAACAATGGAAGGAACGGCAGGGCCTGCAGGCCGCCATGCGCTGCAGGGTGCGTCTCCGCTGGTGGCGTACTAGCCTTTTTACAACGTCACTCTAAACGTGGACAATGACTGACTGGCGGGGGGACAATGGCCCGCTGTTAGAGCGGGTGCCGTAAAACACCTGTGGCTTATCTTAATGCAGCGCGTTAACACACAATGCTGCACCAGGAAATGGCTCAGTTTCAAGCTAAACGTATATACCGCAAACATTCCCGGGAACGTCGTTTTACCACCACGTAGCTAGCTGCCCCATGCATGTGAAACGCTTCCGTTTCCGACATTTGAACCACTTTAAAACGTAGTTTAAAGTCTCCCCCGGGGGCTTAAAGTTTAAAGTGTCCCCGGGTCTCCCCCAGGGGGACCTATAAGTAAGTAAAAGTAAGTAGGACCGTGGGCAGGAAGAACCTGTTCCTGTGGTGTGAGGCGGGCGGGCGGCTTGATGTCCAAGTACATCCCCCGCGGACATGACACTGGTATGACACAGGATGCTGATAGTGCCAAGCAGGGAGGCATTGGGTACCATTTTATAGCCTTTTGATATGACCCGGGCTCCCAGTCTCAGGACACTCCACTGGCCCCAAGACCACTGAGATGGGCTCTGTGTAGTCACTCTTTTACGCTCTACACAAAATCTATTTTGCAAAAAAGTATCCCGACATAATGAATTGCTGTTATGGCCGATAACCGATAACACCGACGTCGATATATGATCTCATTCTGTATTGAAAAATTATAATGATTTTGTCTATTCTGAAAAATACATGGGTGTCTGCACTGCAGGCTTTATAGGCAAGTCAGATTTAATTTAAATACCTTTAATATTGTGAGCTTGTAGATCTGTTAAAGCTGTTACTTTGGGCTTGTTCATCTGTAAAGGTCTGATTGATTAAATCGAACCGATGACGATTAATCTAAAAACAACTAGAATCGTCCGATACCGATGTGTAATCTCCCATCATCACTTGCAAAAATAGCCAATCTACAAGCTGACCATGCGTTGTAATGCAGCACGTTGGGGATCTTGTAGATCTGCTATTTTCATAACCCTGCCCTCCCCGATAGGAACACTATAGGGTTCATATCAAGTCAACAGAAGGATGACAAAACTGAAATTATCTCCATTTTAAATCTATTATAGTCCACAAAATAAAAACTAATATCAAAGTCATATACGTACATCCCAATAGCATAACAAACCATGGGTCAAATTCAGGGTTGAGCTCAAAGCAATAGAGAAAAGGTGGGTCTTTATCTGGGACAAGAGATGATTCTAGAACAGGGGTCATCGATGTGTCCATTACATATACACAGACACGTGTGTCTGTGGACACTGTGGCAAAGAGTTGGTCTTGTCCGTGACAATTCTTACATTTTTATGTTTACACGCCATTATAATGTTCTTATTTTGACTTTATGACTGTCAATGTCAATTCTCCAGGCTTTCTGCAGAAGATGTATGACACTTCCAAGTGTACAAATACAAAAGAAATGTAACCAAATGGACCCTTACGGGTTCCGTTTGTGTACACTCTCAGTTACAGACCTGTTATGGTCATTCAGAGCTCTTTATTGTGCTTCTGCTGATATTAATGTTCACTCATTTTGTATACGTGCGTGGCAAAGAAAAATGACATTTTGACAAAAATGTCCACCACAAACCAGCATGGCGATGATCACTGTTCCAGAGTCAAGAGACAACAGCAGAGAAATGTTTAAAAAAAAAGGTGCTGCGGACAGACAGCGGATCTGAGCCCGAGTTTAATTGGTGTCATGGGAGTGTGCCTGTTTCTTTGTGTCCGATCCTTGATTACAATCCTGAGGTCCGCGACAGCGTTTTATAATTTGAAAAGGGGACTTTCGGACAGAGCTGCAGTATAGATATTCATTCTGTCATTCTGGATGTTATAACCTTTGTCTTATTTTTCCTATTCTAAGGGTGTATCTTTTGTGTTTGTGTTTCACTTTTTTTTAACGTGTCATGTTTGAAATAAGACTCCCGCGTACAGAGAGAGAGAGAGAGAGAGAGACACACAGAACGCTCCAGCTGGGGCCGTTTCACAAAGAATTTGAAACCATCGGGGAAACTTTTTTTCTTTTTGTTTGTCTTTTCTTTTCTTTTTTCCGCGGGATAGGATTTTAGTCTTATCGCCTGAATTTGGGTTTTGAGTGAAGAGAAGCCAGATCTCTTGGTGGAACCAAGTGATTGGATGTTTTTTTGGGGGGGGGCTGGTTGCCTGGCAACGGGGGCTTCCTGCTGGGAAAAGGAGAACAAGGAAAGGGGGAACAGAGAGAAAGGGGGGGAGGGGGAGGGAGACAGAGAGAGGGGGGAGGGAGGGGTGTAGAGGAGGAGTGGTTTACCTGCGAGGGCCTCTGCTTAGCTGTTACTGTGGTTTCTCTATAGCCCATTCTGACCTGAGATCAGATTAAAAAAATGTCTTCTATACATCCTGACAGTTTTTCTGAAAAAGCTATGTTTCTATGTGTCAGTGGTTATTCGGTTTAAAAGAAATAGCAGACCTACAACCTCGTAATGGTGGTGGTGGTGCGCTATGAGCTTGTAGATCTGCTATTTTTCAATAGCTAAAGCATAACATAATGCTAACGTGCGAACACCAAAATGGGCTAGCACAGTTTGGATCTCAACCTTTTCTGGAGCAGGTCCCAGGGTTTTGTTTTAGTCAATGAATCGATAGTAGTCCGTCTTGGATAAGTGGAACGAACGTAGTATAGTTCCTATTTATTGGTATCAACAATGAAAACAAACAAAAAATTCAAGAAGAAAAAAAGTCATGAAATTTTTTTTTACATATACTTTTAATATTGTATTTCCCAATTATTTGGGGGCCCACTTGTATTATCCTAACAGACGACCAGTCACCACCAGTATAGGAACCCCGGCCCACAGGTTGAACCAATGCTGTTCTGGGGGTCAGCGTTTCTGAAAAGGCTTCAGGCTATGAAGACTTGCATGTCTCACAGACGATGAATACTTACGTTACTGATCTCGTCTCAGACCGATGCGCTGCTTAGACCGTTAGTTGCATTGTCAAGGACGAAACCCCTTTTTTTACAAAGTCCCCACGTGAAACCTTTAATGTTATTTTTCTCCTGCAGGCTTTTCTTGCCTTTGTTGATAGTCCACACAGCGTAGAGAGACACTGCACGAAACAGGGAGAGAGAGAGAGAGTTGGGGAGTGACATGCACCGAAAGGTTGTCAGGCATCAGAGCCAGTATGCAGAAACATGGCTATTGGCGTTCCCCCGAGTCCCTAAAAACACTCTTGCAAAGTGGATATTGTTTTATGAGCAGGTATACACTGTGCATGATGTACATTATGTTTTCAGTATATCTTCGCCGAGAAAACCCTTTTCATCTCCAATATCCCAACTTTGTGTTACTTTTATCGTAAATGAACGCCGACTTGATCAAAATGAGCAGATCTGCAAGCTCGATTTTGAGCTGTTGCATGCATGGCATTCATCTTAAACTCCTGGAGGCCAGACAACTGCTGAGTTGTTCTGGAAGACATTCGTCTCTCTCGTCCTCATCTACATTCAGCGGCCGCTGTGGCTTCCCACCCGGGGGCGACCAGATGAAGACAAAACTATGTCGGTCGGCCGGTCTCCCGACACCCCGAGCTGTCGGATATGGCTCCGCTCGTCCTTTATAGCGTCCAGCCAGTGGATGTGGTTAGATTCCACTTCAGGACACCCCAATCGTGTTGTCACTTTACATATTGGTCCTTTTTTTTCAGGTTCTTTGAGAAATTGCTTGTTAACCCATTTTGCGCGGGAACCCCTTTTGGTGTCAGCATCATCATGTTATGCTTTAGCTATTGAAAAATAGCAGATCTACAAGCTCATAGCGCGCCACCGAGTGGCGCGCTACGAGCTTGTAGGTCTGCTATTTTTGAAAAATCGAAGAGCGCCTGACATAGAAGACATTTTTAGAATCTGATTTCAGGACAGAATGGAAAACTGTCAGGATGTAGAAGACATTGTTAGAATCTGATCTCAGGTCAGAATTGGTTAAAGTCACACCGACCTCGTTATATCTGCCAACCCCCGAGAAGACAAGAATGGCTGACGACGACTCTTCACAGCGATGCGGTTGCATGATGACAGTCCACGTGTACAGTGTTCAGTGTTCAGTGTACAGATACTGGCAACGCGGCGCAACGTCTTCGCTCCATTCCACCAAAACCACCGCATCGTTCTGAACGTGTGCCACCTCGCTCTGTTCCTTACGACGCTTTGTCAAGCAAACACCTTTTTTTACACCGTTTTCTCTGGTTCTTGTGTTCTTCTTTGTTTGTTTGTGTGTGTGTGTGTGTGTGTGTGTGTGTGTTGGTTTGTTTGCTTGTTTGTTTGTTTGTTTCTTTCCTTCTTTCTTTGTGTGTTTTTTTAACCCATTTTGGGGCGGGAACCCCTTTTGGTGTAAGCATTATGTTATGCTTTAGATATTGAAAAATAGCAGATCTACAAGCTCACTACGAGCTTGTAGGTCTGCTCTTTTTTTTTAAATCAAAGAACGACATATAAACATGGCTTTTTCAGAAAACTGTCAGGATGTAGAAGACATTTTTAGAATCTGATCTCAGGTCAAAATGGGTATCTCTCCTCCTCTTTCATGCGTTCTCTGCTTTTCTTTACACCTTTCTTAACCCGACTATTTCTGACCTTCTGTGTCTTTCTTCACTCTCTCCCTCTGTCTCAGTTATAGCTTTCACTTTCTCACTCTCTATTCCCCCCCCCCCCCCCCCCTCTCTCTCGCTGTCTCTCTCTCTGTGTCTCTCGTCCGCTGGTTGCCCCCCCCCCCCAGACAGACAACAGAGTCAGTATCAGCTTATAATATTATCGGGAGATGGAACAATGCCGGTTGGCTCCGGGCTGAGCTGGGGGCTGGATTATACCAGACAATACGTGGCTCCATGGGGGAGCCCACAGGAAGCCGATGGAGGGATGATGGAGGTCAGAGCCTGGTGTGGTTGGTCGGTTACCCCGACCCCCCCACCCCCCACCCACCCACCAACATAACACTGTACGTCACCCCCACGTAATGTGCTGAGGTTGTCGTTGTTCTGGAGCGTGACGTGAAGACTTAAACTCACGTCATTGTGGGGATTATGATCGGCATCGAGCAAGCAGCGTACACATGCTGTATATGCACGTGCACACACGCACACATCGTGCCAATATGTTTTCACACCTTTTATTTTTGAGCCCCTCCTATATGCCCAGCTTTGAGGGTTTGTGTGAACATATATTAAACATTGGCTGATGATTTGGCTGTACATGTTGAGGATGTACATATTGAGGATGAAAGTGAAGACGCCGCAAAAGCGATTGGCCTGCTGGGCTTTCATGTGGTCCCATCGGCCCGGTTCTGGAGGAACCCGCATGCGGTCTGCCTCGCCTCTCCTGAGTCTCCTCTCCACTCCTCGGGGGAGGACAGACAAATCTCCCTCTCTCTCCCTCCCTCTCTCCCTCTCTCTCTCTCTCTCTCTCTCTCCTCCAGACCCATGTCCAGACATGTTCCCTCATATACACCTATTTCCCCGCTCCTCCCCTCCAGCGAGTGAAAGCTGCCTCTGACCTCCTCCTGCTCCTCATAACTAAATAAATGAATAGGAGAAATATTGCGTTCTTCTTCGGGGGGGAGTGATAATCATGGAGCTCTAATAGATACTTTCATGATGTAGCAGCCGTCTAATTACAGGCACGCGGCTACAGCGGCTGGTGCCACTAAAGCTATAAATTACCTGTATTGTCTGGAGCTCTGAGGAGTTAGCTGAGTTAAAGCTGACTCATCCAAAAACTATAGCACACCTCCTCTCTCCTCTCCTCTCCTCTCCTCTCCTCTCCTCTCCTCTCCTCTCCTCTCCTCTCCTCTCCTCTCCTCTCCTCTCCTCTCCTCTCCTCTCCTCTCCTCTCCTCTCCTCTCCTCTCCTCTCCTCTCCTCTCCTCTCCTCTCCTCTCCTCTCTTCTTATACTACAAAGTAGTTCATGTGTGATTGTTGGTAAATTAGAATCAAGGATTAAGTGCTAACACGCACAGCACACACACACACACACACACACACACACACACACACACACACACACACACACACACACACACACACACACACACACACACACACACACATACACACACACACACACACACACACACACACACACACACGCTCAAACACTATAATGGTGCGTGAGCACAATCTACTTCAGATGATACATTCTAGCAAGAATGTATGACTCTCTGTCTCTCTATCATGACATTCGATAGTGGTGAGAACGATGGTGCCCTTAAGAGAGACAAAGAGCTTAAAAGAGGTGCCGAAATAATGGAGTATACAAATGCACGCTCACACACACACACACACACACACACACACACAGAAACACACCAGGCCTCTAAGAATGGACGTGTAACATAAATGTTTATCATGTCTTATACTGTTCGCTTGTTCAAGAGTATAGTACTAAGTACAATGACCACACAAGCACATAATCAACAGGTTGGTGTGCAGGCTCTAGAGTAAACTATAGGGATGAACTTTCTCCACCACGCTGTTTCTGTTTTATTGGATTCTTGGCCATGTGAGGGAGCGCTGCATCTCTCCCTGCACTGTGTCTGATGTCCAGACTGAATGCAAACCTTACATAATATGCAGGGTTGAACAGTGTGTGTGTGTGTGTGTGTGTGTGTGTGTGTGTGTGTGTGTGTGTGTGTGTGTGTGTGTGTGTGTGTGTGTGTGTGTGTGTGTGTGTGTGTGTGTGTATGTGTGTATGTGTGTGTGTGTGTGTGTGTGTGTCAGGGTGACTCTTTGGAGATAAATGGTCACTGAGTATTGTATCGTGCATGAGCTTTTGTGTGTGAGTGAGTGTGTGTGTGTACAGTAATGGTACATACATGTATGTGTGTGTATAAGTATGTGTAATTGAAAACTACATCAAAGAGTATACACATACCTTTACATAAATGTCTGAAGATGCTTTCTGGTCTATATGCTGACGATCATTATTACCAACAAATAGATCAACTTTACCGAGTGTATATCAGAACAATCACGACAGTGAAGCGGGGCGAAGGATGTACATGATTGATGATTGATGATGATTGTTTATTCATTTCCGTGTCATGCACACCTTGTGCCCGACCCTCATGGGTTCATAAGACACCATTTCACAGTTGCAATTACAGCATGTTTTACATTACATAATTTATGCATTTACAGCATGTTTACATTACATAATTCATTATATCACACCTCAGATTTATACAGAGTATACTATGTCTTCTTTCCCAAAGCTTTGACAGATAAAACCTGCTACGACGAAAGTCCCTTTGGCAAAACATAATCTCCATTTTTACATAGTCATTTAAATCCAGGAAATCCCCACATATAGATCTTATTAACCAGAATATCCCTTATGTCATCGTATTTAGAGCAGTAAAACAAAAAGTGAACTTCATTTTCAATTTCATCTATAGATCACAGAACAGACAATGTCTCTCGTCTTCGGGCGTGGGGGGGGGGGGGGGGGGCATTAGTCGTAATGAATTAACAGAACAGGTTCCGGTGGGATGTTGTTATTCTAATCTCCTCTGTGTTCTCTCTCTCTTCCTATTGGTTCAGAGGGCGTACACGTTGATCGTGGAGGCGCTGGACTTCAACAACGACTCGTCCATTGGCCGTGAGTATCCATCCTCCATCAAACCTGGAAGCACTGCATGGGCCCCCTGCCGAGAAATACGTACCCAGATTGTTAAGCCATTTTTGCGGGTGGGAAGAACCCCTTTTGGTGTTTTAAGCATTGTGTTATGCTTTTAGCTGTTGTCAAATAGCAGATCTACAAGCTCATATAGCCGCGCTATGAACTTGTAGGTCTGCTATTTTTTGAAAAATGGTGAAAATGTGGCGCAGATCTTTGAATATATTCTTTCAGAGCGAACAATTTTTAACTCAAATCTTTGCTTCTGGGGGCGTCCCTGGAACAACATATTTTCAGATGGGGGTCGGTGGCATATTACATATGATTTTTGGGGTCCTTGACATGAAATATTGAGCACCACTGATACAGAAACTGTCAGAATTTAGAAGATTTCTTTTTTCGACGTCAGGCCTAAATGGGTTAATTTAGGAAGATACACCATCGCGATTGGAGCCACTTAGAGGCGACGTCCTATGATCACTGATCCCACGAGAGCGTGGTGCCGGGACAAAGAAAGGTCCATAATAAAGTTTCTCCTGATTTGTCTCTCTGAAAAAAAAAATCTATTTTAGTATGAAAATCTTGGGAATATCGTTTGGCTTGTTGTGACGATCGGATCCTATATATTTTAGTTCAGTGACCGTGGAGCTGAAGAATGATTCAGAAGCTGTGTTCACACAGGAAGAATTCATTGATTGATACCTGGCAGTCAATGTGTTTTTACTGTGTCATGGATCCTTTGTTGTTGTTGTTTTTTTTTTTTACCTATGATGATATTGAATTATGTTGTTATTGTTCATGTTCATTGTTCAATGGGCCTAAATGGAAACAATACAAGGATTCATGTTGGTGCTATCCCTTTTGGACTGAGTGTTTGACTGTATACATTCAGTCTAATAAACCATTCAGTCAATTTCGCAAAAAAACACAAAAAGTTAAAAACATGAAGATAAGAGGTTTCTGGCCCGACAGGCAAGTATAGTCATGCTGATATATAACTATACATCAAGGTCTTATTATTATGTAACGGCTATCATGTTATCAATGTTTTATAATGGCTAATAACAAGCCCTGCATGGTCTCTCAAACCATGACAGCTCACACTATATGTATGTTTTGACATAGATGTGGCAGGAGTTCATAACAATATCGTCCCATTCAGAAAAGACAAGCGGTTGTAAAAGCGAGTGTGTGTGGGGTGGGGGGGGGGGGGGGGGGGAGGCAGTCCCCCCCCCCTGAGCTTCTGTTTGTTTTCAGATGGAGTGTTGGCTGTGTGTTGTATTTGTCGTCCCACGGGGAACCATTATAGGCCCCGTGTGAAATGGGCCCTGCAGGGGTGAGCTGAACGTTAGCCCTGCAGGTGTGCACGAGAGGAGAGAGAGGGAGAGGAGTATAGTGGGAGAGAGATGGAGAGGACAGTGTAGTGGAGTATGGGAGAGGAGGAGTGGAGAGGAGTAGTGGGAGAGAGATGGAGAGGACAGTGTAGCTAGTGGAGTGTGGGAGAGGAGGAGGGGAGTGGAGGAGGAGGAGATGGAGATGACAGTGTAGTTAGTGGAGTATGGGAGAGGAGGAGGGGAGAGGAGGAGGAGGAGGAGATGACAGTGTAGTGGAGGAGGGGAGAGGGGGAGGAGGAGGAGGAGGAGAAGGAGATGACAGTGTAGTTAGTGGAGTATGGGAGAGGAGGAGGGCAGAGGAGGAGGAGGAGATGACAGTGTAGTTAGTGGAGTATGGGAGAGGAGGAGGAGAGAGGAGGAGATGGAGATGACAGTGTAGTGGAGGAGGGGAGAGGAGGAGGAGAGAGGAGGAGATGGAGATGACAGTGTAGTTAGTGGAGTATGGGAGAGGAGGAGGAGAGAGGAGGAGATGGAGATGACAGTGTAGTGGAGGAGGGGAGAGGAGGAGGAGATGGAGATGACAGTGTAGTTAGTGGAGTATGGAGAGGAGGAGGAGGAGATGACAGTGTAGTGGAGGAGGAGGAGGAGATGGAGATGACAGTGTAGTGGAGGAGGAGGAGGAGGAGGAGGAGATGGAGATGACAGTGTAGTTAGTGGAGTATGGGAGAGGAGGAGGAGAGAGGAGGAGATGGAGATGACAGTGTAGTGGAGGAGGGGAGAGGAGGAGGAGGAGATGGAGATGACAGTGTAGTTAGTGGAGTATGGAGAGGAGGAGGAGGAGGAGGAGATGACAGTGTAGTGGAGGAGGGGAGAGGAGGAGGAGGAGGAGGAGGATATGACAGTGTAGTGGAGGAGGGGAGAACAGGAGGGGAGAGGAGGAGGAGATGACAGTGTAATGGAGGAGGAGGGGAGAGGAGGAGGAGGAGATGGAGATGACAGTGTAGTTAGTGGAGTATGGGAGAGGAGGAGGAGAGAGGAGGAGATGGAGATGACAGTGTAGTGGAGGAGGGGAGAGGAGGAGGAGGAGATGGAGATGACAGTGTAGTTAGTGGAGTATGGAGAGGAGGAGGAGGAGGAGGAGATGACAGTGTAGTTAGTGGAGTATGGAGAGGAGGAGGAGGAGGAGGAGGATATGACAGTGTAGTGGAGGAGGGGAGAACAGGAGGGGAGAGGAGGAGGAGATGACAGTGTAATGGAGGAGGAGGGGAGAGGAGGAGGAGGAGATGGAGATGACAGTGTAGTTAGTGGAGTATGGAGAGGAGGAGGAGGAGATGGAGATGACAGTGTAGTGGAGGAGGGGAGAGGAGGAGGAGGGGATGGAGATGACAGTGTAGTTAGTGGAGTATGGAGAGGAGGAGGAGGAGAGGAGGAGGAGATGGAGATGACAGTGTAGTGGAGGAGGGGAGAGGAGGAGGAGAAGATGGAGATGACAGTATAGTGGAGGAGGGGAGAACAGGAGGGGAGAGGAGGAGGAGGAGATGACAGTGTAATGGAGGAGGGGAGAGGAGAGGAGTAGGGGAGGGGAGAGGAGGAGGAGGGGAGTGGAGGAGGAGCAGATGGAGAGGACAGTGTAGCTAGTGCAGTATGGGAGAGTAGGAGGAGGGGAGTGGAGGAGAGGGAGTGGTGATAGGGTTTGAAATGAATCACTGGATCTATACCAGGGCAGTATAGTGATTACAAATCCTGTTACACCTGTATACTGTAACTGTGTTAAAAACCCATTTTGGGCGGGAACCCCTTTTGGTGTTAGCATTATGTTATGCTTTAGCTATTGAAAAATAGCAGATATACGAGCTTTAGGTCTCGTCTATTTTTGAAAAATCGTTAAAATGTGGCGCAAATCATTGAATATATATTTCAGAGCGAACATTTTAAACTAAAATATTGGCTTCTGGGGGGGGTCCCTGGAACTACATATTTTGAGATGGGGGTCCGTGGCCCAATAGAGATAATTCTGGGGGTCGTTGACATGAAAAAGGTTGAGCACCACTGACATAGAAACATGGGTTTTTCAGAAAACCGTCAGGATGTAGAAGACGTTTTTAGAATCTGGTCTCAGGCCTAAATGGGTTAACATGTGCATACTGTACTGTATACGGTACTGTACATCTGAATAGGACGGGGTATAGTCTATGTTAACCTCACGTCACCAGGCAATTCCACCTCAGATCTATGTTACTGTATTTGAACATCAGTCATACTCACATAATGCTGCTGGTACTCGGAGAGCCAATTATGTTCTGGAGTGGTATAGGCCTACTCAGTCTGAAAAGGTTGAGAACCACTGCTTGTATTAGCCCATTCTGACCTGAGATCAGATTCATACGAGGTTTCCACTGGACACACACTGGTCTGATTAACCCATTCTGACCTGAGATCAGATTCTAAAAATGTCAGTCGTTCTTCGATTTTTCAAATAGCTAAAGCATAACATGATGCTAACACCAAAATGGGTTCCCGCCCAGAATGGGTTAGTAAAGGTGGATTTACATTTGCGTGATTCATCACATCACAGTTTTGAAACCAATTCTGGCGAGGCCATGTTATAAGATGAGGGTTACAGTCGGCTTTGCACAGAAACGTCCGGTAAAAAGTAGTTTTTTACACAAGTAATTGTACTTCTACTTAAATACAGAATGTGAGTGCTTTTCCCATCTCTGCTTTTTCATTACTACTTTTTTCCCTTCTTGTCTCGACACAGAATTGTACTGAAACAAATGTGCATAATGTGATTTATAGATATAGCACGTTGACATTAGACAGATGCCATAGGTTAATTGTTTACCCGGCATCCTATAGTTTCAAATGTACATAATGTCATTTAAATTAGCATGTTGTTATGATGAGGTCCATTGTTTACATTATATCCTACTTACTTTGAAGCACTACAACTACATTGTTCACTCTGCCCTCTACTTATGTCACAATTATTTACCCTGTTGTTTATTGGCTATAGAGTTCCTGCTTACTCGGCTCATTCCGACTCCACACTTGTAATTAGCTCCGGATAAGAGCGTAGTGCTAAATGCCTACAAATTGTAAATTGCTCTGGATTTTCTCAATTACTGCAGCTGAGTGGGGTTGAACGCACACGACTGCTCGTTTAGTAAATAAGTAAAGAGCCTTGCCGAGCCCATGTGTGTGTCCTGTTTCTGTAGCGTGAGGCAGCTTGCTATAAAGTACACCCACCTGGACATGAAGGAATTTCCCCCCCAACTGTAGGTGCCGTGTCATTAGTCAGAAGGTTCATTGTTCCGAAATTACTATCCCTATCTCTAACCCTAACCTAAACCTAACCGCAAGCACGGGAGCAGTGCATGTTCGGACTAACGGGACTTCGGATCTATGGGCAGTTTCCCAACTGTAACTGTGTTAAAACCCATTCTGAACGGGAACCCCTTTTGGTGTTAGCATTATGTTATGCTTTAGCTATTGAAAAATATCAGATCTACAAGCTCATAGCGCGCCACCGAGTGGCGCGCTATGAGCTTGTAGGTCTGCTATTTTCGAAAAATCGTTAAAATGTGGCGCAAATCATTGAATACATATTTCAGAGCGAACCTTTTTTTTTTTTAAGATATTTCTTGCGGCTTACGCCTTTTATTGGTTTTTTGAAGGGACAGACAGTAGGCTGACAGGAAACGGGAGAGAGATGGGGGAAGACATGCAGTAAAGGCCGTGTCGGGCTCGGGAGTCGAACCCGCGGCACACTGCGACTGGATTACCAGTCGGGTGCCCAGACGGTGATGCCACCGCCTGGGCAGAGCGAACATTTTTAACTAAAATATTTGCTTGCCGAGCCCATGTGTGTCCCCTGTTTCTGTAGCGTGAGGCAGCTTGCTATAAGTACACCCACCTGGACATGACACTACTCGGTCAAAGGAATTCCCCCCACAATACTGACTGCCATTATTATAGTCTTTGTTATGGTATTGTTGTTACGGTATTATGACCCCGGGCCGAGGAGTTGAACCCCGACCTCGCAGTCGGACGCTCTAATCTAACCACAACGTTAGAGTCCTGAGCTGGCTTTATTTCCTGATTATTAATTGCATTCACCTATGGGTATCAGTGAGGTCTAAATCTAGCCCCCCTGATGAAACATCTGGGATGAGATGTCATCAGCAGTGGAACGGAGAAGCTATAAAAGTGGTAATTTCAAAAAAACAAAGTTACGATACTGTATGCAGAGTTTCGCAGAGTCATGAGTTACGGTTCCAACATCTCAGACAGGTGTTGCCTTGACAGCCGCAGCAGTATTCACCATTCCAGTGTGAGGTTTAAATATTTGAAACTGTCGAGTAGGGGGAGAAGAGAGTAGACGCGGCTCCTTTTTTCTGAGAGGTCAGCTCACGTCTTTCTTTTTCATACGTAGCTGCGCTTCGGTGCCGACTGCCGAGAGGTCAGCTTTTCTTTTTTTTCCTTTTCTTTTCTTTCTTTTTTCAAATCTGCTATATCGGTGCCATTTCTTACACCCCATTTCCTTCCCCCCCCCCCCCCTGTGTACGCCGTTGTGCGATATATGAACGGTCACAGTTTGCTCCCAGATTGATTATTTTTATTCCCTCCTCTCTGGGGGATTCCATTTTCTGACTGTTTGTTTTGTTGTTGGCGAAAGCCCTCCATAATTTTGGTCCCTCCCGGGGAAGGGGGGGAGGGGGGAGGGGAGCAGCCTGGAGCCCTGGCGTCACCTCAGCCCGACCACGCTTATGCACCCCGCTGGCGAAATACCGCACCACCACTCGGGATTTCTTTGCACTACGACTTGCGAGCCAAGCTCAGCCTCCTACAGCGACTACAAACTGACACTGTCCTAACAAATACACCCCCCCCCCCCCGCTCTCCCCTAGCCCCCCCACACCCACCCCCTGGCCCTTCTCTGACACCGCGGCACGGAGGGTAAACAGAACGACGGAGCGTACTTCTCTGTTTGTCTTTGAGTCGCTTGGACAAAAGCTTGAGAGATGTCCAGTAGTGGACGGTTCGCCTGTGTATGTCCACAAGACCACTCTGTGCCCCCCACCCCACCCCACCCTAGCCTGTATGTCCACAAGACCACTCTGTGCCCCCCACCCACCCCACCCTAGCCTGTGTAGCCAAGTGCATTTTTGTCAAATAGTGTACTTAAGTTAACCCATTTAGGCCTGACGTCGGAAAAAAAAAAACCTCATGTTTCTACATCAGTGGTTCTCAATATTTCATGTCAAGGACCCCCACAGATATATGAAATTGGCCGCCGACCCAAATCTGAAAATGTGTTGTTTCAGGGACCCCTCCCAGAAGCAAAGATTTTAGTTAAAAACGTTTGAAAAAAACCGAATATATATATTCAAAGCTTTGCATCACGTGTTCATGATTTTTCAAAAATAGCAAGTCTACAATAGCAAACATGAACTCTAGTTCAATAAACGACGTTATGGAATGTATCACACAATTCCATCACAACAACAAGGTAAATAGTCACATAAGAAGACTGCAGACAAGACTGTACAAAGAAACTAGAATACCAGGTAAATAATGAACTTGGCATTTGTCAAAACCAAATTTTTTCAATGTCAGGTCCGTCCGGGGACCTCGAGGTGTCCAAATGGACCCCATAATGGGTCTGTAAGGCCTCACTCACACCTTTCGATCTAGCATACAACATTGAGGCATGCTAGATGTAAACAAAGGGTAAGTGTCATGGCCGCCCCAATGCATTTCCAATGGAAGTCACATGGTTTGACACAACATTTTTGTTGTACGGCTTTCGGCTGTGTTTCGACTGCCCCCCTCCCCCTCATACAACACAAATGTTGCGTCAAACCATGTGACATTGGAAATGCATTGCGAGCTTGCATCAGTAAACAAGTCTCATGCATCAGCTATACATCAATCTGTAGTGAAGGTGTCAGTCAGGCCTAACTCTGAGTAAAAACAAAAAAACAAGAACCAGTGGTTCAAACAACATGCTATATCTAAATAACATCAGTGGTCAATAGGTCTAGTCACTAGACTTAGACCAATAGACCTAGTCGACTAATATTGTGCCATTGATTGTGTTCTTATTTGGACTACCAGCGTTTCAGAGTCAAAGTCAAAGTCAGGTCAAGCACATTTATTTGTATAGCAACATTTCATACGACAAACGCAGACTCAATGTGCTCATGTAAAATAAACCCCTTTTGGTGTTAGCATTATGTTTAGCTATTGAAAAATAGCAGACCCTACGAGCTCGTAGCGCGCCACCAAGTGGCACGCTACGAGCTTGTAGGGTCTGCTATTTTTGAAAAATCGTGAAAATGCCGCACAAATCTTTCAATATATTCTCTCAGAGCGAACGCTTTTTTTTGTAATCTCGACGTCGGGCCTAAATGTCATTAGATGAAGAGGAACACAACAACAGCGTCATTGTGTGCTGTGTGCTGTGTGTGGTTGGTTCACAGACGTGGGCGGCGAGGCCATCGCCAGGGCCGTCCAGTCGGGCATGCTGAACCCGGACCGGCGCTGGCAGAGCTTCCGCCACAACGGGCCGGCGGCGCAGTTCGAGTACCAGGTGCGCGTCAGCTGCGATGAGCACTACTACGGCTTCGGTTGCAACAAGTTCTGCCGGCCGCGCCACGACTTCTTCGGACACTACGAGTGCGACCACAACGGCAACAAGACCTGCCTGGACGGCTGGGCCGGGCCAGAGTGTAGCACCGGTGAGTCTTTGTCTTTTGTCTTTTGTCTTTGTCCTTGTCTTGTCTTGTCTTGTCTTTGTCCTTGTCTTGTCTTGTCTTGTCTTGTCTTGTCTTGTCTTGTCTTGTCTTGTCTTGTCTTGTCTTGTCTTGTCTTGTCTTGTCTGTCTCGTAGAGCTCGTAGCACGCCACTCGGAGCTCGTAGGTCTGCTATTTTTGAAAAGTCGTGAAAATGCGGCGCAAATCTTTGAATATATATTCTTTCAGGAGACTTAATTTATTGTATTCGACGTCAGGCCTAAATGGGGGGTTCACCCAGGGCTCAGTCTTTAGGTCTGCTTGTATTTCCATTTACACCAAAACAGCCGACCTGCAGGCTCAGATCTAGCCTGGTTAAACCCCTCCCCATGAAGTAGGCTATGTCAGAGCTTCCCAAAGTGGGGTCC
>NC_139702.1:25723537-25731037 GCF_964188405.1 Protomyctophum parallelum | reverse complement strand
GTGAGTCTGTCTGCTCCTGTCCCGACGGCTTCTCTGGGGTCAGCTGTGAGAGAGGTGAGTCTGTCTGCTCCTGTCCCGACGGCTTCTCTGGGGTCAGCTGTGAGAGAGGTGAGTCTGTCTGCTCCTGTCCCGACGGCTTCTCTGGGGTCAGCTGTGAGAGAGGTGAGTGGCGCCGTGTCTGTCTTAATTGCCTTCCTTGACGTATTAATGAGCATCAACGACCATCACCTGGGCAGACACACCACAGCTCCCCTCTACAGTGCTCTGCTACTGAAAGTGACTCAGTCTCATTTCTGTCTGTCTGTCTGTCTGTCTGTCAATGAGTTCCAGTTTACGTCAGTAGAACTCTCTTCTCGTCTCTGAATCCGTCTCTGAATCCTATTTTTGTCTTCACAGCCCTTGAAAAATTGCCCCAAAACATTGCAGAGATTTGGCGTAGACGGAAGAAAATACTATTGTGACTCAAGTCCAAACGTTCTCTTAAGACGACATGGGTTTAAGTGTTTATGTGTGAGCATTCATGGAGCAGTCTGTCTGTCTGTCTGTCTGTCTGTCTGTCTGTCTGTCTGTCTGTCTGTCTGTCTGTCTGTCTGTCTGTCTGTCTGTCTGTCTGTCTGTCTGTCTGTGGGAGAGGCAGGTCAGGGCTGTAGGTGAGTCGGGGTGCATACTTAGTTTAGACTAGTCATTGGTTATAGAAATGGGTTAAGGTTAGGTTTAGGTGTGCTGCCCCGTGGGAGGTTAGGTTTAGGGTGAGGGTTTGAGATAGGTTGTAGTTGTATAGGACTAATGACTGGTCTAAACCAATGACTAGTCTAAACTAAGTACTGCACCCGGTGAGTCATGTGATCATGGCGAGGAGGCGCTGTGGGAGAGAAGGGTCATGGTGGTCAAAAGGTCATGGGGTCAGTGTGAGGCAGGGGGCGTTAACTTATAATGTTTAATATGAAGCAGAAGAGGTGTGTGTGTGTGTGTGTGTGTGTGTGTGTGTGTGTGTGTGTGTGTGTGTGTGTGTGTGTGTGTGTGTGTGTGTGTGTGTGTGTGTGTGTGTGTCTGTGTGTGTGTGTCTGTGTGTGTGTGTGTGTGTGTGTGTGTGTGGTCTATTGGTTGACCAGGAGGCTGGAGGGGTTTTCCACAGCCGTCCGGAGAGAGGGGAAAATCCATTAGCACGCACGCACACACACACACACACACACACACACACACACACACACACACACACACACACACACACACACACACACACACACACACACACACACACACACACTCACACACTCACACACACTCACACCGCTTCTGCTCTCGTTCGCCTGGCAACAAATATACAGTGATCAATTGACTGAACAGTTGAAGCGTCTAGACGGAAGTACCGGGATTTGGCGGGAGTATATCGCCCCGAGGAAGTCACGCTGAGGGCTTCACAGGGCTGTTTACATTCTGTCACGTATTCAGTCTCTTGAGCCAGACTGCGTCTCGCAACTTTCAACTTCTTCCGTGCATGGGATATCCCCGCCTCCTATACCCGGGTTCCGTTTCCGTCTTTGCTAGTCGCGTATACATCTTCACGCACAATTCTACAAATCAGTCGAAGAATGTCGTTGCTGTCGACTGTGAAACCTCTTATCTCCGTAACAGTTTGAGGCCGTAATGAGGTTTCACACTTTCCACCCCGACAGAGACGATGCCTTGCTGCTCATCAGAAATGTGGAATTCCAACATGTGTTTTAAAGGTGTTTAAAATGTATTTTTCCGTGAACGGAAATGAGAGACCAGATGAGTTTTATGTGTTTTTTTTCCCCTTCCTTTTAGCCGCAATGTCTTATTGTACCACGTGCTGTTTACATTTTTAACTAATAAAGTATTCAGTCAATCAGTCAGTCAATCAATCAATCAATCAATAACTGAAGTCCATCTCTCTGTCTCTCAGATATCGATGAGTGTGAGGTGAACCCGTGTTCTCATGGAGGATCCTGTGAGGACCTGGTCAGCGGGTTCAGGTGCATCTGTCCTCCTCAGTGGACCGGCAAGACCTGCCTCATCGGTCAGTCACCGTTTCCTATTATGTCTGCACAAAACCCCACTGTGGCTCCCAGAGCCTGATTTATGCCCCGAAATAAGCAGATCTACAAGCTCACGACCCCACTTGGTGTACACAGCACACCCATTGGGTTCTTAACCCATTTAGGCCTGAGGTCGACATTTTAAAAAATGTCTTTTTAAAATGTATTTTTTTCTGAAAAAAATGGTTCTATATATCAGTGGTTCTCAATATTTCATGTCAAGGAGCCCAAAAATTATATGTAATTGGCCACTGACCCCCCCATCTGAAAATATGTTGTTCCAGAAACCCCCCAGAAGCAAATGTTTGAGTTAAAAACTGAAACTTTGAAAGAATATTCAAAGATTTCAGGCAACATTTTCACAAATTTTCAAAAATAGCAGACCTACAAGCTCGTGAGCTTGTAGATCTGCTGTTTTTCAATTCTACAAGCTCACGACATGTCACGCCAGAATCAGAATGTCGCAACCATGTCGCGATCACGTCACTCGGGAGGTTTTTGGTGAATGTGGCGTGGTCTGTCTTGTGACAACTGTTACTATAGTGGCTTTGGAATATAGTGGCGATGGCATTACATACAGTATGTAAGACTAAGGCACTTGGAATTGGAGGGAACATTTTGAATTGGTAGGGTTTTTTCTTGCATATAACTTTGTAACGCTACTGGCGTTTGTGATACAATACTTGAAAACAAAGTATTGCATTGTTGGTTTGAGCTAACAGGCCCTGTCTTAATACAAGTTGCAGGTTATTTATTTATTTTTTACATTTAAATGATATATATTTTTAGGGCATGTCATGTTGATCTATACCTGCACAGCCTTTGTGATCTACTGGTAGATCTACCTTTTGGGCACCGCTGACTATACAGTATACGTGTGCAGGACCAAATGTCCCCAAAATCACAACAAGTACAGTCAAATTATTCTTGTCTTGGTTGTTTAATGGTTGAAAAATGATTTTTTTTAGAGACAATTACAATGAGTAAAAGCTACAGGTTGGGTTAGGTTTAGACATTTGGAAATTATATTTAGGATTATAGATAGAGTTATGCCTTATTTAAGTATTTTTTTGTTGCGTGCTGGTTTTGTGCACTGAAAAATAGCTGATCTATAGTTTTCAATACCTTACAACCTGTGGCATCCGTGTGTGTGTGTTTTAAACGTGACGTTTTGGTGTCGGTGGTTTCAGACGCCAACGAATGTGACGGCGATCCCTGCATCAACGCCGTCTCCTGCCGAAATCTGATTGGAGGATACTTCTGCGAGTGCCTTCCTGGTTGGACGGGACAGAACTGTGACACCAGTGAGTCGTGTGCCGATAGCGATGCCTCCTCGTGCACCACTCGCGTGTGCGTGGTGTGCGTGCCCGTTGTGGGGATGCTTGGTGGCTCGGCCAGTCCAAGTGCACAAGTGCTCCTTGTGCGCGTGAGGGGGGTGCATACTTAGTTTAGACTATAGTCATTGGTTAGACATGGGTTAATTAAGCAATAAGCCACGAGAGGTCTCAGGTTACCGGGTATTTTACACTGGCTGGGGGCTTCTACCCTCCCAGCCAGTGTAAAATACCCGGTAAGCTGGGGTCTCGAGTGGCTTATTGCTTTTCTAAAACGGTTACAAACATATAGCAATATTAACCCAATAAAACTATTAAATTCACAAAAGTATCTACGCTTTGCGCCACCAGAGCGAGCGAGCCAGAGCCACAACACTTCCTTGTTTTGCGGTTGGGAGAATATAGCGCTAGATGTATTTACGGGGCTGCCTGGAGCCACACATTCACAGTCATATGAGCCGGGCGGTGCTTAGACGCCCGCACGGCATGTGTTTGTAAAGCAATCAAGCGCTCCCCTTCCTTCCAGTTCAGCTTCAAGGCTGCAGGAGGATACAAAGTGATTGAAGGAGTGGGTTATCGGTGAAATTTACACCGGTCACGTGACGGTAACCAGCCAATCAGAATGAAGTATTGGGACTACCCGTTTTAGAAGGTTAGGTTTAGGTGTGCTGCCCCGTGGGAGGTTAGGTTTAGGGTGAGGGTTTGAGATAGGTTGTAGTTGTATAGGACTAATGACTGGTCTAACCAATGACTAGTCTAAACCAAAAACTGTCTAAACTGTACTGCACCCGCGCGTGAGGACTTTGGGGTTCAAAACCCGACTCCCGGTCTTGTCTCGCGTGTCTCTCCTTTTCGCTCTCTGCCCTGAGGTTTCATGTCTCTCTCTTCTACTACACTCTCTCTCCTCTTCTGAAATAAACCAGAAACGCTGACAAAAAAAATAACTTACTATAAAAGGGAATAGCCGTGGAAAGTGTTTGTTTTGACTGTGTGTAATTCAAACGAAAAGGAAAACCAGACCATCTGATTACAGTAAATAAGCACGCATTGTAGATTACGTAAGGAGCTGTTTATGTGATGGTGCTGCATGGGCTGACTTTGTTACGTTTTCCCTACAGATATCGACGACTGTCATGGTCAGTGTCACAACGGAGGAACATGTGAGGTACGAAAGAAGGCTCTGTGTGTGCATGTGTGTGTGTGTGTGTGTGTGTGTGTGTGTGTGTGTGTGTGTGTGTGTGTGTGTGTGCGTGCGTGCATGGATGCATGCGCGTTAAAAACAGCTGTACCCTAGCGTCCCTATTCTGGGGTGAACTACATATTTAGTTTAGAGCAGGGGTGGGCAACTATGACGATGGCGAGGGCCAATATATTTCCACAATCACTCCAGAGGGCCAATATATTTCCACAATCACTCCAGAGGGCCAATATATTGCATATTACTGTCATAGCAAAAATAGCTGATCTACAAGCTCAAAACGTTGTTTGTTTTGAGCTTGTAAATCAGCTATTTTTGCTATATTTGAATTGAAAACCTGATTTGTTTTTGCTATTTTTGAATTGGAATCCTGAAAAGTATGCAAATGCATTTGGTTATAGTTATGTTAACTTTATGAACTGTTAACATAACTACACAAAAATACAATAACATTTTAATACTAGTCATTAAGTACTATAGTCATTTAATACTAGTCATAAAGTAATTAAAGCGGGTTTGGAATTGTAACAGCTGAAATCAATACTATATCAGTATTGTGATATTAACATGCAGGCCACATTAAGTGAAGGTGGGGGCCATATGTGGCCCCCGGGCCGCCAGTTGCCCACCCCTGGTTTAGAGCATACATGGGCAACTGGCGGCCCGCGGGCCACATGCGGCCCCCACCTTCACTTAATGTGGCCCGCAGGTTAATATCACAATGCTGATATTATTATTGATTTCAGCTGTTACAATTCCAAACATGACCCACTTGAATTACTTGTACTATAGTATTAGAACGCTATAGTCTTTTTCATGTCCAATGTATTTGCATTTATGGTTCATAAAGTTAACATAAATAATGCATAATGCATGCATTTGTAATTAAATATACATTTAATTAAATTAAAGAAAACACATTTTCAGGATTTCAATTCAAATTTAGCAAAACATAGCAGATCTACAAACTCAAAACGCGCCGCGCTTGTATATATCTGCTAGTTTTGATAATACATTATTATACATGCAATGTGGCGTTGTGGCCCCTCTGGAGTGAGTTTGGAAGTATATGGAGCCCTCTCCATCTTCAAAGTTGCGCACTCCTGGTGTAGAGTGAAAACAGAATGGGACCTAGGTTAACGGTGGTACCCCCCCCCTCTCTCTCTCTCTCTCTCTCTCTCTCTCTCTCTCTCTCTCTCTCTCTCTCTCTCTGCAGGACATGGTGAATGGCTACAGGTGTGCGTGCCGCCACGGCTTCGGGGGCGAGCGCTGTGAGACGGAGGTGGACGAGTGTGCGAGCGGGCCCTGCCTGAACGGCGGCCGTTGCCACAGCGACGACGCGGGCGCCTTCCAGTGCCTGTGCCCGCCCGGTTTCTCCAGCAACCGCTGTCAGGTGAGCGAGCGCTCGACGCTCAGGCCACGCCCCCACTTGGTGTACACTACAGTACACCCCATTGGGTTCTTAACCCATTTAGGCCTGAGGTCGACATTAAAAAAAAATGTCATTTTTTTCTGAAAAAACTCATGGTTCTATATATCAGTGGTTCTCAATATTTCATGTCCCCAAAGGACCCCAAAGATTATATGTAATTGGCCGCCGACCCCCCATCCCCCAGAAGCAAAGGTTTGAGTTAAAAACTGAAACTCTGAAAGAATATTCAAAGATTTCAGGCAACATTTTCACAAATTTTCATTTTTGAAAAATAGCAGACCTACAAGCTCGTAGCACGCCACTCGGTGTCAATATATAACACTGTTAAAACACATATAGTTAAAACACAAAAAGGGGTTATAATCCCGTCCAGAATGGGTCAACGTCTTGTCTGCAGGGGGGACAGCCAGAGGGGGTTCCAAATGGACCCTTCCTTACAGGTCTGGAACCAATCAGTGTGTCATTCGTTCCATTTAACACACCATATTTATTTATTAGGCCAGGGTTTCTCAAAGTGGGCGTGGTGGTCGTGGTGACGGGGAGACCACCTGTTACTGAACAAACACTTCTTAACCCATTCTGGGGCGGGAACCCCTTTTGGCGTTAGCATCATGTTATGCTTTATAGCTATTGAAAAATAGCAGATCTACAAGCTCGTAGCGCGCCACCGAGTGGCGCGCTACGAGCTCGTAGGTCTGCTATTTATTTTTTTTATCGAAGAACGACTGACATAGAAACATAGCTTTTTCAGAAAACTGTCAGGATGTAGAAGAACATTTCTTTGAATCCGATCTCAGGTCAGAATAGCAATGATTAGCCTGATGTCACAATATAGAGCTTTTACCTTTTAGGCAAGAACCTTTTTGATCACTTACCATAAATCCCCCCCCCCCTCTCTCTCTGTCTCTCTCTCTCTCTCTGTCTCTGTCTCTCTGTCTCTCTCTCAGTCGGACGTAGACTACTGTCAGTCGAGCCCGTGCCAGAACGCCGCCCCGTGTTTCAACCGTGCCTCTGACTATGTGTGCGAATGCTCCGAGGACTACGAGGGCAAAAACTGCTCTCACCTGAAGGACCACTGTCGCACCACGCCGTGCAAAGGTTACTGTTTGACTACATCACTGTGTGTGTGTGCGTGCGTGTGCGTGCGTGCGTGCGTGCGTGCGCGCGCGAATGATATTGCGCAATTGACACTCCTATTGGAGAGTTGACAACATTTTAGTTAAGTGAGCTACATTTGGACGCACACACAGTCACACACACACACACACACACACACACACACACACACACACACACACACACACACACACACACACACACAAAGCTAATATCCATATACCCCGCCTCTTCCCATCTCTCCCTGCAGTGATTGACAGCTGCACAGTGGCAGTGTCGTCCAATGGCACGGCGGGCGGCGTGCGTCTGATCTCGTCCAGCGCGTGCGGTCCCCACGGGCGATGTCGGAGCCTGGCGGGG
>NC_139702.1:25401037-25718537 GCF_964188405.1 Protomyctophum parallelum | reverse complement strand
TGTGTGTGTGTGTGTGTGTGTGTGTGTGTGTGTGTGTGTGTGTGTGTGTGTGTGTGTGTGTGTGTGTGTGTGTGTGTGTGTGTGTGTGTGTGTGTGTGTGTGTGTGTGTGTTTGTGTGTTTGTGCGCGTGCGCGTGTGCGTGTTGTTAACTGAACGTGTGTGTGTTCTTTTCAGGAGAGAGTCAGTGTGATGAGTCTACGTGTAACAATGGAGGAACCTGTCATGATGAAGGAGAGTCCTTCAAATGCGTGTGCTCAGCTGGCTGGGATGGACCCTCCTGTAACATAGGTCAGTACTACTTACTAGGCATGTGCCAAAATACCGCCAATCGACTGTTATCAGCGGTCATCGACGTACGTGAAAAAAAGGCTGCCATAGTCGCCATATACTGTATACATTATTCATGTTTTTATTATGTTTTGTCTGTTCATATCCCACCGCAATTCAGCTGAACACAAATGCTGTATTTGTATCGGTAGAAGGATGAGTGAAGAAGAAGGCTGGTGTTAGGCAACTTAATCACTGTTCAAAGTGACAATGGCGAGTGCTCCCTTACCTCCGTTTCAGCTCTGCTTCTCCCGTGGATAGTAAGCCTTGACGTCCAGGATACGTTACTTGGAATTGTTGGTAGATTCATAGTGTGATAAAGACATTTCCTCTTGAGCCACACATGTGTAATTGTATTACATTTTCTGTTTATCATTTACCTCATTTCATACTCAATATTCCCACATGTCAGTCAATGGTCATTATCAAACACTGTTTGCTAACTATGCCGGCTAAAGTTAGCAATCAGTTGATCTTGGCTTGTTCTACAGTTTTATATACATATCTTCATTCATTTCATTTCATAATTTGGACAGAGACAATTGGTTGGTCAAACATACTTTTATTCCTTTCAAAGTCAAACAGTTTTAAGTTATCATTACTATGTTGTCAAACACCCACTACTCACACCATCCTCATTTCCTGGTCAAAGTTTCACAAAAGAGTCACTACTGAATCATCTGCTCATTTTATAGGTGGAGGATTCAATTGGGTTGCACCATGTTGCAGGGGTGCATGGGTCTGGTAATGCATACTATTTAGTACGATTACAACGGGACGGGTTGTTTAAAACCTGGTTTGTTAATTATTGTAGGATTGACAAGTATACTGTACATGTTTGGAAATGTTTTCTGGGTTACATGTTCACTAGTTGTGTAAGTGAATGTTTTGGGGGAAACCTGTCTCTAGACAGATATTATGGGCCACTAGTGAGAGGCCTGGGTTGGAGTTAATGTAGTCAGTCCATGGTGAGACATGGGAGGAGGGGGCACAATGCAGGAAGCTCTGCCCTAAGTGTTGACAGTGTTGAGACTAGAAACGTCTAGACTGGATGCTTGACTTTAAAGCATGTAACATGTAAGTTTGTTGTTTTCATTTTTGGAAGCTATATTTTGGTTTTTTTGTGCAAGAAATATTTTCATGAGGCATTTTTTGGAACATTATTTTTGGATCTGTTTAAAGAAATAAATCTTTGGCAATAATGGAGAATTTTTGGTATGTCATTTTTCTGTGCACCTAGCCCTCATCAACGGACTCATTTACACATAGTCGAAGGGCTTGCAGATCTGCTACTCTTGTGAGAAGCTGTGTAGTAGGACATTAATTTACCAGAAAACACAAGTAACAATATGGAGATAAGAGGTTACACAGGATGGGGGTTAGTGTAGCCACATTAGCCTCTAGCCAAGCAACATTAGTGCATTACTGCTAATGTTGCTAACAGTACTAAACCGGGAATGTAAGTAAGTAGGCTAAAGGCTCATACATAGTCTGTATTTTCGGTGGTTAGGTGACCACCGAACTACAACATGACGTCACTGAGCCGCGGTGAAGAGCAAACCACCGCCACCGCTCCAGCCCTTCTCTCTGTTTTTACTCACCACCGCTCAACGTTATTCCGCGGTGGTCAGCGGTGGTCAGCTCACCACCGGAAACCCAGACTATGAATAGGCCTTCAGCCTTGCCGAGGCCCATAGGGCAGGAGCCCTATCTCCTGTTTCTGTAGCGTGAGGCAGCTTGATAAGTATAAGTATACCGCCTGGACATGGTGCTAGTATGTCACCCCCAATCGAACCCATGATGGTGAGTGCCAAGCAGGGAGCCTCTTGAGTCCCACGGTATGACCCGACCGGGGTTCGAACCCCGACCTCCCAGTCCTTTGGCGGACGACACTCTTAACCCCAAGGACACTGAGCTGGAACGGGTGACCAGAGAATAAGCGTCGGACAGCCCCGATATAGATGCACACGGTGGCAGCCGAAGCAATAATCGTCTGTTTACAAATGCCACGGCACAACGTGATGAGTCAAAGCGCTCTGCACGTGTGCACCAGTGTTGTTTTTGGCAGCAAATTTTGATTTTAGTTTTAGTCATAGTCTTTTGAATAGTTTTCATTTAGTTTTAGTCACATTTTAGTCACCTGGAATGTGTTAGTGTTAGTCTAGTTTTAGTCGACTAAATGTCATGAGATTTTAGTCGACTAAATCTACAGTTGATTTAGTCGACTAAAATGTATTTTGGTAGGTATTGATGCCGTCGTAAGGACTGTTTTTACACTTGCTGAAATTAGCTGATCTACAAGCTCGCGTTGTGCGCGGCTATTTTCAGCATGCAACAAGCTATTTTCAGCATGTAAAATGACTTATACTGGATCTCTTGTCCACTAGTCCCTTCCTAACATTTTAGTCTAGTTTTTATTTGTTGACGAAATTGTCAGTATATTTAGTCCTAGTTTTAGTCATCATAGCACAGTTTTAATTTAGTTTCCATTTCGTTTTCTTCAGTGGAAAATGGTAGTCGACGAACATTTTTCGTCTTAGTTTTAGTCGACGAAAACAACACGTGTGTGCACCGGGCCGTGTTAACATGCGGCGTGTGTTTGCAGGCGTGAACAGCACATGTCTGCCCAGTCCATGTGAAAACGGAGGAACCTGCGTCGTCAGCGGAGACTCATTCACCTGTGTGTGCAAAGACGGCTGGGAAGGACCTACGTGTACATACAGTGAGTACTGATTAATACTAGGCCTATACTGCTAATGGTACAGAACCACGTGTATATACCCACAGAGAGTACTACAGTACTGTCATTGACACATTAGTCAGTGTGTTGAACCGGTTGAACCGGTTTGGGTCTTTTCTCCCACGTAATTTTGAAGCAGTTTTTCCACTGAAATTGAATTGGTTCGTAACTGGAAACCGAAAAATACTTCCTGGCCTTAACTGGGAACCAAAGAGTCACTATTATACAAGTTGAAAGATGCAGATGCGAAGCAAGTGAGTTGTCATTAAAAAAACGGAAAAGTATCTGCCATTGTCGATTGAATTTGAACTAGAATCGAGCCTGGGGCAATTTAGGGACTCTTGCTCCACAGACAAGGGCCTATAAAACTGGTGCTTAAAACTGGTGGAAACACAGGCCGGTCTGCGGAAGGTTCTGTGAAAGCACCAAGGGTTCCAAGAATCTAGAACGGAAACCAGTTCTAGAACCAAAGTTATTTTGGTGGAAAAGGGGGCCTCTGTGAGACTGCGGACAATCTCACAGCTTAAAGATAACCATTAAAGATTAAAAAAATAATGCATTTGATTACAGAGCCAATCCATAGTCTTCTTTTATATGGGGCAGTTGATATGATTGGTTTCCAAAGACAGTAGGCATAAATGTGGTTGCTGCTGCTGCTGCTGCTGCTATTAAACTTATTTCTTTCTTTTTTACTCTTTTCTCAGATACCAATGACTGCAGCCCCCACCCATGGTGAGTTAACAACAATTATGCACAGAAACCTTGTCTGATGCGCACACACACACACACACACCCACACACAAACGGTGACGAAACAAACATTAAATTCTCTTTATTGTTAATGGCATTTAATGTCGGCGTTAGGGACAAGATGACGTATATTTTCCCTGCATTGCCCAATGGCGTTTTTAAAACAAACATTAAAGCTGTATATAGGAGGGGCTAGCGCCCCTCAAAAATGCAGGAATTTAATCCAAAATCTTTAATGAATGGTTTCGGAGACGGTGTGTAAACTTGATTTGTAGCAACTTTATATTGTACATACATCATGCACTATAGTCTCTGAACTCTCTCTTTCTGTGTGTGTGTGTGTGTGTGTGTGTGTGTGTGTGTGTGTGTGTGTGTGTGTGTGTGTGTGTGTGTGTGTGTGTGTGCGTGTGCGTGCGTGTTCGCGTAGCTACAACAGTGGGACGTGTGTGGACGGGGATAACTGGTACAGATGTGAGTGTGCACCTGGGTTCACTGGACCAGACTGCAGGATCAGTGAGTACCTTAAACTCTCTCTCTCTCTCTCTCTCTCTCTCTCTCTCTCTCTCTCTGCATGCATGATAGATAGATAGATAGATAGATAGATAGATAGATAGATAGATAGATAGATAGATAGATAGATAGATAGATAGATAGATAGATAGATAGATAGATAGATAGATAGATAGTAGGCATGTAACGATTCACTCAACTCACGATATGAGCTGCACAATACGATTTTTCACGATATTTTATTTTCCAGAAATATTACTGTTTATTTCATTTTATATTATTTATCCTCTCCACCCCCCCCCCCACAAGCTTTTTTCACATGTTTTACCGTAACTACATTGCAAAAGAAGTAGCATTACTTTTGACAGTGCAGAAACATAATTGCCTTCCTTGATGTATTAATGAGCATCAACGACCATCACCTGGGCAGACACACAGCTCCCCCCTACAGTGCTCTGCTACTGAAAGTGACTGCATGGAGTACGTCTCATTGCTGTAAAATTACTTAATTTCTGTGCAACAACTGTAAACATGCTTTCTTGTTTAGAACCTATAGATCGAGTTAAAAAAAGGTTTATTTGATGGCATCTTAGGATAGATGTAGATCTATTTGACAGTGCAGAAACATAATTGCCTTCCTTGATGTATTAATGAGCATCAACGACCATCACCTGGGCACAGACACACAGCTCCCCTCTACAGTGCTCTACTACTGAAAGTGACTCAGTCTCATTTCTCTCCAAAAGCACTTGAATATGATGGAATATGACTAAAGCTCACAGTTCATATCACACACACCATATTTCACTAGCCCGCCAATACAAAATTGTGTGCGTGTGTCTCTTTCTCTCCATTTCTCTCTCGCTTCATTTCTTTCTCTCCATGTCTCTCTCCATCTCTTTCTGTCCGTCTGTCTGTCTGTCTGTCTGTCTGTCTGTCTGTCTGTCTGTCGGTCGCTCTCTAAGCCCTGGGATGCAATAAGGGTTCAGTTGGTTAAGTCAGGACAGAGTGTGGGGGATTGCTGGACCACAGGAGAAGATCTGTAAATGATGGGATCAGCTTAAGCTGATCACACTGAACATGCGTGCGTGCGTGCGTGCGTGCGTGCATGCTCTCTACCCGAACCCACAAAAGGAGAAAAGGGCAGGATCTAATAATAATTGCACACCTTCTCCGTCAGGGGTGCAGTTGCCTTGCATGGTTTCCTCCGCCATCGGTGTATGAATGTGTGTGTGTGTGTGTGTGTGTGTGAATGGGGTTAATGTAATACATAAGCCGTGTAAAGCACCGTGGATATATATGCACCATTTAACCATGTATTTATCGAATAATGTGGCTTATATTTGATTTGGGATGACATGTCATCTATGACATGTCTATGACGTATGAGTCTATATTTGGGCAAGGTTTTTGCCCCGTCTGACTTCCACTGACTTCCCAAGCATTCCTTTTTTAAATATTTTGGGCCGAAACATTCGGCCATTGCATTGCGAGCTTGTAGATCTGCTGTAGCTACAGTATGATTGGAAAAGCATAATAGGTGCCCTTTAAAAAATACAGCATATGTAAAGTTACTGTTGATATCCTCTCACTGGTTTATTTTTCACAATAACCATTCCATTTAAATACCGGTATGTATTTGACTAAAATAAAATTTTGTGCGCTCACAGGGGAGTCTCGGGTTCGAATCTCACTGATACACAACTCACTGGTTCATTTGGATCCATTTGTATACGGTGTAGATTGGGGGCACAAAGAAGAAAAAAACAAAATGGTTCCATTTGTAGTTGTACAATAAATGATTTACAGACGCATGAGTCCTAGTGTGCCACGTACCGTATGTTGAGAAACATTGGCATACATTGTGAAATAAAATCTGCTGTGAGTTCAACCCCATGCCCAGTTTAGCGTTGGACAGAGCCAAAACTCCCGCCGTCTTGTAATTTCAAGCGGTCTGATCGTGTGTGTGTGACTGTGCGTGTGTGTGTGCGTGCGTGCGTGAACCTGCCGTCCAGCAGTTGAACAGCTGTCTATCTGTTAGCTGCTGTGTGTGTGCGTGCGTGCAAGAAATTTTTCTTCTGGCCAGGACATGGTGACCCAGTTTGACAGAACTGGACTTGTCGCCATCTTGATAACAGAGACTTGATTGAATGTCAAGACTATATCCCATTCTGACCTGAGATCAGATTCATCCGAGGTTTCCACTGGACACACCAGGGGGCCAGCTAGGCACTCCAATGTTGAAGCGCTGGGCCCTAGTGGTAAGAGGAAGGACTGCAGGCGGACCCGTGGATTCTTGACGAGGAAACCCCGTGCAACCGAGCGCTCAATGTTAAAGCCCAGCTGCACTTCCGCATTTGGGCACCAAAATTTGGAAAATGCGGAAATAGACGGTCCTTCCGGCAGCCTTCCGGGTGCTTCAAAACGCCACTGAGCAACTTCCACTGACATGAATAGCGGAGGGGGCGGAGCTTCGCGCCAGTTCAGTCTCTATCCTTTTAATACTCTATGGGACACACACTGGTCTGATTAAACTGCCGGTACTTCTCTCATCCCTTCTCTCTGTCACCGAAGACAGAGTGCAGGGGGTATCACAGGGGATCTGAAGACAGAGTGCAGGGGGTGTCACAGGGGATCTGAAGACAGAGTGCAGGGGGTGTCACAGGGGATCTGAAGACAGAGTGCAGGGGGTGTCACAGGGTATCTGAAGACAGAGTGCAGGGGGTGTCACAGGGGATCTGAAGACAGAGTGCAGGGGGTGTCACAGGGGATCTGAAGGTGGGGGGGGGTGAGTGTGGGGAGCCCGCACGCCGAATTTGGTGTTATATTTATTTATTTTGTTCTATTTTAGCCTATTATCCCGGCAATTTTCGAACGTAAACACAAATAGTTGAATATAGCCAAATCTACAAGCTCACGCATTGCAAGGTGTAGTGGAGTCAAAGTTTGTCATTGAAAGTTAAGTTCAAAAGTGTACTAAGTACAGTGCTCAAGTAAAGTAAAAAGTGTACTAAGTACAGTGCTCAAGTAAAGTAAAAAGTGTACTTAAGTACAGTGCTCAAGTAAAGTAAAAAGTGTACTTAAGTACAGTGCTCAAGTAAAGTAAATATACGTTGTTACTGTCCAGTGTCCACACATCGGTGCCTGTTGCATTTTCTACCCACGCCTCCATATATGGTCACGCCTCGTGACATCACGCCTCCATATATGGTCACGCCTCGTGACATCACGCCTCCATAATATGGTCACGCCTCGTGACATCACCCCTCCATAATATGGTCATGCCTTGTGACATCACCCCTCCATAATATGGTCACGCCTTGTGACATCACAACTCCATATAATTATGGTCATGCCTCATGACATCACGTAAGATCATGGAACCCTGGCCATTCCTGTTTTTCATTGTTCTAGTAATAATAATAATAAAAATCACACCCGTGTGAAGTGAGGGGGGCGCTCTTTATCATCTGATCCTCATACATCATCTCATGAACAACTGCATTTATGTGATTGGTTGGTTAAAGGACCTATAACATAACATTTTACTTTTTCAATTTATTTTGTGTTTTTGTGGCTCCCATATGTGTTTTCTATCCCCACAAATATCCAAATTTTGAACAATCAGGCTTTCATATCATATCGGTGCTTTAATGGAAATTGCTCTCAGGAACAGCTCAACTGATTTCGTCCTCATCGTGATGTCATCAATGGCACCCTACTTTGTATAATTCCTCCTCTTCTTCAGTTCCAAATTTGCATTTCCACTTTGTTTACAATGACCACCATTGTTGATTTCCCAAGCTGGCATGGAATGGAAACAAGCCTGGTTTGATCTAGCATCAGTTTTATAATGACTCAAATATTAAATAATCTGCATATCAGCACCCCCACCACCTCAGGACATTGTGGTACTGCAGCTAAAACTGCTTTCAAAGTCCAGAAAGACATAACAAGGACTGGTTATATCAGAGTGGTGATTGAAATAAGAAATAACTTTGAGGGACATAGACAATATTATATTAAATATTAAAAGAAGTTTAAAAATGCATGTTATTTGTTCTTTAAATTTACGTCATATTTGGCGGACATTTCATTGTCAATGGCAAATATTGAGACGTGTGGGGACAAAGGCTGTAGGAGGGGCTAGCGCCCCTCAATCAATAATAATAATAATAACAACAATAATGATGACGACGATAATGATGCTAGCAACTGACATATCTTGGTCATCTTTGCTTTCATGTTTTTGTTACTTGGGCTTGTTTTTCTTGAGCACAATGTTGCTAAAGGCCTATATTGTAATACTTCATAATAATCATAATAATAAGGTCTTAGGTTTTAAAGTGACATATTGTGCTGTGTTTCTTTGTGTCCTTTGTCTTGTCAGACATCAACGAGTGCCAGTCGTCGCCGTGTGCCGTGGGCTCCACCTGTGTGGATGAAATCAATGGCTACCGCTGCCTGTGTGCCGCTGGGAGGACCGGGCATCGCTGTCTGGAAGGTACGGAACGCGCACGCACGCACACACGACCGCACGCACGGTCGTTGCGGACGGCCTGAAAAGGATGAGAGCCACTGTGTTAGCTGCCGATTGAGGTGAAGGTGTATGCATGCGTTGGCTGGAAATGGCTGACATTGTTGCTTTTGTTGGTTCCAGCAACAGGGAGGCCGTGTGTGGTGGACGGAGTGCTGACGACAGATGGAACCAAATGGAACGAAGACTGTAACACCTGCCAGTGTCACAACGCCGGAGTCACCTGTACCAAGGTATCACACTTGGGAAATGTACCCATGAAACAATGTTATACCAGTGGTTACCACCGGTCTCATTCAGTGCCATAGCATATGCATGATGATAGTGCTGTTGGTGTTAGAGCAAAAGGTGTTCAATTCCCATCGAGCAATGACTTATTGATGGGCCGATATAGAGGTCAACAGTGACAACCCACTTTTTGAACATTTCTCTACTACAGTATGGAGATACATTAGGTTACTGGAGATGCTAAGTTTGACGTTTACTTGGTATCCTAGTTTCTTTGAAGGTTCAAGAAGCATTTTCACTTTGCACTCTACAAATTAGTTGACAAGAGTTTTATTATTTCATCGTTGGTATATCGCTCTGGATAAAGAGGGCCTTGCTAAATGCCTGAAATTGTAGGTCTGCTATTTTTGAAAAATCTTGAAAATATTTATTTCTGAAAACTGGAGGATTTAGAATACTTTTTTCTTTTTTTTCTCTCGACGTCAGGCCTAAATGGGTTAATATCATCATCATACTATAATTCAGTCAATGTCTGTGTGTCTGTCTGTCAGAAACACCGCCATATCTCCTCACCACCTGCACCAATCGCTCACACAGGCATTGACCATAATAATATGGAGGGCGTAACGAAGCCCTTTTTTTCGATTTGACACATTAATGATTAATAATGAATTTATTAGTGAATTAAAAAAAGCTAAAACGCACCCAGGGCGCAGTACCCCCCGCGGCCACATGGGGGGGGGGGGGGGGGTACTGCGCCCGTCTCACAACGGGTAAGGGCTAGTATTTATTAAATCACAAAAAGTTAAAATAACAACGAATTGCTATAGTCTATAACCATGCTTTGTGTGTGCAGATGCGGTGCGGTCCCAGAAGCTGTACCCTGGCCCCTAAAAGGGGCACAGAGTGCCCGGCGGGACAGAGGTGCGTGGCCGTGCGCGACGACCGCTGCTTCACCAAGCCGTGCGCGAGCCAGGGAGAGTGCACCCCTCCCCCACCACCGTCACACCGTCTACCACCGCCGCCCCCCCTCCTCCGCACGCACCCGTGTCACCCGGAGACCCCCTGCACCAACGTCACCTTCACCTTCAACAAGGACACCTTGACCCAGGTCAGTGTGGCCCCAACAACGGGTCAGTGTGACCCATGTCAGTGTGAACGTCCACAAGGATCGGTCTGTTTGAACTAAAGTACTTTTACTTCTTACACAGTGACTTTATCCATTTTCAACCTACTGTACAGTATCTTCATGTAATTGGTCCTCACTAATGCAGAGGATAATGCTGATAATGCTGATTTTTTTTTTTTGTGGTGCAACCACTCCTAAAACTAGCAATGTCCGTCCGTCCCTTAGAGTATATATGAATAGAGGACCCAGAGGAAACCCTGAGGCGAAATGGACATAGTGGCCGAATTTGGTATTGCAGCATGGGCCCAAACACATGAACACGTTGGTCCGTTGACTATCATTGTGCACGTTCACGACGGCAGCACACTCGTGCGCGTCCGTGCGCGTTCAACGGCAGCGCGTTCATGTGTTTGGGGCAAATCCATACCAGAATGCACTCTGTTCCTACCCGGAAAGAGGAGCGAAATCGCCTCATGCGCTTTTGAGCAACTTAATGCAAGTGGATGGAAGGAGAACTCGGATGCCATCTCTATTCATATATACTCTAAGGTCCGTCCCTATGTCTGTATGTTTAGGATACCAACAGGGGGCGCTGTTGCACCACTCACTTCAGACATGACTGATTTTTTTCCCTACTTGGTCTGTGTCTCAGAGGAGGGATTTGTGGACACCAGTGGTGCAGCCACTCCAAGGAACAACAATGTCCGTCCCTGGCTCCCTATGTATATTTAGGTTACCAACAGGGGGCACTGTTGCACCACTCACTTCAGTAATGGAAGGCTTTTCAGAGTAAAATCTGCCTCATCTGCTGGGCACTCTTCCGGCGCACTGGAAGTGTTAAGTGGTTTAACTACTGAAGTGATTCCAAATATTATTATTAATATCAAGTATTCTTGGACTGGCGTCACATGGCACCCACTTTGTGAAACCACCCAAATAGTGTTAATATGTTGTAGAGCTGTCCCCGACTAAGGATTTGTATAGTCGAAATTAATATGAATAAATGTGCTGTTAGTCGACTGTTTTTTGTGAACATCGACTGAGAGGCTTGTCATTAGCCAGAAATTCTGGAGTCTATCAGGCCAGCGCACTGTGCGATTCAAGTCACAGGCAGTGGCACATTGCCACACAGGCAGACACACTCCACATGCACATTGGAGATTGATTAAAAACAGTCAGAAAGCATGTTCAAATGTGTTCATGTCCCCCACAGACCTAGTGGAATGATACAATAATATTTTGTGGGAAAAAGGTTTTTTGGTGAACATGGACTGAGAGGTGCAGGTCAGTCGACTGAGACCCGTTCCGATCGATTAGTCGACTATTCAACTAATGGAGGTCAGCCCTAATATGTTGTTGTTGTTGTTGTTGTTTCCAGGGTGTGACCGTGGGACAGGTGTGTGGGGAGCTGAGGAAGCTGTCCCTCATGAGGAACATGTCCTCCGAGCTGTCCGTCTCCATGACCTGCCAGCTGTCCCTCACCGCCACCAACCAGATCCACGTCACCATCGTATGTCCCGCTGCATTCTGCTATACACGTTGTTGAACCCATTCTGGGCCGGGAACCCCTGTTGGTGTTTTAAACATTATGCTATGATGAAGCTATTGAAAAATAGCAGATCTATAAGCTCATAGCGCGCCACTGAGTGGCGCGCTACGAGCTTTGTAGGTTTGCTATTTTTGAGAAGTCGTGAAAATGTGGGCACAAATCTTTGAATATATATATCCTTTCAGAGTTTCAGTTTTTAACTCAAATCTTTGCTACTGAGAGGGTCCCTGGAACGACATATTTTCAGATGGGGGGGGGGGTCGGTGGCCAATGTCATATATATTTGGGGTTCCTTGACTATGAATATGTTTGAGAACAACTCACATAGAAACATGGGTTTTTTTTTTTTTAACTGTCAGGGTTTAGAAGACTTTTTTTTTTTTTCGGCGTCTGGGTTTAAAAAAACACAAAAAGTTACATGGAGATGGAGCTTAGAAACATGGGGTTTTTAATGAAACTGTCAGGGTTTAGAAGACTTTTTTTTTTTTTTTTAACGTCTGGGTTTAACCCATTCTATACGGGGACCCATTTTGGTGTTAGCATCACGTCATGCTTTAGCTATTTAAAAATAGCAGATCTACAAGCTCATATCGCGCCACCGAGTGGCGCGATACGAGCTTGTAGGTCTGCTATTTTTGAAAAAAATCAAAGAACGACTGACATTTTTTTAGAATCTGATCTCAGGTCAGAATGGGTTAATCAGACCAGTGTGTGTCCAGTGGAAACCTCCGTATGAATCTGATCTCAGGTCAGAATGGGTTAAAAAACACAAAAAGTTACAATATGGAATTGGAGATGGAGCTTTTCTGCGACGATAACACAAGTATTTTGTATGGTTGGTGTTGTTCCAGTGGACAGAAGAGCAGAGGCGAGGCGAGGCCCTGGTGAAGGAGATCAGTGAGAAGCTCATTGACCTGGTCAGCAGGAGGAACACCAACAGCACCATCATCAACGCCGTCGCAGAGGTCCGAGTCCAGAGGCGACAGACCCCAAACCCCAACGGTGAGAAGAGTGGTGTAAAGTAACTAAAGTGCTTTTACTTAAGTAGTGTACTTAAGTACAATTTTGTGGTGTTTGTACTTTACTTGAGTATTTCCAGTACTTTTACTTAAGTTCTACTCCACTACATCTCAGAGCCAAAATTTGTACTTTTACTCCATTGATTGATTGATTGAAATATTTATTAACAGTTTGCAGAATTACAGAACATTTCAAGCACAAACTCAATACAAAGACTGTGAGTGGACGACCCAATTAAGCATTACACTTGTTTACAAGAGGGTCCACCTTGTTCAATTCATCAAAACATTTAGAGACGTACAAATAGACGCAATAATTTGAAAACTTTAGTTTTAATACTAGTTACTTTGGAGATTTTAATTTTGATTTAGAAAACATAAATTCTGTACTTTTACTTGTAACGGAGTAGTTCTACATTTCAGTTTTTCCATGTGTGCATACATAAGTTGTATACAGATCGATGCAGTTATAGCTAAAAACAGGAATTGGCCTGTTATAGCGCCACCGTGAGGCTGATTTTGAGGAAAAAATTGTGGCATGTCGTCCTCGGCCTAGTGAAAATGTGCGTGTATAATTTAACGGAAATTGCACACTGTGTTTGTGATTTGTGGCCTTTTTTTTAAATGGACGAATCGTGTGAGCTTTGGAAGCCAATCTTAGCCAATCAGGATGGAAGATGGGAAATGGTGCCGCTCCGTGTTGATCACATGACTATGGAGATAGTGTATACCGATTTGCGTGAAATTTGGATAAAATCTGAAGGAGTAATAATAGAAAATGTGTTTTACATATGTCGGCCTCCTGGTGGCGCTATAAAGAGCAGATGTGAGAAATTCCAGGCAAAGGTTTTTCCTTGGCCTCTAGGGAGTTGGCATACAAAGTTATCCACAGATTCGTGCAGTTAGAGGTAAAAGCACTTTTCGGCCAGTTATAGCGCCACCTTGAGTCTGAGTTGAAATTGTTCATGTGGCATTTTGTCCTCGGCCTAGTGGGAATGTGGGTGCACAATTTCACGGAAATCACGCGATGTGTTCATGATTTGCAGCATTTTGTTTTAAACTGAGCACTCCTGTGAACTTTGGAAGCCAATCTTAACCAATCAGGATGGAGTCTGAGAAATGTGAAAGAGCTGTTTCGTTGAATGGCTCTAGAGAGACTGTGTACCAATTTGCGTGATGTTTGGACAAAATCTGTAGGTGTACTGTGCAAAAACTTTTTTTGCACAAAGCGGCCTCCTGGTGGCGCTATAACAGGCCGTTCTGGAAAGTTTGGGGCAGAGGTTCATCGTTGGCATCCAGGGAGTGTGTGTGCAAAATTTGGCATCGACCGGGTTAACGGTGGCCGAGATTAGCTGCTCACGGACACACGGACGGACACACGGACGGACACACGGACGGACGGACGGACGGAGTGCAAAACATACTCTCCCCACATGCCTTCGGCCTGGTGGAGACAACAAATGGAACTATAACGCCATAAGAATTAAGCTGATAAATGGGTACTCTCTCCTGAATGTCTGAAATTGTGCCGCCTACAGTATAGGTGAAAATGTAGTTTCTGTTCATTAGAGAGAGCTAGAGAGACAAGGAGACCGCTGTTACTAACAAAAACAAACACAAATCCTCATATGCTAAGGGTCGATGTCTGTGTGAAAGTTCAATTATTGCTCAACCTGTTGAGGGAGAAAAATGCAGATCCGACACACTGACAGAAATTCTTTCATTTATAGTAGGATAAATGAAGGATGTCCCCTGCATATCTCCTGAACTGTACTGTACAGAAATAAATAAACTACAGCTACTACTACTTATTCTGTATGAGTTATTCTCTCTCCCGATTGGATAAAATGTGTATCCTGACCTGGAAAACTGTATTTTCTCTTTACTAAAGAGACGGGGGAAATCGACCCCTGTTACTGTAACAAACACATAATACAGAATAATGTAACTATTTAACGCGTATTTTAGCAGACAAAATGTCACCTTTTAACCCATTTTAGGCGGAAACCCATTTTGGTGTTAGCATTACGTTATGCTTTAGCTATTTAAAAATAGCAGATCTACAAGCTCATAGCGCGCCACCGAGTGGCGCGCTATGAGCTTGTAGGTCTGCTATTTTTGAAAAATCAAGACATTTTTAGAATCTGATCTCAGGTCAGAATGGAAAACTGTCAGGATGTAGAAGACATTTTTTTAATCCTGGTCACTAAACTGCCTCCCCCTGGCCAGCCGGGGCACCTGATGGAGGGGAAAGGAACTGGTTGGAATAACGTGTTCCTTCCACGCGCTACGTCCAACCAGGGAAACTCCCCCCTGTCAGGTGCAAAGGAGCAACTTGGACACTCAGGCATGAAGGAAGCATGAGTTCAAGTCCGTTGCTCTCCCCTTGTCCCCCATATATGGGGACTAGGTTGGTGGAGGGTGTGTAGAGCCCAGGATCACATTAGATAATTGACACAGGGGTGAAAAATGGGTTACAAAATCGTGGGATAAAAAATATATTAAAAAATAAAAAATAAGACATTTTTTAGAATCTGATCTCAGGTCAGAATGGGTTTTAAACCAGTTTGTTTTGTCTCCTTTGCTGTCTCTCTCATGCAGACTACCTGGTGCCGCTGCTGGTCTCCATGGTGATCGTGGTGTGGGCGCTGGCGGTTGCCGCGGTGTTGCTGTGGTGCGTGCGGAGGCGGCGGAGGAAGCAGAGCGCACCGCACGCCGGCGGCGTCAGTGCGGCTCAGAGCGCGGCGGTGGTCGGCCCCGGCGTCGGGCCCCCCATGGCGGGGGAGGACAACAACACGGTGAACAACGCCAGGGAACACCTGAACCAGATCAAGAACCACATCGAGAAGAACCCCAACGCCTCCAACGGCCTGCCGCACAAGGTTATCCTCAGCTTTAGAATTTCGTTATATCAGTTTTACATTGACCTGAGATCAGATTCTAAAAAATGTCTATTACATCCTGACAGTTTCATTATTAACCCATTCTGACCCGAGATCAGATTCTAAAAATGTCTTTTTTGTCTCTATTTTTCAAAAATATCGGTGGCACGCTATGAGCTTGTAGATCTGCTATTTTTCAATAGCTAAAGCACGACATGATGCTAACACCAAAATGGGTCCCCGTCCAGAATGGGTTAAAGAAATAGCAAAATAGCAGATGTACAAGCTCAACGTTTTGAGCTTGCAGATCTGCTATTTTTGTGTGACGCTGCAGTATGATCAAGCAGGGGTGTGTTCATTAAGGACACACTTTTATCTATCATTTCAGAAAGTTTTGAGTTTGTTTTGTAAATAAGCACACCGTACAAGTTTGGTTCGTTATCGTTGTTGTAAAGCCTTGTTTTAAATATTTGTAGTACGTACTTAACTATTCCATAAAATCTTCGCTACCTGCAGGGCAAAGACGACACCCACCACCAGCACCGCCACCAACCCCCCCTCCTCCTCCACCACCACCACCACCATCGCTATGACAACAAGAATGCCATCATCAACGGCAAGATAAGGACCAATGGTGCGCCAACGGAGGCGGGCGAAGACGAGGCCGCACACGACGGCAGGACGATGAAGACGTCGTCGCGTTTCGCGAAAGCGCCGCATGCGGCGTACATGCCGGTGGAGAGGGACGAGCTGACGGGGAAACACCACCGCAGCGACTGGACGACAAACAACAAACAGAACAACAGAGAGGCGGAGTCAGCGCAGCTGGGCCTACGCCGCATGGAATACATTGTTTAAGCCGACCAGGAAGTAAAAGAAAAATGCTCAACCCCCCCCCCCCCCCCCCCCCACTCCCTCCCAATCGCATGAACGCTATGAGTCTTACCTATTCTGGGAGGATGGCGGAAAAACGCGATCTAGACTAAAGCTCGACCTGAGGTTGAAGATGACGGTGAAGATTATTTAATGTAAAGCAAAAAAGCCCAGTATAGTGCCCTGAGGGACTCCTATCAGGGTTTAAGCGTTATACAAACAATGGAGACAACAACGGAGGGGCAAGCGGACAACAATGGAGGGAGACTGTCGTGTCCTTTTTTCCGAGTCGGGGAAAAAGTCGGTAAGAAAAAAAAATGAATATTTTTCTTCTTTTCTTAAGTTTGTTTGACCAGCTGGCAGACAGTACTACTATTGGATACCGTGGTTGCCTGCACAGCCATGATGCTTTGCAGAGAGAGTCGAACGAGGATTTGTGAGAACTGTTATGGAGTACGAACGTGCCTGTCGGAGCGCCCGGAAGCTAGCCGTTAGCTGTTAGCATAGCTGTTCCGCCAGCTATGTGCACCGTCGGTTATCCACGCCGACCTGCAATGAGCTCTGCGTCGAAAAGTGAACCGCAAAGAAAACGAATCATATTATTTATTTTTTCCTTTTTTTGTATCTGTGTCTGTCAGCAGTTTCTGAAGAATTTACATTTTCGATGTAGAATGTTGGTTGTATAAACGTGTAAATATTTTGTTTTTCGTTTTCGTATTAATAACTGTACATTTGATTCATTAACTTAATACTCAAGAGCCTTAAAGATACCATTCCTTTTTGTTTTATTTATACTCGTTTAGATTTTTGAAGGGATGTCGGCTTCGTAAGCTCATCGCGTCCTTGTTTGTTTTTGTTTTTGTCGTTGTCGATGAGAATATTCTTTCATGTATGTTTGGTACAAATGCCAAAAGTGTTCTTCAAAGAATAGTAAAATTTTTAACAATAGTAATGGGCATTTTTGTGCCCGGCGAAAAAATGTTTTGTACATTAAAGTGCATTGTTTTTGTACCATTTTGTTAGTTTTTAGCCAGGATGTATGTTTTGTAAGTACGTGTGTGTGTGTGTGTGTGTGTGTGTGTGTGCGTGTGCGTGTGCGTGTGCGTGTGCGTGTGTGTGTGTGTGTGTGTGCGGGGGGGGGGGGGGGGGGGTGATATTGCTGCTGTAGGGTTGTTGTTTGTCTTTTATTTTTATTTGAATCTTTGACCCCATGAACCCTATCCCGGTCATGTCATGATAGACGAAAATAGATAAACAAGCCCACACACAGTGCTGCTGTTTTCGCTATTTGACATCCAATGAAATGAAGTAGCCGCCCTATAGGAGGGTGTAGGTGACTGAACCCATACAGTGCCCTATAGGAGGGTGTAGGTGACTGAACCCATACAGTGGCAGACATATTGCTTGTCACTGTGACAATTAAAGGTGCTGTACATGCCATTCTTTTGCAAACAAGTAAGTTAAATCTCTATATTCTTCTAGTAGGCTGTAGAGAAATGGTTCTCGGACCTTTTTTTTTATGTCAAGGAGTACTTTGTGCCAGGGACCGCCCAGAAGCAAAGATGAGTTAAAAAAAGAATTTGCTTTAAAAATATTTATATTCAAAGATGTGCACACATTTTCACGATTAAAAAAATATTTGCTGAAAAAAATATGTATATTCGAAGATTTGAATGAACTTGTATATCTGCTATTTTTGAATAGCCAATGTATAAAATACGGTATGGTTAAAATGATTAACTCATTTTGCTGGGGACCCCCTCTGGTATACCTCCCAAGCACCCCTGGGGGTCGTCGGATCCCACTTTTGAGAACCTCTTAAGTAAACAGAACGTATACATTTTCACGTGGAACACCTCATTCCATCCAATCGGGAGAGAAAACCCCACTAAGACCATTTATCAGCTTGCCTTTCAGTCCATTCTTTGGTCCGCTCATTTATTTGTTACCCTGATCGAAAATGGTATCCTGACTCCTGACCCTGAAAATGCATTTTCTGTTTACTAAAAAGGGCTGGAGAGAGACAGCCCTGTTACTTAATTAACACTCTAATGATTACTATCGAATTATAGAGCTACTTAACACTTATTCTAACAAAGAATATCACTTACAACACCTTTTAATTGTTTTAAGGGAACCATGATTTTTTTTTTGTATAGTTTGCTTGCGTAAGAATGTGGATGGGCTGTAGTTTGCAGGTCGACCATGAAACCTTGTTCTGATGTCTAACGACAAGGAAATACTTGAAGGAGAGCGCGTCCAATGAGAACACTGTATAGAGCTGTCCTATATGACACCTTCCCTGTTCTAGATAGGATAAAAAGAAAAGTGAGGTTGTGTGGAGAAAAAAATGTGACGGGACTGATTTGTTTTTCCGTTTAGTTTTTCTTCTCTAACACTCAGTTCGTCACCGCAGGGGAGAAGGGATGGCAAGAAAGACTTTACTTGTTTTGTTTTTGTTTCCATGAGTGTTTTTGGAACTTGAGAAATAAAAGTTTGTTCCTGGCAACAGTTGTCTTGTCATGTTTTGTTTTATTAAATGTTTTGTGCGCGCACGCACACACACACACACACATACACACACACACAAAGGAGGTTTTGTGGACTGGTTTACTGTGCATGAGCAACACTGTTCCACGATATTAATCCACCAAAGAAACATGAGTCTGTCTTTGTCCTCAGAAGAAATGTTGAGTCTGAGGGGGCTTTATTTCAACAAGGACCCCCACAAACATTGATACATTACTGTAGGTCAGTGAGGCCACACAGACTCCTGCATGTGAACATTTCATTTTTCATTAAATCTTAAAAAAAAAATGACAGATTGCCTCTTTCTAAATAGCCAAAACATTACATGGGGGTTGTTGTGTTTTTTGTCCCTGGGACCCCACTTTGAGAACCACTCAAAGTGGTTCAAAACAACATCACCCATTTTTTGTTGGAAATTAATTGTGAGAACATGAAAGTCCAGTCGTGATAGTTAGAAGAATACTAAGTAGGGTTTTTTCCACACCCGTGTGAAGTGAGGGGCGCTCTTATCGTCATACATCATACATTCATTGTCAATTCATTGTGTGGGACAAAATAATTGCTCGTCCACATATGGCGTAAGTTTATGTTTGTGTAAGATGAGAATCCTACACTATAGCTCCCCTCAAAAATGCCTGTATTAAAAATTTGAAAAATCACTATATCTATGCTGTCAGGCAGAAACCTCTTATCTTATGTGTGTGTGTGTCGGGGGGGGGGGGGGGGTAAAGATGAATACAAAATCAATATCAACATCTTAATACTGTCCAATACTAGATAGGGAGGGTGAAAATATGACAGGCATTGATGCTGTCAAAATATGACACTCATGCTTTCTAAGGTGTGATTTGGGGCCCTAAAGATGATTTCAAAATCAATATCAACATTTTAAAACTGTCCAATACTTCGATGCTTTCTATATACTGTAGATATGGTGTGTGTGTGTGTGTGTGTGTGTGTGTGCGTGTGTGTGTGTGTGCGTGCGTGCGTGCGTGCGTGCGTGCGTGCGTGCGTGCGTGCGTGCGTGCGTGTGTGCGTGCGTGCGTGCGTGCGTGCATGTGTGTCTGTCTGAGTCATGGAGACACTGTGGGAAAAGGAGTCAGGAGAAAAACGCATGATGCACACTGCTGTGTGTGTGTGTGTGTGCGTGTGTGTGTGTGTGTGTGTGTGCGTGCGTGCGTGCGTGCGTGCGTGCGTGCGTGCGTGTTTGTGTGTGAGAGAGAGACAAATTGTGTGCATATGTAGTAGGCTACATACTAGTTAACTAGTAGATACTACATACTACAGCGTCACACAAAAGTCTCACATAAGTAACAGATCCGCAAGCAGCGTGAAGGACACATTTTGAGCTTGTAGATCTGCTATTAGCAGATTTCACCAGAAAAATGTCACCATCGTTCTAAAAAAGATAATCTAATATTTAATTTGATATAATACTAATTAATACCATTTATTTTGCTGTTTTTAATTATTGGATGGCTTGTTTCTAGGCTTAAAATATTTTTTTAACTCTATGGGAATAATGAACAGGGTCTGGAACGATGGAGCGTGAGGCTGCAGCGTGATGACACCCTTGATTGCCAAGCAGGGAGGCACTGCAGGGTCCCAGTTCCAACCTTGGTTATTCCTAAAATTCACATCTTCACGATGTGATCAGGATTTTATAATGCTCCGCAACAGCCTATATCTGAGGCTATAGGTCCAAAGTCAGTGTTGTCTTTTAAATCACTGTCTCAGATTGTCTCATATTGTATTGTCACTTTCATCCATGACCATGTTGATTTCCTTGATTCCTTTTTGATTGGTGCAACCACTCCCTTACGGAGCTATGTGTGTGGCTGGGTGGGTGGCTGGGTGGGTGGGTCTGAGCACGAAAACAGCATGGTTGTTTTTCACCACCTGTGCGCAAATGGAGAAACACACGCACATATTAACTGTATATGATTTCGGGTGTGCCAGTACAGTACAGTACAGTACAGTACAGTACAGTACAGTACAGTACAGTACAGTACAGTACAGTACAGTACAGTACAGTACAGTACAGTACAGTACAGTACATAGTAGAGGGACCCCCACGCGGTAACTCTGTCATTTCTCAACCGTTTCGGACGCGGGGCGGCTCGCCGGAACCGTCCCGGCCCCCTGGGTGCGTTCCCGGGGTACTGGATATTCCGGGGACCCCCACCGGGGACTCCCCGGGGACCCCCACACGGTAACTCTGTCATTTCTCTACCGTTTCGGACGCTGGGCGTCTCGCCAGAACCAGGGCCTGCACCCTGGGCAACCCCACCCCACTCCCCCCGGCGACTGCAGCACTCACTTCACACAGGTGTGATTTTTTTATGTTTATCTCAATTAGTTATCAGTAAATGGACATGGTCTGAAAGACAATTTTCAGACCACTTAAAACACTGCGGCCATTAACAGGCAAGTGTCAATGAACGGTGAGATATGGGTGGGCCACAAACACTGGATCAGGGCCCACTTTCAAGTGGGTCCAGAAAAGGTTAAGAACAAACCACTGTTATCTACAGGAGACACTGAGCTCATTCCTGAGCTTCTCCTTTTGCACGGGGGATCAGTGAAGGTTCATCTTATCTCCTATCATAACGTTCTGCTTTGGTTCATGGGTCTGGTATAATGACTCACATATGCTTGTTCACGCTGTTGACCTGCACATTTCTGTGGCCCGATTCCTTCAAAACCTGTGGTGGAACAAGTACTCTGTACTCACTTCTTATTTATTTTTATACTTCTCTTTTCTGTCGGGCAGAAACCTCTTAACTCCATGTTCTAACTTTTCCTCACAAATGAATGCCCTACTAAGTAGGGCAGTCGCACAAAAGCATAAAAAAGTAGCAGATCCAAAAGCTTTTGTATTTGAATCCTGAAAGGTTTTGGACATGAGGTTTTCAGCCTACAGAGACAATATAATATATCACATTCTACCACAATGTAGAATGACGAAAAGGTTACTGTTCAAGTGAAAGGCCAAGATTCAAAATTTGAGTAAAAGTACAAAAAAAGTGACCACTTAACCACAACACTAAAAACAATACTTAATTGACCACAGTCCCCCCCAGAGGTTGAGGGCTTGTATTTGTTGCCAAAATGATCGCCCCACAGAATAGGGTTCCTGTGGTTTAATTCCTGATATTGCATCTTAATCCCCCATATATTCAATATAGCCTATTATGGTCAGCCTTCAGTGGAACCTCTCATGGTCCAAGCTTTCTATTTCATCATCACAACCCTTTTGTTTGCATACCGAGCACAAACAGAGGAGGAAGCCAATGACAGCGCACAACTCAGCTCTGGTATCATCTTAGAGAACACGTTCACGATTGGGTGAGTTTCTTTGAAAAGCGATCCTGATCCGTCTGATGTGGTGTCGTTGCGTTGCGTAAATGGTGGTTTCTCCTCTTCAGGGCGGTTGTGGGTTCTGCCGTTCGGCCGTTCTGCCTGTGTGTGTGTGTGTGTGTGTGTGTGTGTGTGTGTGTGTGTGTGTGTCTGTGTGTGTGTGAGAGAGTAAGAGTAAGAGTTCCGAGTCTCACGGCTGCTGTCTATACTGCAGGTCTCCCATCTCTCTCCCCATTTCCTGTCAGCCCTATATCTATCCTTCTACAAAAAATATAAAGCTAATAAAATAAAAGCGAAAGCCACAAAAAAAAACCCATTTAAAAATAAATAAAACTGACTTAAAGGGATAGTTCAGATTTTTTGAACTTATTAGTTGTATGAAATACTTGCCATTAATATAGTGGTTGCAACTGTATTAATTGATTGCCCGAGTCCCGTGGTGGGAGTTCTGCTCTGGTTTTAGTGAATATTAAGTAGTTCTGGTAATTTTGTGGGGGGCACTGGGGGCCACACAGTAAAAGTAAATTAATCCACAAAACGAACGTAATTTGTATTGTTGACCTATTTCTAAAATATTAGTTCAACTTTGACCCCTCCATCACATGGAACTATTTTTGGGCGTAGTGATATGGACACAAAAAACATAGTTCTGTGTGATAGAGGGGTAAAAAAATAACGAAAGTTGTACTAATATTTTAGAAATAGGTCAACAATACGAATACAGTAACGTTAGTTTTGTGGATTCATTTACCTTTACTGCGTGGCCCCCAGTGCCCCCCACAAATGACCGGAACTACTTGATATTCAAAAAATCTGAACTATCCCTTTAATGGAAAAGATCCATTTGTCGTTTTTCAGTGTGGCCCCACTGTCATCTTCCCATAGAACCCATTTTGGACGGGAACCCCTTTTGGTGTTAGCACTATGTTATGCTTTAGCTGTTGAAAAATAGCAGATCTACAAGCTTGTGACCGAGGCCTAGATATGGCCTGGTGGGATGCCGAAGAGATAGGGACTGGACAACCTATCTTCTTTGAGCGCAGGGGTCGAACCGGCAGATCCTGATATAGTGTGATAGTATATCCGAGGTCTGCTGTTACTATCTGGTTTCTTCTTCCTTCATTCCGTCTAAACCTGCGTAGACATCGATATTTATGCTGTTGGGATGTCGAGAGTGATGTCACTCCTGACGTCCTGGTTGTGATGTCAGAGAGGCACTACGTTCCTTCGTAACAATAACAAAGCTCGTAGCGCGCCACCGAGTGGCGCGCTACGAGCTTGTAGGTCTGCTATTTTTGAGAAATCCATCCCCACACTCCTGTGTGTGTGTGTGTGTGTGTGTGTGTGTGTGTGTGTGTGTGTGTGTGTGTGTGTGTGTGTGTGTGTGTGTGTGTGTGTGTGTGTGTGTGTGTGTGTGTGTGTGTGTGCAGTGTTTTCTCGTAAATGAATGCGAATGCCCTAACTTGATCACATCACAAGTAGCAGATTCACAAGCTCGGAACACGGCATGAAGCGACGTGTTTTGAGCTTTTAGATCTGCTACCTTTGCTATAATCTTCTGCTTTCTGAGTCATTAGATGCTCAGAAGAATGTGTGTGTGTGTGTGTGTGTGTGTGTGTGTGTGTGTGTGTGTGTGTGTGTGTGTGTGTGTGTGTGTGTGTGTGTGCGTGTGTGCGTGTGTGTGTGTGTGTGTGTGTGTGTGTGTGTGTGTGTGTGTGTGTGTGTGTGTGTGTGTGTGCGCGCGCGCGCGTGTGGTCAGATTAAGAGGAACATAACATGACTGAATGGTTGCCAGGACAATGGCACAAACACTCACATTCTTTTAAGTCTGAATGACTTCAACAACCAACCGGCAAGCACAAGTGTTGTGTCATTATGTCTTGGTGACTACATGCATGCATGCTGCATGCACACATGTACAGTACACACGCACACGGGACATGCAGAGGGATTTGGAGAGGCAGGGGTTGGAATATCAAAGATATTAGAAAAATACCTTTGATATAAAAGGAATAGTAACAATCATTGCATTTTTTCATCTTGTTTTAATTGCGGGTTAAAATGAATAGCATAAATAAATGTATGTATTTTGTGGCATCAAATACTAAAATACATTTTACAAATACCTAACATAAGAAAATGGACCAAATAAATAAATATATTTGATAATACAAGTTCAAGATAAATACAAAGGTTGAGTGTCAAACACTGAGTCTTCAGTTTGCTATGAATGCAAGTCTCAGAAGGTGATTTCTGATCTCCTTCCTGTTCAACTCCCAGGCCTCAGCTCTGTGACCTAACCTGACTCTGCCAGATGGGGGCGGTATTGAGTAACCATGTTCCCCAAGACAGAAAATAATGTGTGTAGCAAGCTTCTTGGATCTGGCAGCGTCAGGTTATCTGTGACCCTGCAGACAGGAAATAGTGTTGAGCAGCTATTCACAAATATTTTCACGTAAAATGCTTCTAGATAACTTATAAAGGTGATCTAAGAGTCCAAGTCCATGTTTGTGATGTCCAGAAATTCATCTGTTACCATCTTGAAGTCATACAACCTTTCCTAATTAGCAGAATTAGCATAAACTATGCAAAAACGAGGTGAACATCAGCAAATTGCGGCATTTCTTTTTCTTTTTTTTTACTTTTAGTGAACTTTGAAAGCTTCTCATAGACTCTAAGTGTATGTTTACAACTTCAGGAATAATTATCATCCTATGAATAAATCATGCAAACCTTTATCTATGTAATACTTATGTAATAATCACACCAAAACCACGTCATTATGATTATAAATCACATTTAAAAATACAGGAAAACTATAACCATTTAATAGGCCATAAACTATTTTCTCTATTTTGTTTTACATACGGTAAGTAAATGTTTCATTTTGTCATTCTTGGTAAGTGAATAACATACTAAGAGCAGAAAACTATTCAATGCATTCTTTGTCATCAGTGGTCATCACTGCATGCCAATACATGGCCTGTCCGCTCAAAGAAATGCAAGCAATCTGATTGGTCAGTTATTCAGGAGGTAGCCAAGGGCGGCCCTTTAATAGAGGATCTGGCAACAAATTCACGTCGTCATTGTCATTTGTAAACTGTGGTGTAACGGACTCACACATATTATAGTCAAGACATATTAAGGCTAAAGTGTTGCTGAATTTGATTCCGAGCAGGGATTGGTGGGAAGAAGAAGAAGAAGAAACTATACAGATTGGTACTTTGGAGAGGGAGATTGTGAGAGAAAAGACAGCACCTTGTCCAGGACCAAACCCTTACTCATTCTGAAGATAAAGGATTATTAAGACATCTTTGTGATCTTCAAAAGAAGAATTCTTATACTTCCACATTGACATCACTGCAGTGCATAGTGACTTCCATCATGTTGCAGCAGGGGCTGGTGACGGCGATTGCGTCCGACTCAGACCTCCTGACGGCGCTGATGGCCTCTGGCGAGAGGCTCACCGTGGTCCAGATCACCATGGCCGGCTGTGAGCTATGTGTCAGCGTGGGCCCGGCGGTCAACCGCCTGAGCAGCAGCTACATGGACGTCTCCTTCCTCCAGGCGGACATGCACATGCAGACGTGCCAGATGACGGCGGCGCTCCAACAGGTCTCGGCCACGCCCACCTTCATGTTCTACTACAACGGGCTAATGGTGGACCGGTACGAGGGCGTGGAGGAGGAGGCCCTGGAGAAGAAGATTATAATGCACGGGAAATTAATTAATGATCTTAATAGGGCAACCCCACTAAAGTATATGTTAATGACAGGTGTCTGTCAGAGGAGATCATTGCTGATCATTGCTCCAAGCTGAGGGAGGGCCTGTTAACGGTACGGAACTGTGTGGCCGTCATCTCTTCAGCAGCAGCCATGGACCCTATTTTCGGTATGGCTGGCTCCCTTATCCGGTTGGTGCGGAACAACGTGGACAATGGAGACATCCGCAGGCTGAAGCTTCATTTTGGCACGATCGAAGGTGCCCTTGACACGCTGTCCCAGGAGAACGGCGACGCCTTGTTGCAGATCCAGATGGAATATGGCCAGTACAGTTCTGTGGAGCAGAGACTGCAGAACCAGTTCCGGATGTACATGGAGATGCTGGAGGCACAGCCTGAGCACCGGCAGAGAAGGACGCTAGACTTTATGAAGTGTTGTCCCTGACGACCATGCCTCTACCAGGCACACCTAGACCATTCTTCGGCCGCTTCGTCCATCCAATCCTGGAAGTGTACCTGAAGCACTCAGGGGGCGACCACCACACCATGGAGCGTCTCTGCACCCGTCTCAAAATCCTCTTCTGCATGGGCCTCATCGCCCGCATGGGCTACGCTGCTATCATTGCAGACGATGATGAAGAAGAGCTGCTGGAGGACTGGTTCACGAAGATGGAGAATGATGAAGAGAAGCTGATGGTGGAATGGTCCACAAAGATGGAGGATGTGCAGAATAAGATAAATGAGTATAAAATACTCATATTATATACATAATAATCAGACATAAGTGTCGTACGTGTTTTTTAATCAGACATATTATGTCTGATTAAAAAACACTTACCGGTAACTACTTTCTCTTTCAAAATGTTTCAAAAATAACTAAAATTGTTGATCTACAAGCTCACAATGCATCATCTATTTTCACTACTTTTGCACAAGACTGTTTTGTATGACAAAACAGGCCATACAGTTACATGAAAAAAACAAAAAGTTTAAATATGGAGATATCAGGTTCCTGCCAGACTATGATGATATTGTTGTATATTTTGACATTATGTCTCTCAAAGTATGTCATAATTGAATACTTTAACTCCAAAATCAGCCTAGGAGTTTACATAGAGAAGCTGAGTTACTGACCTGCCCCAAATGGGAGTCAGGATCAGAATTGCTTTTAACCTAAACGATGCTTTTTTTTAGCATCTGATAGAGAAAGACCAAGGGCCAGCCATCTTGCTTTAAGGTGAAGACCCATGTTGGAAGACCTTTGTTCTGGGGACAGGGGAGGGTCATACATGAAAAAATTAATACCAACAAGAAACTTGGGCCAACTGAAGACACTCAGGTTGCCCTCATATATTGTGTAAGTGTATAATGTGATCATGTGTTGTGTTATTGTTATGTATACAAACAATAATAAAGTAGTGAAACCACATCAATCTGCTCAGATCGGTCTGTCTATCAAATAAACACAAACTAAAAATACAAAGAAATGTATCAGAAATGATAATTTGAAGGTCTTTTTTTAGGTGTAAAAACAATTAATAGTCCTACATACTAGGAGTGAAATAAGTAAATTAAAAACCTGTGTATTCTACAATATAGTAATGGCATTTACAATTTACAAATATGTTTGTATACCGGATCCCTCTTAACGGTTCCCTTAACGGTTCCTAATATTATTTCTTTCTTCTTTTTTCTGACATATATTATGCTTAATTATGAGTAACCTAACCAAGTACTTAATAAACACAAATTCAATTATTGTATTTGCACTTTACAATTATGAGGTGGCACTATTATTTAAACTTCACCACGACAATATCATTGTTGCAATTTGTACTGTATATTAAATATACAGTACACATTGCAATAATGATATTGTTGAGGTGACAAATGTTGTCTTTAATGTTCAGATTAATGTAATATCAAGGACACCTTAATGGAAACAAGCCATAGTGCTTTCTTGGGTTATAAAATCCTCTTAGCAGCATATTCAGCATATTCAGCCACTGAACCTTTCACGCACGCACACACACACACACACACACACACACACACACACACACACACACACACACACACACACACACACACACACACACACACACACACACACTTCACTCACTTGGACATGCTGGAGCATGTGTGAGTCTCATCTTGCTGGTTGGGAACAGACACGGCTGTGCCCCCCCCAGGCTCTCATCTCTCCCACAGGAAGCTGGAGTGTGAGCTGGGACACACAGGGTGAGACGGGGTGCAAAGCTTTTCAACACACTATCCATGGAACCCCGTGCAATAACTTCCTAATTCCATTTTTACGGACAACTCCCATCCCCTCAGCTCTGAGTTCAAGCTGCTTCCCTCTGGCATTCGCCTAAAAGTTCCAGGGGCCAAAAGCAACAGGTATAAGTTCTCCTTCGTGCCTGTAGCTATCAAGGCTCTAAATGCCGATAGGAGGAGATAAATTGTATCTGTATTAATAGTTTTATTTTAATTTTTATACAACTTTCTGGAAAGGTTATGAATTATATTGTTACACTGATACCTTGAACTGCCATCCTGTTTTAAATGTTCTATGTGTACTATGTGCCTTTGCTGTGTTTTTGTGTTTCATGTTACCTGCCTGTGTTTGCTGTAAACCAAATCGCCCCACGGGGACAAACTAATAAATGAACCTGAACCTGAACCTGAATTCCTGACTTCTTGTAAATAGTCACTACAGTATGTGTAACCGAGTCCCTTACCACTTTAAACTTGGTGTCAACAACTAGCCTCTGTAGACATTTTTAAAGCTCAGCTCAAGACCCACTTCTACAACATTGCTTTTAATTCATCTTTTATTTTTTATTTTTTTGTTATTCATGTCCTCACTGTATTGCATTACTGCTTGTTTTTTGTCATTGCCTTGCTTTTCTTTTATTCTCCATTGTTCTGTAAAGCACTTTGAGCTGCATTTCATGTCATGAAAGGTGCTATACAAATAGAGTTTTATTATTATTATTATTATTAGCAGTCCTTGTATTGAACTGTAGGCTACGTTCCTGTGCTTTTTTCTGCAAACTGTTTATAAAGTAATCAATGTATGGAGGTATATATGCACCTAAAGGCTGGGCTCTCAACAGTTGCGCGATTAATTTAGAGCCAAATCAAAAGCAGTTGAGTAGCTTATAAGTTGTAAAAATAAGTGCAGACAAATAGATTTTTTGTTAGAGATCAGATTTTCAAGTGTAGTTCGATAGGCCAACATATCTGGAGTGGACGGAAAGAGCGTAATTGCCTATTAAGCTGAAAACAAATTTAGCATCTCAAAAAGTAAAATTAATTAGTCCCACAATGTTAATCAAGTAGCCTAGTTGACAATTCAAATCTTGATTTGGGTTTTGTCTTGCATGTTCAAATAGTTGATAGTGATTTTTCTGGTTCAAATGGCTCTCTATTCTGACAGTAATCATTGCAAAATTATAGAGTGTTTGTTCAATGTTCAGTAACAAGGGTCTTTAGTACACAAAGTACAAAGGCATTTTCAACTCAGGTCGGGATATCGATTTGATCCAATCTGGAGAGAGAACTCGTACAGGATTGCAGGAGAAACGAGTGAATTTGAAAGCGATGACACAAATAAATGAGCAGACACAATGGTACTGGAACACTATCAAATTGAAGCTGATAAATACATTTCTTTCTCCTATTTTGTTTTATATACGGTAAGTAAATGTTTCATTTTGTCATTCTTGGTAAGTGAATAAAAATAATAATAATACATTTTATTTATAAGGCGCCTTTCAGGGCACTCAAGGTCACCGTACAGGTTAAAAACAGTATACAAGAACACAGTTAAAAGCAGAACAAAACTAGGGCACAGCTTGCAGCAGAAGACACAGAGGTCACACAGAGTCAAAGGCCTGCCTAAACAGGTGGTGAATAACATACTAAGAGCAGAAAACTATTCAATGCATTCTTTGTCATCAGTGGTCATCACTGCATGTCAATACATGGCCTGCAGTGCACCCCCTGAACCCCCTCAAGCTCCGCCCATGGAGGCAGCCCTTTAATAGAGGATCTGGCAACAAATTCACGTCATTGTCATTTGTAAACTGTGGTGTAACGGACTCACACATATTATAGTCAAGACATATTAAGGCTAAAGTGTCGCTGATCTTGTTTCCGAGCAGGGATTGGTGTGAAGAAGAAGAAGAAACTATACAGATTGGTACTTTGGAGAGGGAAATTGTGAGAGAAAAGACAGCACCTTGTCCAGGACCAAACCCTTACTCATTCTGAAGATAAAGGATTATCAAGACATCTTTGTGATCTTCAAAAGAAGAATTCTTATACTTCCATATTGACATCACTGCATAGTGACTTCCATCATGTCAGAGGAGATCATTGCTGATAGCTCCAACCTGAGGGAGGGCCTGTTGACGGTACTGAAATGTGTGGCCGCCATCTCTACAGCAGCAGCCGTGGTGCACCCTATTTTCGGTATAGCTGGCTCCCTTATCCGGTTGGTGCTGAACCACGTGGACGATGGAGACATCCGCAAGCTGAAGCTTCAGTTTGGCACGATCAACGGTGCCCTTGACACGCTGTCCCAGCAGAACAGCGACGCCTTGTTGCAGATCCAGATGGAAGCTGTGGATGGCCAGTACAGTTCTGTGGAGCAGAGACTGCAGAACCAGTTCCGGATGTACATGGAGATGCTGGAGGCACAGCCTAAGTACCGGGACAGTAAGAAGAATGACTTCATGGAGAGCTACGACAATGACCTCGCTGACCAGAACCTGCACTCCCTCTACGATGGTGTGGTAGGCACGCCTAGACTCTTCGGCCAACCAATCATGGAAGTGTACCTGAGGCACTCAGGGGGCGACCGCCACACCATGGAACGTCTCTGCACCCGTCTCAAAATCCTCTTCTGCATCGGCCTCATCGCCCGCATGGGCTACGCTGCTATCATTGGAGATGATGAAGAGCAGCTGATGGTGTACTGGTCCACGAAGTTGGATGATGTGCAGAATAAGATGGAGGAGGCTGTACCCTTGGATGGGGAGGCCTAAACATGCTGTAACTGGAACTAATGAATGCATGGAAGCTGTTTTATCTAATAAATGATGGACATGCATTTCAACCAAGTGGCTAAACCAAGGAATTGGTAATATAATCCACAAACCCTGAGTAGCCTATACAAGATACGACAATATGTAGACAGTTATGAAATGTTCTTTTGTATTCGTTGATAATCAACAGTTATTTTTTGCAGTGTTGAATCCTAAAGTGGTAAAATAAAAGATACATGAGAAAATTAACACCAACAAGAAACTTGGGCCAACTGAAGACACTCAGGTTGCCCTCATATGTGTTGTGTAAGTGTATAATGTGATCATGTGTTGTGTTATTGTTATGTATACAAACAATAATAAAGTAGTGAAACCACATCAATCTGCTCAGATCTATCAAATAAACACAAACTAAAAATACAAAGAAATGTATCAGAAATGATAATTTGAAGGTCTTTATTTAGGTGTAAAACAAATTAATAGTCCTACATACTAGGAGTGAAATAAGTAAATTAAAAACCTGTGTATTCTACAATATAGTAATGGCATTTACAATTTACAAATATGTTTGTACCGGATCCCTCTTAACGGTTCCTAATATTATTTCTTTCCCCTTTTTTTCTGACATATATTATGCTTAATTATAACTAACCTAACCAAGTACTTAATAAACACAAATTCAATTATTGTATTTGCACTTTACAATTATGAGGTGGCACTATTATTTAAACTTCACCACGACAATATCATTGTTGCAATTTGTACTGTATATTAAATATACAGTACACATTGACACATTGACAAAAGTGACAAATGTTCAGATTAATTGAATATGAAGGACACCAGTTACCCTAATGGAAACAAGCCATAGTGCTTTCTTGGGTTATAAAATCATCTTAGCAGACCTTGTATTGAACTGTAGGCTACGTTCCTGTGCTTTTTTCTGCAAACTGTTTATAAAGTAATCAATGTATGGAGGTATATATGCACCTAAAGGCTGGGCTCTCAACAGTTGCATGATTAATTTAGAGCCAAATCAAAAGCAGTTGAGTTGCTTATAAATTGTAAAAATAAGTGCAGACAAATTTATGCTGCAATTCAAAACTGCCCCCCCCGTAAAATCGGAACCCCCCCTTTCTTTTCCCCCTCACTGTATGTGTTTCTTTTCCCTTTTTACCTCCTTTATGATGAATTCCTGTTCTGTTCTTTGACTATATAGAAGTGTCTATTTGTACGTCTCTAATATAAATATAAATGTCTGTCAGTGGTTCTTCGATTTTTTCAAAAATAGCAGATCTACAAGCTCAGCACGCCATCGAGTGGCGCTCTACGAGCTTGTAGATCTGCTATTTTTCAATAGCTAAAGCATAACTTAATGCTAACACCAAAAGGGGTTCCCGCCCCAAAATGGGTTGAAAACACAGGCACGTAAAACAAACAGGCAGGACTGAAAACATCACTTCTTCCATGGAGGAAATTAAATGGGCCAAGATAAAGTGAATATGTGCCGTCTTTAACCCATGAGGACCTGAGGCAGATTACAAAAAATCCCTCTAAATCCTAACTTGTAGCCTATCAGTGGTTCTCAAAGGTTTTTATGTCAAGGACCCCAAACATTATACAGTCTTTGGCCGTGGACCATGCACACCATCGACATATTTTGTTCCAGGGAGCCACAGAAGAAAAGGACCCTAATTAATGTTTTATATATATTTGTCCGCAGATGCCCATCTGAAAATATTTTGTGCCACGACGCACCCCCATTCAAGATTTAAATTCTTCATTCATCCTTTCCAGGGGGAAATCGAGAGGCAACATTCAACTTTATTGTCAGATCACATTTAACTTTAAATGCACATTAAAAAGATGGTTGGCTGATAACATGACCTACATTTTTAAATACATACTGACCATTTAGATTAGAATAGGTTAAAAAACAACAGTTTTTTTGGTTTTTGTTTGGGTTTTTTGTACCTTTTTCTGTGTTTTTTGTTTTGTTTTTGTTTTGTGTTAATTGTTATGACTTTGTCTCCTGCCCCCCTTCCCCAAAAGGAACAGGGTCAGGGCAAAATACAAAATGGTATTTTGTTTTTGTCTGTTTTTTTTGTTACTCCCCATGTCCCCCTTTCCCCAAAAGGACCACAACGGAAACAAGCCTAACGGCTTTCTTGTGTCTGAATCCTTTTGAATTAATTTTCAATAAAGTTTTTAATCAATCAATCAAAACAGTACAAAAGAACGAAAAACTGCGACGCTAAACGAAGCTGTCAAGCTGATTGTGGCGTACGTGCGTGTGTTGACTGTTGAACTTTTTAAATGTTGCTGCCTTGGCTCCAGGGGGGAAATAATTGATTGATTGATTGATTGATTGATTGATTGATTGATTGATTGATTGATTGATTGATTGATTGATTGATTGATTGATTGATTAACAGTTTGCCAGTACAAGTTGTACTTTAACAACTCAACAATACAAGTAATGCTAACTGTGATTCGGCCCCGGCAGTATCACTTTCGCCGCTGTTAACCTGACCTGCAGGGGGCAGTAGAGCCGTAGAGAGTGTCTTTTAACCTCTATAGTCCTCCTCACCCGGAAGGGAAATAAACATCAACAACTATCCACGCCATATAACTCTTCTCCACGCGGATAACAACAACATCAAACCAACCAGTCTTTACTCTTTACTACAGCAGGTACTATTTTATATAAATCATTATTTACAACATCACCAGATTTACATCACCATGCAGTCTGTGATGCTGGAAAGGAAAGATCAGAGCAGTGTTGTAGTAGCTGTTTAATATCTTATTTAGGAAAACGTGCATGCATGATTTCGTTTGGATTATTCTATAGTCTGACGTTTACTTCAGAATCAAAGAAAAAGCTGAAAAACGGCGTTGAAAATTGATCAAATTGATAAGCAGTTCCTCAAACGTTTTTTAATTTCCAGAAGCTACATAACTCTTAACAGTGTGTTTTGATTGATTGAAATATTTATTAACAGTTTGTAGAATTTACAGTACATTTTAAGCACAAACTCAATACAAAGACTGTCAACTGTGAGTGGACGACCCAATTAAGCATTACACTTGTTTACAACAGGGTCCACATTGTTCAATTCATCAAAACATTTAAAGACATACAAACATTTAGAGACATACAAATAGACATTTCTATGTAGCTAAATTCATCATATGGGAAGCGGGACTGCAGCGTTACACCTGTAAGGGATTGGTTACTTGGTTCTAGGCCAAACATTTACTCTAACCTCTACGAGAGTCTAAATGTTTGGGCTAACTTGGTTCCATTCGTACACTTTACCCATCACTCACTATTTGAGAAGCACTACTCTGGCTCTCGCTGTTATCAATGACATCTGCATCTGATTGATTCCCATCATCCATCCTTTGTTTTACTGCACACATGGAGTTGGAGCTTATGTGTTGTCATATATTTACTGACAGTGGCAAGCAAATTGCTTGTGAAGGGGAAAGCCTGAAAATCCTCCGGGGACGCTTGAGAAGTGGCATTCTCCATCTCCAGGAATGTTTGTACATTCATAGTATATAAAACTACATCACATATTGAACATGCAGATGTAAAGCAGAGCAGAGCAGACTGAGTGACTGATTGACATCACAGTATCCATATTTGGACCAGGCTGACCCATCTAGAGCTCCATATATGGAGACATTTTTTGCTGAGATCATGATAATGTGCAACTCCATATATGGATATAGACAACTGGCATTGTCAGCATGGCCAGCATCCAGCCAAGCCCTATATGACTCGTTATTACCCTTAAGGTTAGATGCAAGCAGTATTACTCTCCCCCTTGCCTATCGCTCAGGTGAGACTTCTTAAGGCTCAAACCACCTTCAATTACCCTGACCAGCTCTCACCAAGAGACTATACTGTATATACTCTTATCGCAGAAGTGCCCACACTTTTTTGACTTGAGAGCTACTGTACAAACAATGCACATTTTAGGGGGCTTTGGAATAGGGATCTAGTAGACATCTCGATTACGTTATCACTGCACACCACTGCGGTGGGTTATAGACTCGGACAACCAGTCCCTTTGAGTAGTATTTTACTGATGAATTGAGTACAACTGACCACAAAGGAAAGAAAGAAGCCCCCTGAGGGCTTTTTCTGTTATCCTTTTAGCATAACCTTTGACTGTACTACCTGTACAGTTAAACAAACCTGGTATTCATTATTCAATAAGTCAATCAAAAACCAACATTTCACTGCTTGTACCTGTGGGGACAATTACAAATAGAAGTAGAACCCTGTTGATTCTAGGCGGCCTGTCACAATTATTACATAATTCACTTGACACAGCCCCAGTTGATTCTTCATAATAATGTTGCTGTGTCTGCATTGTGTCGTGAAAGCATCCGTGTCAATGTGGATTATTTTAACGTTGGCTATTCAAGGAAAAAAGATACGCTCGCACACTGATTATCTGTTCATACTTTAACTTTAACTTTAAAGAATTAACTCATGTACCGAGCAGATAATCTGTGTGCGGGCGCGTACCTTTTTCCTCATCATTGATGTCTACTGGCCTACGCACCTGTCCATACGCCCTATCTCTAGGTGTGCGGAAGTTTGTTTTTAACGTTGGCTATTAAAAAAAAATAGCATTTGTAGAATCGACCTCAGGTCTTAATGCAGTGTTCTTTGTTTCAGGGATGTCCTCTGTTTCAGGGATGTCCTCTGTTTCAGGGATGTCCTCTGTAGGCCAGAAGGACAAGTATAAAGAGCCAGCATCCATCATGGACAGAGATGAAGATGAAGATGATGATGATGGAGACTCTGATGACTCTGAGATGGACAGAAACTTCTCCCTATTGAGTCAGAAGAGAAGCACTGCCGTCACTGTGGAGGATGCAGAGGAGGACAGCGATGATGATGAGGAGGAGGAGGAGGAGGTAGGGCGGTCAATTATCCCATTCTGACCTGAGATCAAATTCATACGAGGTTTCCACTGGACACACACTGGTCTGATTAACCCATTCTGACCTGAGATCAGATTCTAAAAATGTCAGTCGTTCTTCGATTTTTCAAAAATAGCAGACCTACAAGCTTGTAGCGCGCCAAGTGGCGCACTATGAGCTTGTAGATCTGCTATTTTTCAATAGCTAAAGCACGACATGATGCTAACACTAAAATGGCTTCCCGTTCAGAATGGGTTATTATGTTATTGCCTTGTTGCAATTATTTGAGCTAATCACAGTTATTTGTGCATAACCATTTCCATTCATCCATATGAAAATAGCAGGATCAAACTAACAGAAATGTCATATTTCCACTTTCAAGTTACCTATTTTTGGCAAAACATTAAAAAAAAGGAAGAATATTGATACAAATGTTTGGAAAATAGCAAATCTCCAAGCTTACAATGTGTCGCGCTGACAGGAATTGTGAGCTGGTTACTTGGCTATGTTAACTATTTTTAAAGTATTGTATTATTAAATATTGGCCTGTTTGCTATAGTGCAGTATTTATTTTGATTATTGGTAGCTGTCATTGTCAGTGATTTATTTGTATATTCCAGTTATACTGTATGTTTCAATGTTCAAAAACACACATCTAAAATGTGGTGATGTTGCCAGGCCGATGGAGAGGAGGAGGAGGAGGAGGAGGAGGAGGGTGCTCCTGGCAGCGATGAAGAGGAGGAAGAGGAGCAGCCAGGGCCAGAGGAGGACGCTGACACCTCTGAGGAAGAGGAGGAGGATGATGATGATGATGATGATGATGAAGAAGAACCCAGATCTGCTGGGGTCAGGGCCAGGGGACAGCAGTCTGAACATGACATTAAAAAAGGTGCGTCTCAAGGAAGCAGGAGTCCAAGTCCGTTGCTCTCCCCTTGTCCCCCATATATGGGGACTAGGTTGGCGGAGGGTGTGTAGAGCCCAGGATCACATTAGATGATTGACACAGGGGTGAAAAATGGGTTACAAAATCGTGGGATAAAAAATATATTAAAAATAATAAAAAAGGTGCGTCTCACACAGTGCAATCCTTAGGTTGCCTGTCTTCCAAATCAGCGCATACCTGTAGTTTGTCACGTCCAGTGGTCATGTTGTATAATTCAGTGGTTCTCAAACGTTTTCTTTTTGTGCCAAGGACCCCCAAATTGATATATATTTGATAATGTTTTGTGCTAGGGACCCCCCCCCCCCCCAGAAGAGAAGATTTGGCTTAAAAAATGCAAATTTTCCAGATCTTTCAATAAAGAAAAGAAAAATAGCACATGGGTCTGAAGTGTATTGCAGTGACGGTGCAGATATTTCCGTACTATTTAGAGAGCACATTATTTGATGGGTTCTCAGCACGCACAGTCGTACACACTGCTTGTAAAGTCAACACAATACTAATATTCAACATGGTCGATGATATATATAGTGAGAGACTTTGCTTCACTTTACTTTAACCCATTTTGGGAGGGAACCCCTTTTGGTGTTAGCATTATGTTATGCTTTAGCTATTGAAAAATAGCAGATCTACAAGCTCATAGCGCGCCACAGAGTGGCGCGCTACGAGCTTGTAGGTGTGCTATTTCTTTTTAAATCGAAGAACGACTGACATAAACATAGCTTTTTCAGAAAACTGTCAGGATGTAGAAGACATTTTTAGAATCTGATCTCAGGTCAGAATGGGTTAATAAACTAGCACATTATACACTTTGGGATTTGGAACTATACTGTCCCTGGGTTGCTGAGATAGGATTAATGCTGCAGCCAAAAAGAAAACATACAGAATATACATTATATAGATGAACACATGTTCAACTGAAGGCATGCATTACAGAATATTGTGCAGCATAAATATGATCATAGTTAATATGCGTGCAAATAGAAATACATATTATGACAAGAGAAGGTCATTGTACTTCACGTAACTGATGCTGTGTGACCCTTTGCAGAGCTGACCACCATGTCGTTTGAGGACGTCATGACGCTCCAGAACAAAGTGGGAACCAAAGTGTTCAACGAGATCGCCTACGGAACCAACGACACTCCCACCCCCAGCACCGCCAGGAAGAGGATCAAACGCCTCAACCACAACAGGTCCGTATGGTGACATTGTCTCCACCAGGCCAAAGGCATGGGGAGAGAGTATGTCTTGCACTCCGTCCGTGTGTGTGTGTGAATGTGTCCGTCCGTCCGTCCGTTATCAGCTAATCTCCGGCACCGCTAACCCGGTCGATGCCAAATTTTGCACACACACTCCCTGGATGGCAACGATGAACCTCTGCCCCAAATTATCCAGAACGGCCTGTTATAGCGCCACCAGGAAGCAGACGTTTTGAAAAACATTTTTTTGATATTCCTCCTCAAGATTCTGTCCAAAAATCTTGCAAATCGTTACACACTATCTCTATAGGTCATGTGTTCAAGACAGATCTGTGCGATATCTCATATTCCATCCTAATTGGCTAACATTGGCTTTCAAAGTTTGCGGGATTGGCCCGTTTTTAACAAAAAGCCTCAAATCATGAACCCAGCGTGCAATTTACGTGAAATCTTTCACAGACTTTCCTACTAGGCCGAGGAGTATATCCTACCCTTTTCACATTGGCCTGTTGTAGCGCCACCAACAGGTGGATTTTTGCACAACACATCTTTGGAACAAAATGCCTCAAATCATCCAATGCGTAAGTAGAAATGGCACCCTTTTCACATTGGCCTATTATAGCACCACCAGGAGGCCACAACCTTGAGGGGCACTTGTCCATACCATACTCATACCCATTCAAAAAACTATTCTAAATCCTGACCTAAGTTTTCTGAAAAACAACAATAACCCCAAACAGGGTTCCTGGGTCAAGTATAGGGTTAAAACATCAAAAAGGGTTCCCGTCCCGAATGGGTTTTTAACACCCTTACTTGATCATACTACGACGTCGCTCAAAGGCAGCAGATCGGCAAGCTCGTACGCGTCGCGTTTTGAGCTTGTAGATCTGCTGCTGATGACGAGCTGGTGTTGTTTTTATTTATTTTTTTATATTTATTTTTTTGCGGCTTACGCCTTTTATTGGTTTTTGAAGGGACATACAGTAGGCTGACAGGAAACGGGAGAGAGATGGGGGAAGACATGCAGTAAAGGCCGTGTCGGGCTCGGGAGTCGAACCCGCGGCACACTGCGACTGGATTACCAGTCGGGTGCCCAGACGGTTACGCCACCGCCTGGGCCGCTGGTGTTGTTTTAACTAGATATTGGATGGAGCCCGTACACCACAGGTACAAGAAAGACGTTCTTTATTGAAAATTCTGAAAATGTTTCGATCTATTTGATCTTCATCAGGTCATGAGTCAAGTTTTCTTTAGCCCAGCACCCAGCCTGTCGATGTGCGTATTCTACGTCCGCTCTGTGTTGCTATTACCCAATGACGGAATGGCAGATTCGGCCACACACCCCGAAATACCCGTATATATGTGTCTCAAAGAATAGACGCTCGACAAAGCACCACGGTGGATTCGAACCCACAACCTCCGCCGCGGTAGTGGGCAGGGTAGTGGTCCATTTCTACAACTCCCCCAACAACAAGAACCTGCGCCACGTCGTGTTGCGTGTTGTTCATGTGTTGTTGTACTGTCTTCCTGTTCAGGCCCCAGGAGATCTCTTCTAAGAGACGAACACGCTTCCTCAGACAAGTGGTTCCTGTGAAGAAAGCAGTGAGTGTTTTCACATACATTGAGTGTATAATTCGCCACGCCACCATTCATATGATTTGCATACACACGATTTACTTGCATACATATACATACGTCTGTCGTATGTCCCAGTGTTGTTTTTGGCAGCGCATTTAGATTTTAGTTTTAGTCATAGTCTCTTCAATAGCTTTCATTTAGTTTTAGTCACATTTTAGTCACCTGGAATGTTTTGGTGTTAGTCTAGTTTTAGTCGACTACATATCATAAGATTTTAGTCGACTAAATCTACAGTTGATTTAGTCGACTAACATGTATTTTGGCGGGCCTCGATGCCGTCGTAATGACAGTTTATTTTCACTTGCTGAAAATAGCGTAAAAGTATAAAATGACTTATACTGGATCTCTTGTCCACTAGTCCCTTCCTAACATTTTAGTCTAGTTTTTATTTGTTTGACGAAATTGTCTATACATTTAGTCTTAGTTTTTTAGTCATCATAGCATAGTTAGTCAGTGGAAAAAGGTAGTCGACGAACAATTTTCGTCTTAGTTTTAGTCGACGAAAACAACACTGGTACATCCAAAACCTTTCAGGATTCTAATTAAAAAACAGCGAAAGTAGCAGATCTGCAAACTCGTCGAAACGCGGCACTTCGCGCCACGTTTCGAGCTTGTGGATGATCTGCTACTTTTTATGCTTTTTGTGTGACGCTGTCAAGTAGGGCATTAATTTATGAAAAACACAAAAAGTCAAATTTATGAAGATAAGAGGTTTCTGACATAATGACACGAAGATCATTGAGGTAAGTCAAATTTATGAAGATAAGAGTTTTCTGACATAATGACACGAAGATCATTGAGGTAAGTCAAATTTATGAAGATAAGAGGTTTCTGACATAATGACACGAAGATCATTGAGGTAGCGAGACGGTGGCCACATGGTGGCAGCAGTGAGTTCTACTCCTGCTCCCATCTGGTCCCTCTCAGGACAGAGACGATGTACTTTTCACTTAGTTTTAGTCACATTTTAGTCACCTGGAATGTTCTAGTGTTTAGTCTAGTTTTAGTCGACTAAATGTCATAGGATTTTAGTCGACTAAATCTACAGTTGATTTAGTCGACTAAAATGTGTTTTGACAGGCCTTGATGTCGTTGTAATGACATATTTTACACTTTGGTTGCATGCTGAAAATAGCAGATGCGACGCGTTGTGAGATTGTATATCTGTCCACTAGTCCCTTCCTAACATTTTAGTCTAGTTTTTATTTGTTGATGAAATTGTCAGTATATTTAGTCTTAGTTTTAGTCATCATAGATTCATTTTTATTCAGTTTTCGTCAGTGAAAAAAGGTAGTCGACGAACATTTTTCGTCTTAGTTTTAGTCGACGAAAACAACACTGCGATCAAATGCTGATCGGAGCGCTATGCATATGCGGCCGCTATAGGCGGGATTACAATTTAGGGCATTTAGCAGATGCTCTTGATCCAGAGCGACTTAACCCATTCTGACCTGAGATCAGATTCATACAAGGTTTCCACTGGACACACACTGGTCTGATTAACCCATTCTGACCTGAGATCAGATTCTAAAAATGTCAGTCGTTCTTCGATTTTTCAAAAATAGCAGACCTACAAGCTCGTAGCGTGCCACTCGGTGGCGCGCTATGAGCTTGTAGATCTGCTATTTTTCAATAGCTAAAGCACAATGTAATGCTAACACCAAAAAGGGTTAAATTAAGAAAAAACAAAAGCATGGCACACATCACATAATATAAAAAGTAGTTATCATGAATCATGTATAAACTAAGAATCAATGGGATCAATGCAGAGACAGACTGCAGCTGGTGCCACAGCGCAAATGTAAACACAACCTAACCTAAGACTATACAGCTCGAAATTATTATGGAGATATCGGATTTTTTTGTCCCGCTGCTTCCGGTCCATCGTTTCTGCTTGAGAGAGACCAGATCAATACTGCCGGAATCTGTCGGGAGTCAGGTTAGCATTATCGTTGCTGTCGTTATTTGCTGTCGTTATTATCAAGCATTCAATTTATTTTATAACACAGAACCTGTCATGATGTAGAAGACATTTTTAGAATCTGATCTCAGGTCAAAATAGGTTAATAAGAACCAGTTGTCTATGCCGCTGACTGTACAGCAGGTGTAACAAATAATGTTTTTAAAACCATGCTTGTTTTTTCCTTCCTTCTCTCAGGTGTTCAGAGATCCGCGCTTCGACGACCTGTCGGGAGAATACAAACCTGAGATCTTTGAGAAAACCTACAAGTTCATCAACGACATCAGACTGAGAGAGAAAGTGGTGAGGAAACGGGCTCGTAGGGCCATTTTGGGCCCTTTTGGTGTTAGCATTATGTTATGCTTCAGCTATTGAAAAAATAGCAGATCTACAAGCTCATAGCGCGCCACCGAGTGGCGCGCTACGAGCTTGTAGGTCTGCTATTTTTGAAAAAACTAAAGAACGACTGACACAGAAACATAGCTTTTACAGAAAACCTGTAAAAGCTTTTTTAGAATCTGATCTCAGGTCAAAGAATGGGTTAACCACTTAAACACTATATGGTTGACCGGAGTCCCTCAGGGCTCTATACTTGTGTATATTCCGTTTTGTGGCGATTTAGCTGAAAACAGCTGATCGGAAAGCTGTTAACGTGCTTAACCACTTTCATGTAGATGTACTTAGTTCACCGGAGTCGCGCACGGCTCTAGTAGGCCGCTAGTATTTCCTTCTACACCAATCTCTTTGCCAAAAATAGCAGACCTATGAGCGGTGTGGACGTGTCACGTAGGAAACACGTTGTGGGCTTGTAGATATTTTTGCGGGGCGACTTCGTCCAGTTATTTTTACGTCACACCGTCACCGTGGAACCAGTCGGAGAGCTAGGATGCACAGTAATGCTGTGATGATAAAACTGTGAGTGAGTGAGCAATGTCGGTTGGCATTTGTGGTGTAATGTTCGACAATTTAACTCTTTCAGCGCCACCTGGTGGTCACCAGTTTAGGCTCTGAGTGCCAATTCTCCCATTATAAAGAGAGAAAGAATTTGTAATTCTATTATGCATGTAATGTGCATGTCATCACCTGTACACCAGATTAGAGGAACTTTCAAAATATGGATGATTTTTTTTTTTTTTTTTTTTTTCCAAGGGAGAGACGTCTTGACGCCTGTGGCATCCATTACAAAGACGTCAATTAGACGTCTTGACGTTTTTGGCTACTAAACAGTTTTAAAGGAGAATTCCATGCTAGAATGCTTTCTTACCTTTCTTTGTAGTTGTTACGTCCCCACCAAAGAGGTCCAGGTGTTTTTTTGTGCAAAAGCTCCTTATTGGCTATTTCCCCTACCATAAGCGCTCAATGAATTGCATTGAAATGAATGGGAATTGAATGGGGCTATGGGGTGTTGTGCTAATTCGCTTATTTCCATCGAAATAAGTACCACTGTGCCGCTTGGGATATTATTTACATTATGAAGAGAGGATATATACAAAATAATTATAATTTTGAGCGCAAGCCCCATTCAATTACCATTCAATTCAATGCAATTCATTTAGGGCTTATGGTAGGGGAAATAGCCAATAAGGAGCTTTTGCACAAAATAAGCCTTCTAGCATGGAATTCTCCTTTAAGAGTAGGTGTTCGAGAGGTGATGGAGAAACACTTTTTAAATCTTCGTCATCCGTTTTGCAAGGGGCTTTAGAATGTAACGGTATTCAGGTGTTCTCTGATGAGCCTGCACAATTAAGAATCTTGCCAACTTCACTTTAGGATAAGGATATCTTCAATGATTGCTATTAGGCAATTATGTAATAACCTTGACAGGCCTAAATGTGATGTGACAATAAAGATGGATTCTGATTCTCTTTTTAATCTCCAGGATGTCAAACAACTGCTGAAGAAGTCGAAGGACAGCGAGAAGAGAGAGCAACTCAAGGCCCTGTTGAAGCGAATGGTGAGGTTCTTTTGGCTGTCACTTTGGGGGGGGGGGGGGGGGGGGGGTACCAATTTCACCAAGAGAGAGAAACCATCTATCGACTTCAATTTGATTCCAGTTGTGTCTGCTCATTAATTTATTTGTTTGTTTTCGTTTCTGTTATCCTGTATCTTAAGAGGCCCGTTACTGAATGAACTCTCTACTCTATATCAATGAGTACTATGACAATATAGAGTTTAGTGTTGCACCGAATATTCGGCCGCAGAAAATATCCGGCAGAAAATGGCTAAAATGCATTTTTGGCCTATTCGGTTTTCGGCCCGCTAAAATATATCACAGAATAGTCGTGTATGCAATAAATGCATTCAAAAGAGCTGAATAAATGTTTTATGGACCCATAATAGTGATTTATTATTTAAGTTGAGTTTTGCCATAACCATTTATTTTGCCATAAATCAGGTAGCTTTAAGGTTACGGCCATGACAGCAATGGTAGGAGAAAAAACAATAATAATATTAATCATATTCGGGTATTCGGTTTTCGGCCAACTGTTTCCTACATTCGGTATTCGGTTTCGGCCAATAATTTCTCTTTCGGTGCATCCCTAATAGAGTTATTTAACACCTATTCAAACTAAAAATAAATATCACCCTCCACCCTATGCTTTAGCTATTGAAAAATAGCAGATCTACAAGCTCATAGCGCGCCACCGAGTGGCGCGCTATGAGCTTGTAGATCTTAAGAGAGCTTAAGTTGTAGGTCTGCTATTTTTTGAATAATCGAAGAGCGACTGACATTTTTAGAATCTGATCTCAGGTCAGAATGGAAAACTGTCAGGATGTAGAAGACATTTTTTTTAATCTGATCTCAGGTCAGAATGGGTTAAAGCTGTTTGCTGTGTTCTATTGTGCAGGACAACCAGGACAAAGCCAGGAAACGCCAGGAGCAGCAGAGGGAGAAGGACCTGGAGTTCAAGAAGAGACAGAGGGAGATGGCCGAGCAAGGACTGCAGCCCTTCTACCTCAAGAAATGTAACCACAACGTTATTACCGTACTAACCTTCAAAATCCTGACAGCGTTCTGAAAAACCCTTATGTTTCTGTATCAGTGGTGCTCACTGTTTCATGTCAAGGACCCCCAAAAGATTTGTGTAATATGCCTCCGCCCCAACATCTGAAGATATGTTGTTCCAGGGGACCTCCCCAGAAGCAAAGATTTGAGTAAAAATGTTCACTCTCTGGAATAATATATATTCAAAGATATGAGCCACATTTTCATGACTTTTCAAAAATAGCAGACCTACAAGCTTGTAGATCTGCTATTTTTCAATAGCTAAAGCGTAGCATAATGCTAACACCAAAAGGGGTTCCCGGCCCAGAATGGGTTAAGGCAGGTGTCGTCAACAGGGGGTCCGGCAGTCCTCTGCGTTACTACAGTGGGGGGGCCGCCAAATCTTTGTGTGATAGGAACCTATTTTCTTTTTTACATTAACAACTTAAACCTAGAATTCATATTCTGAGGGATTGAATACCAGACCAACAAGGTTAGAGCATGTTGATCGGCTATTTTCTGTTTCACTTTGGTGTAGAGGGGAAAAGAGAGCAGACCCAAGTACAGAGCCGACGGTCAAAGTATTGAGAGTTTTTGTATGGATCCTCAGTTCTCAGTCGCCACGGCTAATTTCAGTCATTTGGATTCCATAGAGGCCTTCTTGTGAAAGCGTGTTGCGCACCGAGAATAGCGGATCTACGAGCTCAAAACACATCGCAGCGTGACGTGTTGTGAGCTTGTAGATCGGCTATTTTCGGCCATTCGTTATTTTAGGGGGAAAGAGTATTTGAAGTGATCGACTAGCAACAGGATACACGTTTACTAGCATCTTCCAGAAACATGTATGGGCTCAGAAATGTCATTAAAGCAAAGGGGTAGTAATGCCTCAAATCTTTGATTTCTTCAGCTGGTCGGCTGTTTAGAGGGTTTAGGGTACAATTGGTTGAGATTGTAGGGCACACAGCAGGCGTATTATACTATTCTCAGTATTCTGTTCCTTGATATGTTCCTTACTTTATGTTTTTATACACTTTCACAAATGTCCTTGGGCAGGAACCCCTTTTGGTGTTAGCATCATGTCATGCTTTAGCTATTGAAAAAATAGCAGATCTACAAGCTCATAGCGCGCCACCGAGTGGCGCGCTACGAGCTTGTAGGTCTGCCATTTTTGAAAAATCGAAGAAAGACTGACATAGAAACACAGCTTTTTCAGAAAACATTTTCAAACGAGACATTTTTAGAATCTGATCTCGGGTCAGTTTCAGGTGTAAAGTAAACCCTACTGGAAACCTCTAATTGCAATATCAGCCTACCTACACCTTGTAGATCGGCTATGGTCACAAGCTCTGGCCTCTTCGTTAATATTTGACAATGTTTGCGTCGTATTCTCTTATTTCCCGTCCAGCTGACAAGAAGAAGTTGGAGCTGGCGGACAAATACAACGAGCTGAAGAAGAGCGGCAAGCTGGAGAACTTCCTGGGCAAGAAGAGGAAGAGGAACGCCACCAAGGATCGCAGGAAGCTGCCTCCCAAACAGCACTAGAGGAGCGCCTCTAGGAAAACCAAGACCCCAAGGACTGTCTAAAGAGGACGAGACGCGAAGACGCGTACGGGCGACGCCATGTTGCTCCATGGAAGGAAAGAAACATGCGCAGTGGGCTATATGCAGCCAACACTTCCCGTTCAGCTTCCATGGAGCAACATGGCGTCGCCCATGCGGTCTTCGCGTCTCGTCCTCTTTAGACAGTCCTTGCCCAAGACTGCCCGTCTTGCTTTACTTCCTGTGTCTGTGTGACAACATCGGTGGCGAGAAGTGGGTGGTGAGAAGGGAGGGAATGGGGTGGGGAGATGCAACAGGCCATTGGACCATTTCCTTACCCAGTCAAGTGGTGGAGCGTGGGATACCATCTCTTAAAGAGAAAGTGTTGTATTTACCACTTATACAACTGGTTATACAACATTTTCATGTCAAGTAGGCCCCAAAGTCTTTTGGCCGCGTTTACCCCGATCTGAAAAGGTGTTGTGCCTTTTTGTGGTGTTCAAATGTTTCAAAATTCAAATGTTTCTAATGTTTTAATCAAAATGACAGATTTACAATCTCATTGCATTGCCAGTAGATCAACTATTAATAGCCTGTAGATGTAGGGAAAAACACATTGCAGACCCAGGACCCCCTGGAACGCCCCTCAAGGACCTCCACTTTGAGAACCTCTGTCCATCTATCTATACTAGGCCCCCTCCTGTCATTTTTGCGTAGTTTCTGCCCGTAGAATGGGCGTGCTCCCAATGGAGTGAGGCAGTTGCAACAGTGTCCGAACCACAATAAAGATGGAGTCCAATCCAGTGCCCAGTCTGCTTCAAATACCTTTTATTGACCCTGTCAACCAGCAAGTGTCCTACCAGACCCACCATTTTGGGCGGGAACCCTTTTTGGTGTTGGCATTACGTTATGCTTTAGCTATTGAAAAATAGCAGATCTACAAGCTCATAGCGCGCCACCGAGTGGCGCGCTATGAGCTTGTAGGTCTGCTATTTTTGAAAAATCGAAGAACGACTGACATAGAAACATTTTTCAGAAAACTGTCCTTTTCAAACAGACATTTTTAGAATCTGATCTCAGGTCAGAATGGGTTCATGTACTACCACATGTCTACCACTGCATATATGTACTACTGTATATGTTATGCAATATGCTACGTTATAGAACAGTTGTTCTTAACCTTTTTCCGGATCATGGCCCACTTGAAAAAGAAAAACCTGAAAGCATCAGCGGCCCGCCCCATCTGACCTCACGTGCTATTTTCCAGTTTATATGAACGATTAATCAAATTGATTGTGTATACTTTTAAGTTGGATTGGCATCACTTATTTTTTAATTGTTGCCAATTATTTTGGGGACCGTCATGTGGGATCTGACCCGCGGGGTTTAGAATCGCTGTTATAATATAAACATGCTTGGCCACACAATTTGGTTAAAAAATGCGGGGCGGATTCTGCTAATGCTTTTCAATGGGAATGGAGCGGTTTGTTGCCATTTTGAGGATTTCCGTAAAAACAGAATAACCCTCCGTTCCGTTGAGTGAAAAGCATTTGCCAGAATCTGCCCGCATCGGCAGAATTAAAGTTTGGTTTGACCGCACCCTTAAAGGGGCGGTCACACCGCATTAATTCATTCAACATTAATTCATTCACAGGAGCAGCGTGGTGTTGGACTGTTCAATAGGACTCACTGTTCCCTTCTTATGTAAATAAAGTTTGTTGCATGGCTGTTCATGAATTAATCCATTTACAATTTAAGCATTTAGTGATTTACAGTAAGCAAGGTAAAAATTGATAAAATGCATATATAGTAATCTAGGTTAAACCAATAACCTATAATTATACATATCAGTCTAAATAAAAACAATTACAACTAAGAAATGCATGGAATAGAATACAATGAAGTGGACAGCAAGTATCCCAGTGAAACTTGGAAAACCTATAGCTTAAAGTTAAACCACCAAAATGTTCATTTCAGAAATAGTTATATGTAGGCATCGGATATACAGGTAAAGCTTTTTGAAACTGAGAATTTTGCAGTTTATATAATAAAACGTGTTGGGGCAAATAGCTGCAAGGGATTTAATTGTAGGCTCGCCTCAGCGAGCACACTATTGTTACTGCCAGTTTATATTTATTTATTCCAGTTTCCGCTCTTTTTTCGAATTCTTACTACTTCCACATACTTTATGCTAGAAATGTAGTTCAAACTGTTCAGCTCTTTGCAGTTATCTATGCTTGTATTTTGATTTTCACAAAGTTTAATACTTTTTATACTTTACATATATAGTATATTTATATATATAAGTATATACTATACTTTACTTTTTTACATTCTTTATAATGAGTCGATGGAAAAAAGGTCCCATTTTTCACAGTTAACCTTTTTGAGCTCTTATTACTCCGTCATACTTTCACTTTGAAATTTCATTCAAACTTTATAATGTTCATCTATCTTTGAACTTTCATTGGTGAAAAAGTTGTATCTCTAAATCAACCTCACTTTTGCAGCATCATTACTCTGGCATACTTTGTCGTAGAAACGTGATTTAAACTTTAGAAAGCTCACACGACTCTGGACTTTTTCGTGGTTCAAACCGTATTTGAATACGTTAAACGGCTTTTCCGAAATCAGTTCAATCGCAGGCCATTTCGCCTAATTAGTGCCAACTTAGAGTTATATATCCATTGATGTATTTTTTTCTTTTTACCTTTTCTTAATGAATCAAGAATACATTGTAAAGCATTATTCATACATTACAAATCATTAGTAGACAGTTATAACTTTACTTACTTTATTCTGCCACTTTTTGGGCATCATACTACTTCCACATACTTTATTCCGTATATTGTGTGGGTGTTTAGTCAAGTGCGTGAGCAGTGGCGTGCACAGATAGACACTAGGGGGTGCTAGAGCACCACCTGCCCTTGCTCTGGACAGCAATGTGCCCTTTTGAAAGTGTTTTTTACACTGTACAGTATGTGGAGTTGTGGACCATGGTGACATTGATCAATTCTTGATTTAAAAATAAAAAAGTGCCCTTTTTTCACTTGAGCACCTGCCCCTCTAAATGTCTGTGCACGCCACTGACAGGCAGCATGAAGCCGTTTAAAATGTGGGTACATTTCGAGGCAATAGAAATGTGCACTTTAACTTGCAAATCAAATAGCTGTTAATACAAACCTCACCAAACACTTGCTGCTATTGGTATTGATACCTGACAAGATGCACCATTTCAGAGACATCACAAACTAAATTATTTTGAAAATCTTAGGATCTTAGGATCACAAACAAACAAAGAAAAAGTGTCAGAGGAGTGGATGTAGAGGGCAAACAATTTCCTAAATTGGGCAAACAATATTTTCCACACTCATTTCTCTTTTGGTGAAGTGAAGTGAAATGAAGCTACTTTGCAGTGTGTGTCCCTTTTAGTATTAAAAGTTTTAACAACACAAATCTAAATGCACTTTAAGAATGATACAAAGTGTCATAACAACAAGCATCAAATCACTATCCTATTTCTATATACAGCTTTTGTCCTCACACGTCTCAATATTTGCCATGGACAATGAAAGGAGAAATTAGGTCAAAATGTCCACCAAATATGGCGTAAATTCGTGGCAACACGAACATTAAATGCCATTGACAATGAAAGGAAAATTTACGTCATATGTAGACAAGGAAATCGGCATAACATACATTCTGTTGTTCATGAGATGTAAGAGCGCCCATCAACTTCACATGGGTGTGATTTTTTTAGAGTTCACTGTCCTTTACAGTTCAAATGCAGAAAGTGTGTGTGTGTGCGTGCGTGCGTGCGTGCGCGCGCGTGTGTGTGTGTGTGCGTGCGCGCGTGCGCACTCGTGCATGTGTTGGGGGGTAGGGGGGGGGGGGGGGGTGAAGAAGAAAGGTAGAAATAACAGAGGATCTTTGAAATTTGGTCAGTTAAGCAAATTACTATGAAAATATTGGCAGCTTGGATCTGAGTTAAAGAAACTGATTAGAAAAAAACGTACTGAAGTAAAAGGAGGTCTTCAAGTTCCTCCTTTTGAATGGAGACGGATTCTTGGATTGGTCACAGTAGGAAAGCTTCACTCTCCAGCATGGATGCACCGATGAGTTTTTAATGTTCTATACTGAGTAAAAAACTTTCCACATTTCTCACACCCAAAAGGCTTCTCTCCTCTGTGAATTATCTTGTGGGTCTGCAGGGTAGACATGTTAGCAAAGCTTTTCCCACATTGATCACAGCTGTAAGGCCTCTCTCCAGTGTGAATTCTCTTGTGTTTCTTCAGGGTACACATTAAAGCAAAGCTTTTCCCACATTGATCACAGCTGTAAGGCCTCTCTCCAGTGTGAATTCTCTTGTGGGTCTGCAGGGTAGACATGTTAGCAAAGCTTTTCCCACATTGGTCACAGCTGTAAGGCCTCTCTCCAGTGTGCATTCTCTTGTGTTTCTTCAGGGTACACATTAAAGCAAAGCTTTTCCCACATTGGTCACAGCTGTAAGGCCTCTCTCCAGTGTGCATTCTCTTGTGTGTCTTCAGGGTAGACATTACAGTGAAGCTTTTCCCACATTGATCACAGCTGTAAGGCCTCTCTCCAGTGTGCATTCTCTTGTGTGTCTTCAGGTTAGACAAGTCAGCAAAGCTTTTCCCACATTGGTCACAGCTGTAAGGCCTCTCTCCAGTGTGCATTATCTTGTGTGTCTTCAGGTTAGACATGTTAGCAAAGCTTTTCCCACATTGATCACAGCTGTAAGGCCTCTCTCCAGTGTGAATTCTCTTGTGGGTCTTCAGGGTAGACATGTCAGCAAAGCTTTTCCCACATTGGTCACAGCTGTAAGGCCTCTCTCCAGTGTGCATTTTCTTGTGTGTCTTCAGGTTAGACAAGTCAGCAAAGCTTTTCCCACATTGGTCACAGCTGTAAGGCCTCTCTCCAGTGTGCATTCTCTTGTGTTTCTTCAGGGTAGACATTACAGTGAAGCTTTTCCAACATTGATCACAGCTGTAAGGCCTCTCTCCAGTGTGAATTCTCTTGTGTTTCTTCAGGGTAGACATTACAGTGAAGCTTTTCCCACATTGATCACAGCTGTAAGGCCTCTCTCCAGTGTGCATTCTCTTGTGTGTCTTCAGGGTAGACATGTCAGCAAAGCTTTTCCCACATTGATCACAGCTGTAAGGCCTCTCTCCAGTGTGAATTCTCTTGTGTGTCTTGAGGGCACCCATTTCAGCAAAGCTTTTCCCACATTGGTCACAGCTGTAAGGCCTCTCTCCAGTGTGCATTCTCTTGTGTGTCTTCAGGGTAGACATGTCAGCAAAGCTTTTACCACATTGGTCACAGCTGTAAGGCCTCTCTCCAGTGTGCATTCTCTTGTGTTTCTTCAGGGTAGACATTACAGTGAAGCTTTTCCAACATTGATCACAGCTGTAAGGCCTCTCTCCAGTGTGAATTCTCTTGTGTTTCTTCAGGGTAGACATTACAGTGAAGCTTTTCCCACATTGATCACAGCTGTAAGGCCTCTCTCCAGTGTGCATTCTCTTGTGTGTCTTCAGGGTAGACATGTCAGCAAAGCTTTTCCCACATTGATCACAGCTGTAAGGCCTCTCTCCAGTGTGAATTCTCTTGTGTGTCTTGAGGGCACCCATTTCAGCAAAGCTTTTCCCACATTGGTCACAGCTGTAAGGCCTCTCTCCAGTGTGCATTCTCTTGTGTTTCTTCAGGGTACACATCAAAGCAAAGCTTTTCCCACATTGATCACAGCTGTAAGGCCTCTCTCCAGTGTGCATTCTCTTGTGTGTCTTGAGTTGAGACAGTTGAGTGAACTTTGACCCACATTGGTCACAGCTGTAAGGCCTCTCTCCAGTGTGAATTCTTTGGTGGATTTTGAGATTGTAAACTGAAGTGAAGCCTCTTCCACATTGGTCACAGCAGCATCTTGGTTTAGGTAGGTCCTGGTCTGGACAGGTATCTGAGGTAGAAAACATAGATCTGATAAGAGCTGGATTCGTGCATCAATCTGCCTTCAAGTTCAGACCCAACTTTATACACTTCACACTACTGTATATATTTAGTTGACCAGGGTCAACTCCTTTTTCCCTCTACGACAAGTCTGACATTTCTTTATTAGGAACAATCCCTTGAGATGAACCATCTCGTTTTCAAGGGGGTCCGCAATTCACAAAGTACACTTCATACATAGACACTTTTTTTTACAAACAATTCAACCAGACAAAACAAAACAAGACAAAACAATACAATTCCTAGATAAACAAGAAACGAACAACAACAGCAAAACAAAAAACAAAACAAAAACTGCAACAAAACAACATTTCACATAACATGGACATAACGTAGACATAACAACGTAAACATGAACAGGTAGTCTCAAGATGAGAGGACAGCACAGTTTTAAACAAATTAAAAGATGTTATTGAACGAATATGGACAGGTAGATTGTTCCAGTGAAGTCACAAGGAGCTTTGAACATAAATGATTTTTTGCCAACTGATGTGTGGGTATATTAAAGTAAACCTGTGAGCAATGTCTAAGTTGATGTGTAGAAGTGTATGGTATCATAAGCTGTTTCAAATACTGTGGATAATTGAAATGAATACATTTAAAGATGAAATGCAGCCAGTGCTGCTGTCTTCTTGAGGTGGGAGATGGCAAATTGAGATTTTCGTACAAGGTACAGTGGTGGGTCAGATATGGGCAGTCAAGGACAAATCTGCATAGACGGTTGTATACTGAATTCAAGGGAAGAAGGTTTGTAGTTTTGTCTCTTGGCCAAAAATAGTCGATCTACAAGCTCAAATCGTGCGAGCATTGTGAGCTTGTAGATCTGCCGTTAGTCAAATGTTCACCCGTAGATAAACATGGTGCGGACCGAAACGGACCCGTGGATAAATGAAACCCCAGTGATGTAAATAGCCTTAGGTTTTCAATGTAATGGGTCCCGGGACCCAGAGGAGGTCTTTTAGATGGGTCCCAGGGACATTTTATTTTATGCATCCCTATTTTATTTTATGCATCCCAGGACCCCCGGAGGGTGACATGATTGAGTCTTTACTCAATTTAGTGAGTCTAAGGATGCAAGGATGCAGGCTATTTGCATCACTGAAACTCACATGTTTAATTTATATAACAGGTCATGTCATGTCAAAGTTGGGTCCAAGTCAAAGTCGTTTTCAGTTTTAGATAAATGCATGTGAATGAACCTGCACTAAATAATGTCTGAAATGGGACAGCGGAAAACCGGACCAGGTCCGAAATAATTTTAAACAGAGGATAATTAAAATGTATTAGACCCGGTCTGACCGTCTGGTCTCGACTGGACTCGATGCCAAAATAACCTTGGTATTCAGATTAGCAATTTTGTCACTCGCACCGCCCCGAGAGTTTAATCACAGAGGAGTTGCGTTGTGTTGCAGACAGACTGAGAACATTTTCAAGTGCTCTACACAGACGATGTTCCAACTTGCATCTTCCCACTGGATTTTGGATGCGTTTCACCTTGCTAAAAAAAACTCTGTTTGGGGCGGACCCATGCTACCCTCTAATCTGCTTGGCAATTCGTAACGTGGTGCTAGACTTCACTTTCAAACATGTTTGTAACTTCATACTCCATTTTAACCATGATAGATTAATTGAAAACACACGTCATTGGTTCAAGTGAAGTTCTAATGATTATAAAAAATAAAAATAAATCACACCTGTGTGAACTGAGCGGTGCAACTATGCTGTTATTGTTATAGGTACTGTACTAACATAGCGCTAGCCATAGATATAAAAAAATATAGATGCCTCATTGGCCGCTGCAGTTCGTTGGAGCGATGTGTGTTGAAGGAGGGGCGGAAGAATTTACACTGGGGGAGGAAGTACGCCGGAAGACGCCACTCAAGTGATTACTGGTCAATCACAGCGCATCTTTTCCAGGACTTATCAGACGCACGCTCATGCTTCCGCGGTGCTTCGCAAGGAATGTCGGGAAAGTTTTTCCCTCCCTTGAGCACATACGCTCCAGAGCCGGAAAGGGCGTCTACCTTTTTATATGTCATATATAGTATCAGTACGACTACTCTGTGACGTTAGTGGCTCTCAACCTTTTCAGGCCACGACGCCACACAATCATATTTGAACTGTGTCTTAATTTCACACATCTTATATTTAATAGTGCAACACCAACTGAAGCAATCAAAATGTATTACTATTCTGAAATATCATGTTGTGATAAATGACGGATCGGGATAGAGTAGACCGACATACTCGCTGATACAGATAAAAGCATTTTAGGCAGTATCGGCAGCTATTTTTAATACCGAGACAACTCTACCAATAAACAGTGATCAATAGCTTTATCCATAGCTTTATTAGGAGAGTTGGTCCTCCACTTTCTCATGTCAAGGACCCCCAAGTTGAAACCCTGAAAACAGTGTGCTAGTACAGTAGCCAACACTGTGGACCTGGCAACACTGTAGCTGGATGTGTTTGGACTCCTGACACTCCAACTTGTTTTTAACTATATTTTTATACTATATATCTTAAAGTATCTAATTTAAAGTGCTACTCAACAAGTCAGTGACAAGCCAAGGGCACAGGCAACAAGCATTTGTGGATTATTTTTGCAACCTCTGATATTTGGTGGATACACTCTTCCCCGGCCTACTCATCGGCTGTGCTTGAAACAGCCTAAGAGACAAAGGCATTATGCCACAGTTCTCCCCTACCTCCTCAGGTTGTGGAAATTGTTTGTGTCTGGAAGATGAGCAGCGTCGCCTGGTTATCAGACTAAATGCTCTTGAAGAAACTGTTTGTGAGCTTTATAGGGGATCTGTCAATGCCTATAATAGGCCTAATAGGGATCTTGAAGATACAATCCCTGTCCAGATTCCCCCCCCACTCTCTAAACCAGGGCTAGATACACAAGCCTGGATCCGATGTGGGGCGAGACCCAAAAACACCTCAACACCCTGTTTGGAGCCTTGGATACAGGCCCGGAGTCGCAGACATGGCAGAGGAAATATCACCTGTTCACCCAACATTCATCATCAACCTCAGCAGAGTGATGTGAAACTGACGAACAGATTCAACATCCTGAGTTATGAGGATTTCCCTCAGCTGGATGATCATCATCCCACTACCTTCTCCCCAGAGTCACCTGAAGATATGCCTGCCCACCAAGGTCATCCTCAACTCTCTTCGGAGGCACCAGATTCCCCACAATTTCTGGAGCTGACACACCTAGAGGCATCAGTGGCTGCTGCTACCAGTGCTCCTGTTGCTGTGAGTATTGATCGGGCACCCTTCCCTACTGTCACCTCTGCTATGGTGAACATAGAGGTGCAAGATGGTGCCATCACTGTTTCTGCTTGTGGGGGGGCAGTAGATGGAGCCAGCGCTGCTGTAAGTGGAGAGGCGGCCATAAACACCTCTACAAAAATGGCTGTTGAGACGGCAGCCATCACTAATTATACCACCCTCACTACTGTTGACAGAGCTGCTCCTGTTCAAACTATGTCTCCTATTGTCTCAGACACTCTTATTATTGGTGACTCGATTGTCCGCTATGTCTCTGTGAAAGGTTGCGAGACAAGGTGCTACCCTGGTGCTAAAGTGGAGGACATGAACACCATAATACCTCGTCTGCTGTCTGAGGTGTGTCATGACTCCCTGGTGGTTCATATCGGAGCCAATGACATCAAAGCGGATGCATCAGAACTGATAAAAAAGGATTTTAATAGACTGCTGGATACTCTCTGGGAGACTGGAAAGAACATAGCCATTTCGGGTCCTCTACCCTGTCTTACATTCAATACTAAAGTACTGAATGTAATTAATGCCATTGCTCCTGCTAAGGATAAATTAATTACCAATAAGCAAACGGCACCATGGAGAAACACTCTCTCTGTAAGGGACCAGAAAAGAGAGTGTCGAAAAGCAGAGCGAAAATGGCGTAAATCAAACCTCCACATTAATTTAGAAATGTATAAACAAACCCTGCATATCTTTAATATGAAATTGAACAGTGCCAGACAATCTTATTTTTCTGAGATCATCAAAAAGCACAGTAACAATTCACGCATGTTATTTGCTACATTTGACAGACTAACTAATCCTCCAGATTCAATATCATCAGAACTAGTCACTACCAGCAAATGTAATGAGTTTGCATCATTTTTTAATGACAAGATTCAAGGTATCAGGAATGCTGCTAGTTCCTCAGTGTCAAACTCGACCATCTTATCACTACCACAGATACAAAGAAACAACATGGTGTGTATGGTGCAATTTAATTCTATTGATGACAAAACACTTGAAGATGTTGTCACCAGTTTGAATTCATCTACTTGTTGCCTTGATGTTTTACCCACTAGTTTTTTCAAAGCTGTTTTGGGCAGTCTGGTGAAAAAACTAGTAAATATTGTAAATGATTCTCTTCAATCTGGTATTTTTCCTGAGGACCTGAAAACTGCAGTTGTCAAGCCTCTCCTTAAAAAGAGGAGCCTTGATGCTGCTGTACTGAATAATTACCGGCCGATATCAAATTTACCTTTTATAGGTAAAATTATTGAAAAAGTTGTTCATCAACAACTCAGTCGCTTTCTACTTTTAAATAATAGTTTTGACAAGTTTCAGTCAGGATTTCGGCCCAATCATAGTACTGAGACTGCACTCGTAAAGGTTCTAAATGACATTCGGCTTAACACTGATTCTGCCAATGTCTCTGTTCTTATTTTACTGGATCTTAGTGCCGCGTTTGACACTGTGGATCATTCAATATTACTACAAAGATTAGAGCACTATGTGGGACTCTCTGGAACTGTTATTCAGTGGTTCAAATCATACCTTCAGAATAGGAAATACTTTGTCTCTATTGGAAACTGTGTGTCCAAACAGATGGCTATGACCTGTGGGGTTCCACAGGGGTCCATTTTAGGACCCCTCCTATTTAATTTATATATGCTTCCCCTAGGACAAATAATAAGCAATAATAAAGTAAATTACCATAATTATGCAGATGACACGCAAATCTACATATCAGTTACATCAACTGACTATGGTCCTATTGATTCCCTCTGTCATTGCATTGAGGAAATTAATGAGTGGATGCGGCAAAACTTTCTTCAATTAAATAAAGATAAAACTGAGATAATTGTTTTTGGACCACAGAAACAGAGACGGAGTGTAATTTCTCACCTTGAATCGCGGTCTCTTATACCCAAGAGTCAGGTGAGAGATCTTGGTGTTATCCTAGACTCAGATTTAAATTTTAACAGTCATATCAAAACTGTAATTTCATCTGCCTATTATCACCTTAAAAATATTGCAAGAGTTAGAGGAATTATGTCCAAGCAAGACCTAGAAACACTTATACATGCTTTTGTTTCCAGTAGACTGGATTACTGCAATGGTCTGCTCACAGGACTTTCAAACAAAGCTCTTCGTCAACTCCAACTAATTCAGAATGCTGCTGCTAGAGTCCTGACAAAAACTAGAAAATATGACCATATTACACCAATCCTAAAATCCTTACATTGGCTACCAGTGTCCCAGAGAATTGATTTTAAAATTTTATTACTTGTCTATAAATCTGTTTGTGGCTTTGGGCCCAGCTACATCTCAGACATGCTGAAGCCATATGAGCCCTCCAGAACCCTTAGGTCATCTGAGGCTGGCCTACTGATAGTTCACCCGATAGCTGGAACAAAACATGGTGAAGCAGCATTCCACCATTATGCACCACAAACCTGGAATAACATTCCAGGTTACATTAGAAAATCCCCAACCATAGCCGTTTTTAAGTCAAATTTAAAAACGTATTTATTTAACATTGCATATCCCAATTAACTGTGTTTCTATTAAAGGTGGGAGTATCTGTTGTAATGTAATTGTATCTATTATAATCTGTATTCCTTTTAAAGTGCACTGTTGCACTCTGTATTTGTTTTTATTCTGTAAAGCACTTTGAATTGCCTTGAGCATGAAAGGTGCTATATAAATAAAATTGCCTTGCCTTGCCTTGCCTTGCCTTGCCTTGCCTAGGATCACCCCAGAAGAGAATTTTGTGTAAAAGTGTACACATGACATCCAAGGTGTTGTGCAGTAATCCACCACACAGCTTTGTCGCTTACCAAAAAGAACAGATCTACATGCTAATAATTTTAACAGTGAAACATAGTTAAATGTTTACAGGTATGGTGTATGTGATTAGCTCCGTTCATTTTACAGTCTCAAGGGTCTATTTGGTTGCCAACTCTCCATCATTTAGCTGGGTCAGGGGACCACCTGGAACCCCCTTAATTGGGACCACTGGTTGAGAACCACTGTTCTACATCTATGATTACTTATTAATTTTAAAAAACATATGGCACTAAGGGAGAAAATGAATTGGGGAACCATGCTATAGAGTTTGTTCAGTTAAATTAACAGTGGTCTCCTAGGTCTTCCCTCCAGCTCTGTAACAGAAAATACATTTCCAGGTAGGCTTTTAGGTTGAAGAATGTTCAGCCAGGCATGATTACCTATAGGCCTACTTGTACATTTTAAGTAGCCTCGGTCCCAGGCTTGATTTTATAGTGCTCACACACACACACACACACACACACACACACACACACACACACACACACACACACACACACACACACACACACACACACACACACAAACACAAACGCAACAGCGTTTTCATTTTCAAACGAGCAATATGTCATACTCCAGCATCATTCATAAAGTCTTACCATGTTGTCTGTGCATGGTCAGAGAGTTTAAAACACGCTAAAAGAGCAGGCTACTTCACTTATGTCTTAACGCTGCAATGGAGACTTCAGATATCTGCAGGCGGCAGAAAGGGGAGGCATACTATCATCCGACAGAGCATTGCTCCGAGCATGCCTACTCAGAGTTTAGAGTATCCGTAGCGACACCCTTTGATCTCTGGAACTATCCTGTGGAACTATCCTATTGTCATTGAGATAGAATGAGCACTTCCGCATTCCATTGTTACAATGGGAGTCAACGCCAGTGTCGCCACTCTTACTATATTCCTACTTACGCCAGGGCTCCACTGGGCGCGTTGCGTCACGCGTGCGTCACGCGTGCGTGCGTCAAAAAACGAACCGGTTCAATTTTATGGTGACGGAGACGCGACGCAACGCGGGCAGTGGAGCTACCCTCCATTGATTAAAAGAGCACATTCCCGACGCTGACGGAGACGCGACGCAGACGCGCCGCAGACGCGCCCAGTGGAGCCCTGGCGTAAGACGCTACGGAGTGGCAAAAACAACAACTTTCTGGCCTTGACAACCCATAGGCCTACATCCAAACAGAAAGGTTATATTTGATTGCATTAAACTGACTATGTCACTCATGGATCACGTTGACACTTGATTTGCCATCCACTGTATGCATGCGCATACCCTCTATATTGCGAGTCACACACTTGACTAAACACCCACACAAAGCCCGTTTTACTGACAAAACTTCAAACGAGCAATATTTCATACATGTATAGCTTCCTGCATCATTCATAAAGTCTTACCTTGTTGTCTGTGCATGGTCAGAGTTTATCGGGCGTCCACCAACTTCTAAAAGTACCACTACAACACTGCATAGGCGGCTATACCGATATCAAAGCAACAACAAAGCCCGTTTAAAGTAAACTGGTCACAACTTTTAAAACGAGGTAATTATCTGGTCCACTCACTGCACTGGTAAATCTGCATATAGTGGGGAACACATTTCAGGCTGATGGAAGAGAATCACAATCACGTTGGTTTGGTTTCAGCCATAGAGTGTAGACTGTAAGGTTTCAGCATTGTTTGAACTTGTGAATCAACACCGCCCCCATCTGGCGGACTCTTGCTAGAACCCATTTGCCAGAGTTAACTTCTGAGACAAGTACTAGAATACAGTAAAATCATTTTGTTTTATAAAAAATGTCTCCTTCAAATCTTCAATCAAATACAGTAGCAAAAGAGTACAAAGTGCAACATACACAAATACCCTTTATATCATTACATTATACATGTATTAGTTAATATGCACAACATTTTGCAATGCTGGTTCCACTGTGTATGTGGACCATGGTGACATTGATCAATTATTGATAAAAAAAAACACAAGGTGCCCTTTTTTCACTTGATCACCTGCCCCTCTAAATGTCTGTGCACGCCACTGATGGTGTGTGTGTGTGTGTGTGTGTGTGTGTGTGTGTGTGTGTGTGTGTGTGTGTGTGTGTGTGTGTGTGTGTGTGTGTGTGTGAGAGAGAGAGAGCAGGGGGGAACGGAAATAATATATTGAAACTGTGGAATATATTTGTCTACTACAGTATAATAATAAATGAGGAGTGGGATCACTTGAAAGCTGCTTGGAGCTCAACATGTGAGGAGGCCTTGGGGAGAAGATCCCAAAAACACAAGGAATGGATAACACCAGAAACACTCTACATAATCCAGCAGAGGAGAGAACTGCAAGAAAAAGTGAACAACTCAAGAACAAGAGCCGAAAAAGCCTCGACACAAAAGGAGTACAACAGGTGCCATAAGGAAGTGCGACAGAACATCAGGAGGGACAAGAGATCACAGGTAGAGAGGTTAGCCAAGGAGGCAGAACTCGCAGCGGCTCAAAGGAACATGAAGGAACTGTACAACATCACAAGGAAGCTGTCTGGAACTTATCGACATAGCAACAAACCAATCACAGACAAGAATGGCCAACTGCTTTCAACCCCGGAGGAACAGCTCGAAAGATGGGTAGAGCACTTCAAAGAGGTTCTGAACAGGCCACCACCAGCAGAACAGCCAGATATCCCTAAGGCCAGGATACCACTAAAAATCAAGTGTCACAGACCAACAAAAACTGAAATAAAAGCTGCAATCAAGCAACAGAAAACCGGCAAGGCTGCTGGCCCTGACAATATCCCATAAATAAGCCCTTATCCCTTAAATAAGCCCTTAAAGTGGACATAAACACATCCACTGACATGCTCCACAGCCTCTTTAGGAGAATTTGGGATGAGGAAAATACACCCACAGAATGGGCGGAGGGTCACATAGTGAAGCTGCCAAAGAAGGGTGACCTAAGGAAATGCAACAACTACAGAGGGATCACCTTACTGTGTGTGCCCAGTAAGATCTTCAATCGGATCATCCTTAACCGTCTCCAGGAAGCTGTGGACAAGAAGCTCCGGGACCAACAAGCAGGTTTCAGGAAAAATCGCTCATGCACAGACCAAATAGCCACACTACGCATCATCATCGAACAGTCTATTGAATGGAACACGTCCTTGTACATCAACTTTATTGACTTTGAGAAAGCTTTCGACAGTTTAGATAGGGCAACACTATGGCAACTAATGGACCACTATGGAATCCCCACCAAGATCATAAACCTCATTAAGAACTCATACGAGGGAACTTCATGCAAAGTTATGCATGCAGGCCAGCTGTCTCAGAGCTTCGAGGTCAAGACGGGCGTCAAGCAGGGATGCCTACTTCCACCATTCCTGTTCCTCCTGGCAATCGACTGGGTCATGAGGGAAACAACAGGGATGCCTACTTTCACCATTCCTGTTCCTCCTGGCAATCGACTGGGTCATGAGGGAAACAACAGGGCTGCCTACTTTCACCATTCCTGTTCCTCCTGGCAATCGACTGGGTCCATGGGCGGAGCTTGGGGGGGTTCAGGGGGTGCACTGCACCCCCTGAAAAAAAAAAAAAAAAAAACTTTAATACCTTCTGGCTTCTGACTGTAGTTTGAAATCATCTCTCTTATCATGATATGATGACTCGCTGTATGGCTGTAGTGCATGTGTGTATGTGTGTGAGCTGCTGTACTACCTAAATAACTCATTTTTAGGGGTTAGGGCATTGTAAAAACGCTAAAATAATAAAATAAAGGTTGGCCAAGCAGTCGCACCCCCCAGCGTCAATTTCAAGCTCCGCCTATGACTGGGTCATGAGGGAAACAACCGCGGAGAGGAGAAATGGAATTCAGTGGACAATGTGGGAACAGCTGGACGATCTTGATTTGGCGGATGACATAGCCCTCCTTTCACATACACATACACAGATGCAAGAGAAAACAGACAGACTCTCACAAACTGCAATACAACTCGGTCTCACTCCCAAAATAGCAAAAACACAGTTGATCAAGATCCATGCCAAAACCACCAATCCTATCCGTATGAACAACACTGCCCTAGAGGAGGTAGAAGCTTTTACCTACCTATAGGCAGTGTTGTGGACACCACCGGAGGGACAGACGCTGACATAAAAAGCAAAACCAACAAGGCTAGAGTGGTGTTCAACATGCTCAGGAGGATCTGGAGCTCAAAGAACATCTCCATCAACACCAAAATGCGCATCTTCAACTCCAGTGTGAAACAGGTGCTTCTGTATGGAGCCGAGACCTGGAGGACAACAACACTTACAACACACAGGCTGCAAACATTTACAAACACATGCCTCAGGAGAATCCTCCACATCTGGTGGAGGGACAAAGTAAGCAATGTGGACCTGTGGAAAAGAACAAGCCAGGACCCCATTGATTTACAGATCCGAAAAAGAAAGTGGAGTTGGATTGGCCACACCCTCAGAAAACCTGCGACAAACATCACCAGACAAGCCCTGAAATGGAACCACCAAGGAAAAAGGAAACGAAGTCGCCCCAGGAACAGCTGGAGAAGAAGTATCGAGGCAGAAATGGCAGAGAGAGGGCTTAACTGGGGAGATCTCGAAAGAACGGCTAAAAACCGAGTGAAATGGAGGACATTTGTCAACGGCCTATGCACCCTAGAGGAGCAACGGGCTTAAGTCAAGTAAGTCACTACAGTATAAGAGGTTGAAACTGCTGCTTTTGTGTATAGGCAATAGGCATACTATTTTAAACTAGAAAGCAGTTCCTGTAGAAACTGCGTGGGCTCGCATACAATGCAATGTATAAAGTTATTGCTGTGTCAAGTTTGAAACTTGGGGACCGGAGTAATAGTGTTCCCATTGGTGGTCTAAATTTTGTAATATTGTACACAAAAGTAGAAAATGTATTAAAGCTGAAGTAAAAGTTAAAAAATAGTATGAAAATTTGTAAAAACTATAGTTTAAGCATAAATAACTGCATAAAGCGGAATAAAGTATGTGGAAGTAGTATGATGCCCAAAAAGTGGCAGAATAAAGTAAGTAAAGTTATAACTGTGTCTACTAATGATTTGTAATGTATGAATAATGCTTTACAATGTATTCTTGATTAATTAAGAAAAGGTAAAAAGAAAAATAAATACATCAATGGATATGAAAGCATGAATGAGCAGAAATTGTATTAAATAGCATACTTTTACATTTAAAAGAAAGGGTCAAATAGGTAACAGTGACATGTACCAATACATGCATACTGACACCACACACACGCACACGCACACGCACACACACACACACACACACACACACACACACACACACACACACACACACACACACACACACACACACACACACACACACACACCACACACACGCACACACACACACACACACACACACACACACACACACACACACACACACACACACACACACACACACACACACACACACACACACACACACACACACACACACACACACACACACACACACACACTCTCACTCACTCACTCACTCACTTAAATCAAAACGTGTCAATGCGCAATTTTCTTTTCAACCAGTAGGTGACGCAGAAGGATCTTGGAAACCAACCGAGAAGCGCGATGGTTAGATCCCATCCATGCATGCGAATGGGTAGTTGATCTCCTTGGCAACCGTCTGAGAGCCAATCGCGGCTCTAAGCGGCCGTCCGTCCGGACCATGGGATAAAGAAAGACATGTTGCCTGATTCGTTGTTTCCCTCCTGCGTCGAAATTTGCCGATCTACAAGTTCACAACGCTCCGTGCGGCAACCTGGCCTCAACGCGTTGTGGGTTTTTATATCTGCCATTTTCGGCGATATACTTCGCTCTCTCTTTGGCGGCCAGTGGCGGGACGATTCAAAACAACATGGAGGTTATAAGGGCGCTGGAGTTTCTGAAGTTGCGAGAGCTGCCAGAAGGTACAAATTAAATACAACAACGACTCGTATTATTCTCTAAGGTCGACGTTTATACAAATGTAATGCCATTTGAGGCATTTATTCCTCGTTATTTTTCGGGTCTTGTCATTCTTGGTAATGTTTTCCTTAGCATTAGCACAATAGCACTGCAGGGTAGCTTTTATTTAATACGTTGATTTAATCACTTATTACAGTTTTTACAAGACACATTTTATGAAACGCAAATTTTTTTCAAAACTGGATTGTAATTGTAATGTCATAAACATGTACGGACTGAGGTAGCCCCTCTCGGAACCCTACGTAAAGTTAGTGTAAACAAACTGTACGTAGGGACGGGTTCCGAGGGGCTAGGACTGAGGGAACGTACGGGGGCTAGGCTTATCATAAACACTACTATTGTTCCACTCTGAGGAGATGAATTCAAAACACTGATACCAGAATGTATAGAGCAGGGGTACTCAACTGGCGGACCGCGGTCCGCGACCGGACCGCGGACCACCTCTTTGCGGACCACCCCAAAAAAAAAAAAAAAAAACTTTTTTTTTTTTTTTTTTTTTTAAGTTAATAATATAAATAACATCAGATGGTACATTTCTCATGTGAAATTGCTGCAAAGGCCCCCAAAATGTCCCCCAAGGGCCTCCAAAATTCTGGCGCGCGCTATGCGCGCGCGCAGTGTGGCCTGCCAGGGCGTATAACTCCCGGCCTGATTTGGAGTTCCACTCCGGGCCTGCACTCTGCACCCCATTATTGGTTGGGTGGAAGGGGATCTGATTTGTATAAGCTTGGCTTGACCATACTAAACGGGCATAGAGCCCCGCTCTCCGAAGGACGCCGCGCATGGGACCGGACCTCGGTCTTATTCAAAAAGAAATTGTGGACCTTCATCATTTCTAGTTGAGGACCCCTGGTATAGAGGTTTAAATGCAACCCTTTGACTCTGACTTTGCAGTTTGTTTTTCCAGTACAGGTTGAAAACTAGCTCGTACTTGACAGTCATCACGATTCAATTCTTCAGGGCTAGTTAAAAACATGACGGGATAAAATAACACAACTGCAGTTAATCAGATTATTAAACCGCTCTAAATTATATATTTTGGTTGAAAGAGTAAAATAGATTCCATAGTAATTATTGCTATAGGCATAGTGTTTTTTTTTCTCCGGCGCTATCACTGTTGTGATGAATTGAATATGAAGGACCCCCAATGGAAACAAGCCACATGCTTTCTTTGGTTTTAAATCCTGAACTGTGCTTTCCTGTGTGTTTTCTTTTTACAAACTGTTAAAGGAATCAAGCAATGTGTAAATTATGTTAGTTTGTTTACAAATTCTGTACTTTTGCCCCTCCACACCAAACCTCTTCGCAGGAAATGGCCAATCTACAAGTTGACAAGTCCTCTTGTAGATCGTCTATTTTTGGTGGATGTACCCTCCATAATGGGGACGCAAAGAAAAAAATAATCATTATTTAGAAAGTAAAGTTTCTATCACACAAAGATTTGGCACCCCCCCCCTGTAGTAACTCTCAGAGGACCTTTAGTGGCATGGGAAAACATGTGAGCAATAATTGTCAAATTGGAATAAAAACAGTTTTTAAGAAAACGGGGGAAGTATGCACAGTTGCAGGAGCAGCATTGTATTCAACCGAGCTATGTCGCATTGCGTTGTTTCTCTCTATCATTCTATACAAATTATAGGAGCAATGCCTTTGCAGTCACTTTTGGGATAATTGGCAGAATTATTTTTTCCTCTAAACTAACAGGTCCGTTTGGTTCCATTTGTACACTGTAATTATCAGTTATGATGGTACTAGTAGGGGGCAGGGCAGTTTTTGTGCTGTTCAGGCGACTGAGGATGATGATGATGATGAATGTGTCTGGTGTGTTGTCCAGTGTGGGTGGACACTCTCTGGGACCTGGACTTCACAGAGTCGGCCACTCTGGATGCAGGCCTGGAGGAGGACATTGTGGCCAGTGGACTGCCCGCATTTCGAAGCCTCTACAAGGCTTTACTGGTCCAGGTTGCTGATGATGAAGGCAGCACTGCAGCTGCTGCAGCCACTGATGATGCTGCTGCCCAGGTTAGTCTCATGACATGGATCACAATTATTACATACATTAATAACAATTATCACAACGTGTCCCATGCAACGCGGTGTGAGCTTGTATAAAAAGTTAATAAAGTTATTAAATATGTCAGCCATTAAGTTTGTATATTTAGTTTATTCTTTGTCATATGCCCTGTGCTACTTCAACACCTACACTTCTTATTACATTTATGTACGGTTTTCTTTGGTCTTAAAACTACCTGTGCACCTTTTGTGCACAAAGCCAAACGGAAATGCAATTTGTATTCATATGTTCCAGACAGTGTTCAAAGAGACAAAAAGACAATGAAATCGTTAATCACACATTTTTGAGTGACTATCGTCATGTGAAATGTCACAATAAGTGTGACAGCCTGTAATACAACGGGATGCACACACAGATTAGACACACCAACGGACCGACATGCGGTCGAACATGCGTCGCTTCCGCGCTTGCGGTTAGGTCTCTGGTTTAAAGGGATAGTTTAAACCAAAGTTGTATGAAATACTTGCCTTTAATATAGTGGTTACAACTGTATTAATTGATTGCCCGAGTCCCGTGGTGGGAGTTCTGCTCTGGTTTTAGTGAATATTAAGTAGTTCTGGTCATTTTGTGCAGGACACTGGGGGCCACACAGTAAAAGTTAATTAATCCACAAAACGAACGTAATTTGTATTGTTGACCTATTTCTAAAATATTAGCGCAACTTTCGTTCAACTTTGACCCCTCCATCACATGGAACTATTTTTTGGGCGTAGTGATATGGACACAAAAAACATAGTTCTGTGTGATAGAGGGGTAAAAAAATAACGAAAGTTGCAGTAATATTTTAGAAATAGGTCAACAATACAAATAATGTTAGTTTTGTGGATTCATTTACCTTTACTGCGTGGCCCCCAGTGCCCCCCACAAAATGACCGGAACTACTTGATATTTCACCAAAACCAGAGCAGAACTCCCACCACGGGACTCTGGCAATCAATTAATACAGTTGCATGCAAGTATTTCATACAGCTTAAGTTAAAAAAATCTGAACTATCCCTTTAAGGGTTAGGTTGGAGGGTTTGAGGTAGGTTGTCGGTCTTCAGCTAACCCCCCCCACACACACACACACGCATAATTCAAGTTCACAAATCTTGCTGCTGTGTTTGCACATTGTTGTACTTTCGCCCAGCAGATATGGGAGTTTTTTTTGTCATTGGTCACGTTTTCAAAATCTGTGTGTGGTTGTAATCTGTGGGAAGTATGTGTCTCTGATGTCTTGGTACAATGGACAGATGTTTAGGACGTGTAGCTCACACACACACAAAAACCTGGTGAATAAATCCATAATATTTGAGGACTCTATGTATCACAAGCTCTAATCATTGACTACATTGCGTTGCAGACTAGTATGTGGGTGTTGTTCAGGGAGAACGGCGTCTCCGTCAAGTCGTTGGTAGCGGTCCTGGGCTACCTGGTCCTGGGAGGAAAAGGGAAGAACGCCAGCGTCCAACAGAGGCGCTTGGCGCTCCATGCCGCCTCCCACTACCTGCTGCTGCTGGCTGTTCATGGTGAGTGTCGACTATAGTCGGCCTGTCGCAATTATTGATCGCCTAATTATTTTTTACAGTCATCGGTTTCATGTTGAAAAATCATTAAAACAGTTTAAGAGCCATAAACGTCAAGACGTCTAATTGCCAATTATGTACCGGATGCCACGGACGACAAGACGTCTTCCCTTGGGATTTTTTTATTTTATTTTATTATCATTTTTTTTTATCCATATTTTGAAAATTCCTCTAATCTGGTGTACAGGTGATGACATGCACATTACATGCATAATATAATTACAAATTATTTATTTCTTTATAATGGGAGAATTGGCACTCAAAGCCTAAACTGGTGACCACCAGGTGGCGCTGAAAGAGATTTATAATATTTTTCAAAAGTGGTGGATCTACAAGCTCAAACTTGTTGAGCTTGTAGATCAGCTATTTCCACTATTCATGCCCCCCCCCCCCCAAACCCCAAGTATAAAGTTATTACATTTATGCAATTATTTGTCATATCTGCCCCGTGCACCTTTTTGTTTGCAAAGCCAAACAACATAAATGTAATTTCTATTTATAATCAACAACAGAAATGCAATCACATCTTTAATCGCAATTATTATTTGTGTGACAAGTAAAGGCTCATACATGGTCTGGATTTTCGGTGGTGAGGTGACCACCGAACTACAACATGACGTCACGAGCCGCGGCAAAGAGCAAACCGTTCCAGCCCTTCTCTGTTTTTTACTCGCCACCGCTCAACGTTATTTCAGGTGGTCAGCTCACCACCGGAGCGGTGGTCACCTCACCACCGGAAATCCAGACTATGAATAGGCCTTAAAGCTTCATAATAGTGATGACAGCCCTAGTGTGAATGCAGTGGTCTGGTCTACGCTGCCAGGTACCCAGCCATCATTCACAGCTGCATTCACTGAACCCCAAATTGTTCCCGATGTGCTGGTTGGTACATTGCATGGCTTCCACCGCAATCAGTGTATGAATGTGTGTGTGTGTGAATGTAATGCACCAATCTATGTAAAGCACCTTGGATAAAGGCGCTATATAAATATAAATGCACCATTTACAGCTCCTGGTTTATTTTACAATTCCCGTTGGAAAATGGTGCGACTGTGGCTGTTGGCATGGATTACAAGTCGCCGTCATGGCAGTCATTGCTTTGTCATTTTGTATAAGATAAACGAGTATTAGACTGGGTGTGAACTAGCATACTTTTTCAAAAGCATCTTCTTCCATAAAACCCCCAGTGGTCTGAGATATTTCACAAAAGCAAAGCCTCAACCAGCAAGTTCGAAAATATCCAGTCTACAAGCTCGCAACGCAGCACTTTGTAGCGTATTTTGAGCGTGCGACACAACTAAGACACCGATGGGGATGCATACTTAGTCTAGACTAGTAGTCATTGGTTAGACATGGGTTAAGGTTATAGGTTTAGGTGTGCTGCCCCGTGGGAGGTTAGGTTTAGGGTGAGGGTTTGAGATGGGTTGTACTTGTCTGTTGTAGGACTAATGACTGGTCTAACCAATGACTAGTCTAAACCAAAAACTGTCTAAACTAAGTACTGCACCCGTCCGATGCACAATGAATTACTTGTCTTCTTACAGTATAACTCAACCTGTATAGTAATACATAAATTGTGTGGGTGGCAGGGAGCATCGGCAACAAGGCCTTCCACCAGGTGCTGTTTGATACCTGTGCAGACATCTGGTCTCACTGCTGGCCTCAGGACTCCACCAAGAAACGCAAGAAAGAAGCGCTGAAGAGCTCCCAGTCGGCTCCCAGTCAACGACACAAGGCTACCAGGAGAGACCAGGAAGAGGTCGGTACATGGTAGATGCCTCCTCAGTAGGAGGCTTGATTTTTTATATATATTAAAATAAAATGCAAATACTTATACTGTATATATTGTATGTATCACCCAGTCTGAGTTATTTATACTTTTGTGTAAACTTCTTGTCATGTGATACTATAGTGTTTGAATACTTGTGTGTATTGATTGAATGCTTTATTAGACAGTAATGTACGGCGAGGTACAGTCAGACATTTGAGCTGAAAGGATAGGGGCACTGGTTTCCATTGTTCCCAACCAAAGGGTGAATTCATATGTATTTATTTTTAAATGGGATTAGAAGAACATTACATTTAAAAGCAATAACTTGAGACTCCTGTTATGGAACACTTTTGATTACTATGTGAAATGGAGATTTTCTTTTTAACACATGCTGTATGAAAAAAAGGCAGATGGATCCATGGGTATATGAATAACAAACTTAATGAAAATGACACACTATGCGATTGTTATTTGGCTTTAACCCATGTTGGGCGGGAACCCCTTTTGGTGTTTTAAACATTGTTATAATTTAGCTATTGAAAAAAATAGCAGATCTACAAGCTCATAGCGCGCCACCGAGTGGCGCGCTACGAGCTTGTAGGTCTGCTATTTTTTTAATTTCAACCTTTATTTAGTTCTCGGAGAACACACTGAGGGCTGAGACCCTCTTTTTCAGTGGTGCCGAGATTACAACAATGTACATTGGGACACACACACACACACACACACACACACACACACACACACACACACACACACACACACACACACACACACACACATAAAACAAGAAAACAACAAGAAAACAAAACATAGATAAAAAGAGTAAAATTACTGGTAATAATAAGGGAACATTTGCATAGTGCTCAATTAAAACAGGTACAGTTGATATTTACCAGCGTTGATATGTCAAGTTGAAAGCGATATAGAGAAGGAAGAGATCTGTATTTTAGTGAAGTCTGTAAGGTGTTCCAAGTGTGTGGGGCAGCAGCGCACTTGAAGGCAGATTTTCCAGATGTAGTGGAGGCATGTATGGTCTCAAGCATCAAATATTCTTGAGAGCGTGTATGATAAGAAGTGGTTTTCCATTTTAAAAGATAATTTAAATAAGAAGGTAAGTTCCCAATTAGATGTAGAAGACATTTTTAGAATCTGATCTCAGGTCAGAATGGGTTAATGTGTGTGTGTGTGTGTCCATGCAGGCGGACGAGGAGGAGGACGAGGAGCAGGAGGAGGAGGAGGTGCACATCTCCGTCCAGGAGCTGGTGAAGATCAGGGACGGTGTGGTCCTGCTGATGCAGAGCCTCCTCAGACTGCTGCACAGGTTCTCCCTCAAAGACCGAGAGCAGAGCGCCATCCACTGTACACAGGTATATGGGTATAGCCGATGACTGCTCTCACTATAAATGACCCATTCTGACCTCAGATCAGGTTCTAAAAAATGTCTATAAGCTAAATTATAACATAATGTTTAAAACACCAAGAAGGGTTCCCACCCAAAATGGGATAATAATGCATGCATCTAATCTAAATGTATTAGTTACAGACTTGCTTTTGAAAAACCTATAGACATTATTGTCATGCAATGGGTACCGTTTGAACTTCAGATTGTAATGTAATACTTGGGTTTTCTTTGGTGTGATTTGTCTTCAGATCTTCATTAAGCTCATTTACTTTGAGCCTGTACTTGGAGAAGTCCGCTTTTCTGCTAAAAGGTAAGTTGACTCGCAAACGACTTCTCTGCTTTTTGCTTATGGTGAAAGCTAACAAAGTCCTGATATGATTGATCATATTTTAATAACATTAACTGGTATAAAAAAAAGAAATCGAATGTGGCATCATATAGTTTGAACACTGTAATGACGTTGTCTAGTGATGGAACCATATGAATGACTAATTAATATGAATCACAATATGTTAACAATATTAATGCTATAATCAACATGTGCTTTAACTCTTAGAATTACACTTTTATTAACCACTTTCATCCATATTTTGTGGTTAACATTAGCCATAAATAGCTGCTCTGGAAGCTCGTACACAATATAGAAGAGATTTGGTGTAGAGTGAAAAAAAGTGCATACTCTTTACACTGTAAAGAGCACTCTTGGTATGCAGTTTTTTCATTTTCTATACTGTAAAGTTTACAGGACCGTAAGTATAGAGCAGTCCCGCCCCCTTTCATGACGACGCCAGGCCCAGGAAATTAATCCCAATGCATTTTTCCGATAGACATTTCAAAAAGTATTTATTTAAAGACCTTTTTAAGTGTCGTACGAAGCCAACTGGAGTCGTGCCAAATCATGACAACAAACACAATATTTTGGACCAAACAAATAATTACAAAGAAGAAAAACAACAAAAAGTGTTGTAAGCTGTCGTTTCTTTTCTACTTTCTAATTCTTTGTCTGGCCCAAAACATTGTGTTTATTGTCATGATTTGTCACGGCAAGAGTTGGCTTAGTCCGCGGCGTAAACGTCTTTAAATAAATACTTTGCAATACATCGCAATACATGAGGAAAATGGAATGCGACGCTCTATAGAGCCAATCAGGATGGAAGATGGGAAATGTTGATCACAGATCACATGACTATGGAGATAGTGTATACCGAATTGTGTGATGTGCATAAAATGTGTAAGAGTAATGTGTTTTGCCTATGGTGGCGCTATAACAGGCCGTTGAGGAATATTTGGGGCAGAGGTTCGTCGTTGGCATCCAGGGAGTGTGTGTGTATGCAAAGTTTGGCATGGATCGGGCCAGCGGTGCCGGAGATTAGCTGATAACTGACGGACGGACGGACGGACGGACGGAAGGACACACACACGGACGGAGTGCAAAACATACTCTCCCCGCATGCCTTCGGCCTGGTGGAGACAAAAACTTATCGCGATAAACGAACCATTATCATCCCATCCCTAACGGTGTGTGTGTGTGTGGTTCGACAGGAACATCGACAGTCTGAAGACCGTTCCGGAGTTGGCCTTCCATGGTCTGTCACTGCTCTGCACCCCCAGCCATGGAGACCAGAAGAAGGTACTGTACAGTACAGTGTGTATGGTCCAGTAGACCCCTGGTTGGTCTACCTTGAATCCTAAAGGTTTTTACACACTGGAGGCCCTTTTTTCATGCGGATAATACACTTAACTCATTCTGACCTGAGATCAGATTCATACGAGGTTTCCACTGGACACACACTGGTCTGATTAACCCATTCTGACCTGAGGTCAGATTCTAAAAATGTCAGTCGTTCTTTGATTTTTCAAAATTAGCAGACCTACAAGCTCGGTGGCGCGCTACGAGCTTGTAGATCTGCTATATTTCAATAGCTAAAACATAACATAATAACAGCAAAATGGGTTCCCACCCAAAATGGGTGAACCCATTTAGGCCTGACTTTGAAATAAAAAATAATCTTCTAAATCCTCCTGTTTTCAGAAATAAATATTTTCACGATTTTTCAAAAATAGCAGATCTACAAGCTCATAGCGTGCCACCGAGTGGCGCGCTATGAGCTTGTAGATCTGCTATTTGGTCAATGGCTAAATTATAATAATGTTTAAAACACCAAAAGGGGTTCCCGTCCAGAATGGGTTTTAAAGTCAATGCAAGCTTCCACATCAGCGACCAATTTCTACGGAAGCAGAATTATTTTCGCTCTGCTGTTGAATTCTGCGGAAATTTGCTGCCAACTTCTGCACCTCTGACCAATCAAAATGGATGTTGTTGGTCATCCCATGACGGGACAAAATGTTACGGTGAATCCGACCTATACTACTAATGAATGAATAGATAATCTGCGTGCCTATACTCTTAACCAATACGAAATAAAGGGTCCCGGTGATCGACCCGTTGTTTTGGAAACGCTATAATACCGGATAGTACTTTGAGTTTAGTGTGTTTGCTGGGTTTTTGCATATATGTCATCATAATGTGTGTGTGTGTGTGTGTGTGTGTGTTCTGTATAGTCTATCCGCAGGGTGTTCCACAGACTGCTGTACGTCATCGTCATGATGAGTAAAGCCGGTTCGGGGAAGCCCTCTCTTCTGCTGCCCGGTCAGATCGTCCTCTCTGCCAGAGAGCTCGCCATCAGCTTTGTCTGGTAAGGCAAAACCTTCATAGTGTGTTACAGTGGTGCGTGTGAAGCAACGTAAGCTTGTATATCAGTTATTTCTGTAAAAGTATAAATTAGTGGTCAAAGTGGTTTAAGCTGTTGTTTGTCCTTTTTGCTGGAAATCCCAACCCCAGGGCATCCTGCGGAACCTGCTTTTGTCAGAGCCGCTGCTGTAGTATAGCTGCACTTTACTAAGTTACATTCACACACTAAAAGCTGCTGTAGTATAGCTGCACTTTACTAAGTTACATTCACACACTAAAAGCTGCTGTAGTATAGCTGCACTTTACTAAGTTACATTCACACACTAAAAGCTGCTGTAGTATAGCTGCACTTTACTAAGTTACATTCACACACTAAAAGCTGGAAAGCTGAGAGGGAGGCGAGACGGTAGGAAAATTTAACTAAATAATAAGAAATACAATTACATTAGAATAGCTGGTTTTCCATCATATAGGCCTATTGAATAAGTATTTCAACTAGCACGAGCTGAGTGGCTTATGTGCACATGCATGCGCGTGCATGTGACGTGCACGTGACGTCATTCAAATATTAAATCCACAGCACACCGCTGGTGGGGAACAATGTATACACATTCTGAATGCCCCCTGCCGACAGATTCAGTAGCATAGCTCAGAATCCGTTTTCTTTTAGAGATTGGTATAGGAGAGACAGTAGAAAAGCTGACAGAGATGGACCGTAGGGGGGCAGTGTTGGGGGGGGGGGGGTCCCACGGTCCCAGCCTTATTCATCTGCGAAGACAAAAGCCTCGTCACGATATAAGGCAGAGATTGCATAGCCGGAAATGTCGGGCCGGAACATCCGTCGGATGCATTTCCCCCCGGATACGATATTTTTTGACTAAATCGCAACACCTTTTCATACACGGAGAACGTAAACAGATTTGTAAAAGCATCAACATAATTTCCTTGAGCGGTACTTCCGCGAAAAATCCCACTACTTCCGCCAAATTCCAGCAATGCCTTGAACCTTCAGCGTAGGTCTTTCCACAGGTTGTGGAAAGTTTCAGGTTATTGGAGGTTCTGGGTTTACCATCATTTACCCGTGACAGTCAAAAGGAGCCATTTGTGTTGTGTTGGTTGTTCTAACATGGGCTGTTTTGTTTGTCCTTACAGTCACGCTGTGGACGAGTTAAAGGAACTGGCTCTACCCTTCCTCTCCATTCTCATCCAACATATCTGCTTCCAGGTAGGTGTGTGTGTGTGTGTGTGTGTGTGTGTGTGTGTCTCTATTTTGTTCTGATAATTGTCCTTGCTGTTGTGTATAGAGTGTTTGTTCAGTAACGGGAGTCTTCCCAGCTCTTTACAGAAAATACATTTTCAGGGGAGAGAAACGCACTCTTGAGATTGCCTTTTTAGATCTGTTATTTTTGGGGGAAAATTAAATATGTCCCTCAAATCTATTATTTAAATAAAAACAAGATCTACTTTTGTGTGTGTGCAGATGGTGGAGAAGAGCGACTATCGTAACCATGGCTCGCAGGCTGTGGGGATCCTTGTGGGTTATCTGCCTTGTTCAGAGTATGCAGCCTTCATCAAGTGGCTGCATGACTACTCTCAAAATGCCAAGGTACAGTAACGCCAAACCGGGGACCACAACACCATTATGTATTTTACTTGACGATTGTACTGTAGCTCAAATAACGTGAAGGATTGTGTTGTGTTTCCGTCGTTGAACAATTTTTGTCACATTTTTGTCACCTGGAATGTCTTAGTGTTAGTCTAGTTTTAGTTGACTAAAATGTATTTTGGCTGGCCTTGATGCCGTCGTAATGCCTGATTTTACACTTGCTGAAAATATTTTTTTGTAAAATGACTTATACTGGATCTATTGTTCACTAGTCCCTTCCTAACATTTTAGTCTAGTTTTTATGTTGAAATTGTCAGTCTATTTAGTCTTAGTTTTAGTCATCATGGCTTAGTTTTCATTTCGTTTCCATTCATCAGTGGAAATAGGTAGTCGACGGACATTCTTCGTCATAGTTTTAGTCGACGAAAACAACACCGACTTGACGGTTAGCGTGCGGTGTGTTTGTGGACAGATGGTGTATCGCCTCTTCTCCATCGACGTGGTGATGGTGTTGCTGGAGCAGCCGGAGAGGACGGCGGCCGCGGCGGAGGAGGAGGACGAGGCGTCTTTGTCCCCGGAGAAGTCCTCCTTCCTCGCCCACAAGTTCCTCATCCACGGCCTGCTGTTCGGACGCCGCAAGGACGCCTCCCCCACGGTGCGGAGCCACGCCCTCGCGTGCCTCGCACGCTGCCTGGAGCTGCCTTCCTTCAACGTCACCCACGCCGTCCACAGCCTGTTTCACAGTGAGCGTGCCGTGCGCACACACACACACACACACACACACACACACTTGCTGCAAACCTCATCTCCATATTTTATTAAATTATTTTTATTATTTATTATTTTCGTAATTAGTATGAAAAGTAGCACATCTACAAGCTCGAAAGGTTTCCACCCAACAGAGATGATCTTTGCCATACATTGTACTTAATGTTAAGTACCTGGAGTGGACAGGTTTGTAACCTGGTGTGATGAAGAACATCACTTACAAGTTAATGTAAGGAGAACCGAGGAGATTGTAGTGGATCCATCAGGTCTATAGGTGACCACACCACCATCACCATACATGGTCATGACGTCAAACTGGTCACCTCCTATAAATATCTAGGAGTACACATTGATTGTGATATAAACTGGCACTCCCATGTGACAAGTATGTGTGTGAAAGTACACCAACGCCTTCATTTTCTACGTAGGCTCAGACCTTTTGTTGTAAGTAGAAACATAATGCTGATCTTCTACAGAGCTAGTGAAGGAGCCATTTCTGCCTGTGTGTGCCTTTAAACTGTTTGATGGGCGGGTTCACCATGGGGGGTGTGTGTCACAAGGATTGGCATATGAGAACACAGGTGCAACAAGCCAGGTTGAATGGTTTGGAAGGTATGGGCACAACAGGCTAAGAGATCACACGGCTTTTACCGTATCATTGTATTTTTGCATTAAGAAAACTGCTGTATTACAACATGTGTACAATAAATAGGAACATCACCCTACAGCAGTCAATGCCTGGACAATATATTCCTACGCGTCAAAAACGGTTTCTGTATAATGCATGTGCCCAGCCGAGAGGCAAAGTATAGTTTAAGCTTGCCCCTACAGCTAGTATAGAGTCAATTCTAAGGTATGGTATCACCAGTTGGTTTGGAAACCTAACTGTAAAATACAAATCTGAGATCCTTAGATTAGCCAAAATGGCAGGGAAGATCATGGGTATGTCTACACCTCCGATCACCCCCAGGTCATCTTTGAGCAGGCCACCATTGGACAGGTTAAGAAAATTGTGTCTGACCCCTCCCATGTACTATACCCTGAGTATCGGCTAATGCCATCAGGTAGGAGGTACGAGGTCCATGCGTGCAAATACAATAGGTACAGTACAAGCATTCCTTTGTCCCTCTGTCAATCACACTCCTAAACAGTGTCCTTGCAGAGGGCAGACAGGGTAGGGGTCGAAGGTGATGAGGTGATGTTCTTCTTTGGGTTTTTTTGCACTAGGTATGTTGGTGTGTGTGTTTATTTTTATGTTGTACGGGTCACTATGTGCCTTTGTTGTCTTGTATTGTGTATTGTATTGTATCTGTATGCTGCAGAGCGGGTCCTTGGGGTCCAAGACAAATTTCTTCCTTGGGAGACAAAATAAAGAAACCTTGAACCTAAATGTACAGTGATGCACACTCGCTCACATGTAACATGTATATTCACATGCAGTTACAAACGGCCCGCAATGGTTTAATGGACTCATGATCTGTATTTGTTCAAATATGTTAGTTAACTTGTGCGTGTCTCTCTCTCTCTCTGTCTCTGTCTCTCTCTCTGTCTCTGTCTCTGTCTCTGTCTCTGTCTCTGTCTCTGTCTCTCTCTCTCTCTAGGTGGGAGCCAGACAGAATTGGAGGAACCTAGTTCTGAAGGTGACCGTCTTCTTATTCGCTATACATTACGGTTGAGAAACTGTGTATACATACACTGTATAATAAACGAGTCTAATTGCATGTCTGTTCCAGGGTTCAACGCTTGCACCTCCATCCCAGGGTCCACCTCCGATCGAGCTTCAACCCAAAGCCTCCATCAGACTCAGAAAACCTACAGGACTCTGCCATTCAGAACCATTGAAATGACCGCTGCCAACTCTTCCGCCAGTACTGAGGGTATATAAGACGACTCCTGTTCTTAATGCGATGTTTCATTACAGAAGTTATTAAAAAAAAAAGCTTAAAAATTAAGAATTATAAAAAAACTAAATGAATGTGCTTACAGTACAACAAACAAATGTAGACTAGAAAAGTGTCTTGTGCTTTTTTTTTCTTTTTTCCTCCATTTTGACAGTTTTTCCTCTTTCTTTGTTTTGTTAAAATGGTAGGCGAAATAAGCTATGCCATGGCTTCAGCCTATACCTTTTTGGGTGGGAAATGTATTTTCTATTCTGTTTTGGGTATTGGCTATGGAATTAAAATTATGTTGCCACACAATTTACTACTAAAATAAACTGCCAACAAATGGTACTGTAAAGCTCTTCACATAGTTAAGGGCACGTATCCAAAGAAAGGGGAGCGTACCCATGTTCTTAAACCCGAAACCTAACGCTAACCCTAAACCCTAAGGTAAGTGGGGAACATAGGGACGACCCCCAAAGAAAGCACATTTTGAGCTTCCCTCAATCTAAATCTAAATTAGTTGTCAAAATCAACACTATGGTAAAGACTCCTCTTCCCAGCGCCCGAGCATAGCGCTTCGTGCTCCCCTCGTCCGGCGTTTCTTGGCTCAGCGCCTGGGGCCCTTCAGGCTGACAATGGTATCACAACCATGAGAATCCCTTGTTTATCATTGTTTCAGCTAATATTATTATATTATATTATTATTATATTATATTATATATATTTGTGCTAATGACGCAGATTTTATTTTTTATTTAACCAGTAAAAACACATTGAGGCAGAATCTCTTTCGAGTGGGAACTGGCCAAGAGGCAGAAATAAGTGATACATCCATGTTTAACTTCAAGAGACCTAAAAATAATCAGAATCTGAAAGTAATTACTAAAAGTAATTTAACCTTAAAGGACCACTTCACCACTTTTCAACCTATCATCATATAATAGGTCCTCACTAATAATCATGATAAAATGGCATAATTTTTTTCTACTCAGTCTGTGTCTCATAGGAGGTCTGTGGGCAGTTCAGAAACCGTCCTCCAGTGACATCATATTTCATTATTTTTAAACAAGATTTTTTTTACAAAAATGTTTAGATTTTCATTATCGTGAGAACGATGGCATCCATTTTCGCATTGCAACTTTTCAGGACTAGAAAGCCTGCAGTTTCTATTGGCTTGTATTTCCCCATCGATGATGTCACTGGAGGACGTTTTCTGAACTGCCCACAGCCCTCCTATGAGGCACAACAGCACCCCTACTGGTACTCATAGTCATATACTGGTGCTCAAGGCCACATAGGTGAACACATAGGTGAACACGGACATTGCTGTTCCTTGTAGTGGTTGCACCACTCAAAAACCAAGTGCTTTCTGTGTGAACACGTGGCTTACAGACATTCTGTAAAGCTCTTCGCACAGTGGTTGATTATCAACAGACTCATAAAAAAGGACTGACAATAACCGTAACGATGACTATATGCCATCTACTTGAGTTAGAATGATTATTACAAATGTTTAGTCCACAGTCCACCCCCCCCCCCCCCCCCAATGATGTCTCAAATGTTTGAACCATATACAGTTATACAGTAGTTTGGGATTACTTTCAGAGCGATTTCATAATTTGTGTTTTTTTTGTTTTTTTTGGGGGCAGCTAAAGAGAACGTGGCTCTGCTCATGAGGCGTATCGCTGACCCCAAGACCAACGTGAGGAAGTCGGCACTGCAGGTATTCTCTTAAATACGCGCATACGTTTGTTATGGAGGAAAAATATTGGATAAAGACTAGACTTCTCAAAGAGGTACATCATTTTATCGTCTACTCAGGGTTTTGGGAGAACCCAAAACCCACAGTTTTGAAGTTTATTGATTCAGTATTTAGACTTTTTTTTTTTTTTTTTAAGATATATTTTTTGCGGCTTACCGTACGCCTTTTATTGATTTTTTAAGGGACAGATAGTAGGCTGACAGGAAACGGGAGAGAGATGGGGGGATGACATGCGGTAAAGGCCGTGTCGGGTCCGGGAGTCGAACCCGCGGCACACCGCGACTGGATCACCAGTCCGGTGCCCAGACCGTTACGATATGGCCTGGGCCAGTATTTAGACATTTGATATTGATTTTTATCAGACACAGACTTCCGATACAAACCCATTGTAACTCCAAACTCCATTTTATTCATACTGCTCTCCTAATAGTGGGGGCATGCTTTTTTCAATTCCTCTTTTCATTTTATGTAATCATGTTTTTAAATTAAATGCAATAAAAACATAATAATAAAAGGAATGAAAAGGGTAATCTAATAAACATGCCCCACTCACATAACACATTCAGTGCCGGAAGTGCATCAAAATAGAAGCTCCGGGGTGCCAGAGTTGTCTGATCGCTTTTACTCTGAAAGCCATGAACCGGAAACACTTTCCTAAAAAGGTTGACTTTACAAAGTGACCTCACATCCCCGATCATCTTAATTTATTCTTTTACGCTCCAAAAAGCGTTCATATTTTGCGGGAGAGACGGATGAGGAGCAGAAATGAAGCGCCAGCATATCGATCCATTCAAAACCACGGAGAGCGCCCTGGATTAGGAGATACGAGTCATTCTTTCCGCCGCGCTAACATGGGAGTCAATGACAAGCTAATAGTTGCACAGAGCGTTGGCGTACGGAAAGCGAAAAGCGAAAAAAATTCTGAATATTCTTATCTCGCCCCGTGTCACTAGGACGTCGCTAGGACGTCCACAGACGTTGTAGGCACTAATTTGTCGGAATCCTTATGACGGCCTCATGCGTCGTATGAACTGAAACGGTTAAGACTCAGGGCAGTATGAGTCACCAGAACCAAAGATGGGTCTTTTCGATTAATCCAACATGGTTAAAATGAGTTACAAGTTGGGTTTGTGTAGGAAGGGGGCGTGTGTGACAAAACTAATATCAAATATCTAAATACTTAATCCAGCAACTTTAAAAACTGTCTGGTGTATTCACATAAGAGTAGACGATAAAATGACATGAATGAGTGACATATCGCTTATAGAATCTTCTCTCCTAGGGGGTTCCCTGTACACATACACATTTTCAGATGGGTGTCTGTATGGCCAAATGTATATCAATCTGGGGGCATGAGAACTACTGGTTTTAGAAGGCATGTGTAGAGTCTAAATGGCTTGTGTGCAGTGTTGTTTTTGGCAGCAGATTTTAGTTTTAGTCATAGTCTTTTGAATAGTTTTCATTTAGTTTTAGTCACATTTTAGTCACCTGGAATGTGTTAGTGTTAGTCTAGTTTTAGTCGACTAAAATGTATTTTGGTGGGCATTGATCTACAAGCTCACAATGGGTTTGCAGCGTGACTCGTTGTGCGCTTGTAGATCGGCTATTTTCAGCATGCAACCAAGTGTAAAATGACTTATACTGGATCTCTTGTCCACTAGTCCCTTCCTAACATTTTAGTCTAGTTTTTATTGACAATTGTCAGTATATTTAGTCTTTGTCATCATAGCACAGTTTTCATTTAGTTTCCATTTAGTTTTCTTCGGTGGAAAAAGGTAGTCGACGAACATTTTTCGTCTTAGTTTTAGTCGACGAAAACAACACTGGTTGTGTGTCGTTTTGCAGGCTTTCGTGGGTCTACTGAAACACGGCGTGATCCCGCTGACGTCGGAGCACCTGCGAGAGGTGTCCGACCGCTGCAGAGACCCCGCCGTGTCGGTCAAGAAGAAAGCCCTGCAGTGTCTGGCCGAGCTGATCGCTGTGAGTGTCTTCTTTCACCGCAAATTACACATCGGATTAATCACTGTAGACATAACCTTGTCACCAGCAAATATCATTATACTGATGACATCCGGGATCTCATATATGGGCATAAATGGTTTGAGGATTGAGGAATGACAGATACAGAGTTCTCCATTTATGAGCATATCGCTTGGATGTTCGGTGCGATATAATGGGGCCGCTTCTTGTAGTATAAAATCACACCCGTGTGAACTGAGTGGTGCAATTCCCCCCCCCCCCCTCTCTCTCTCTCTCTCTCACTCTCTCTCTCACTCTCTCTCACTCTCACTCTCTCTCTCACTCACTCACTCACTCACTCACTCACTCACTCACTCACACACACACACATAAGCAGGCAACAGTGCAGCTCTCTGTTTCTGGCACAACAGCGCCCCTACTGGTACTAATAGTCATAGCTACTGGTGCTCACAACGTCACATAGATAGGCGGACACGGACATTGCTGTTCCGTGGAGTGGTTGCACCTAGGGATGCACCGATCCGATAATTATGTGTAATTACAGTATGAAAACAACTCTACCTCCTCTGTGACACAGCAGTGTAGTATTGACAGTATAACATGTGGAATGCAGCCAGGCTAGCCTGCGCACACATTAACCTGGTCTAATTGTTGCACAGTTATTTAATAAATAATTCAGTGCATTTATATCTGTGTTTGTTACATTTTGTTTTACAAAGTTGGGAAAGTAATGTTTAAGTCAAGCCTTGATGTTGCCTTACACAAAATAATGATTCCAGACTCCACACAGTGAGGCATACAGCTTAATAGATTATTACGTTTCTTTGTGGGGGGTATCGGATCGGTACTCTGTATCGGCAGATACTGGACCCCCATGTATCGAAATCGGTATCGAATGCCAAAAAGCCGGATCGGTGCATCCCTAAGTCTTGCACCACTCAAAAATCACAAGGCCCCTAAACTACTCTACAAGCTCACAGTCACAACGTGTCGATGTAGATTAACGTTTTTAACTATTCAAAAATGTTTTTCTAAATGGTAAGAATAAGCAAAGTATTTTAGATGTAAGGGATTTAACACGGTGGCCCTTTTTACATAATTTGGGGATTTTAGTATTGTGTGACAGGTGTGACCCCGCAAAATTTGCTATCTTATGACACAGCCGAAGTCCCTAAAACACCTCCACAATGCGCCCTGGCACAAATCTAATAACTAGACAATTATACACAATAAGCACAAGGAATTGACACTCTGCTGATTTATACAGTAGTACAATTCCAATCGCAGAGATTTGTGGAGAATTATGACGGAACGAGACCTCCGAGCTGTGAATGTTGTGCAACATGACTCAAGCCGAGGCAGCTGCGACTCCGGTCTCACCGTCTCAGAGTCAGGAGCACGTTCTTTTATCAAACAGAATTCGGCAATTCGCATTACGGGGTGGTTTGAGGAGGCACTTTCCGTTGTCCTAAACCTGTGTGCATAACTGCATAAGATAGTAAATATAGGGAAAGCGCATCAACACGCCTACAGACACACCTCCACCCGCAAATATTCAGTATTTAATGAGGATTTAGTTGACGCAATAAAATAAAATGGCGATAGTATTCCATGTGGGGCAGACGGCCTGTCACAGCCAGATTTGGGAGAGCAGCGCAGCTTTGTTGTTGAGGAAAGCGGTAAAATGAGACTTCCGTGGTTGTTTTCGTCTCAGATTTAGTCCGACGGAGCGTCACAGTATAACTATGTGGACACAAAAGCGACACAAAAGTATGACCCGGAAGTATCTCAGGAGGGGGCGCTCACGTCACAGCTAAAATACTGAATAGGAGTCTGCTAAATGAATAGTGGGTTGTGTGGCCGCAAGATAACGTTTACGCATAGTGGAAGCTCCCGAATGCATAATTCACGGAAAATGTCTTGCGGATAAAGCATGTCATAAGATGGAGCCCTATGTCTATTTGCTCAGACACCGATGTAAAATTCTCCATTCATTGTCAAAGGGAATTTAATGTTTATGTAGGACAAAGTTGTGGACAGACGCCAAAAGCTGGATAATATGATGGGATGGGCTAGCGCCCCTCAAAAAGTAAAAACAAATATATATTCTAAACATGCTATACCTTTAATAAAATCACACCCGTGTGAACTGAGTGGTGCAACTCCCCTCTCTCTCTCTCTCTCTCTCTCTCTCTCTCTCTCTCTCTCTCGCTCGCTCGCTCGCTCGCTCGCGCAGGCAACAGTGCAGCACTATCCCTCTCTCTGTTTCTGGCACAACAGCGCCCCTACTGGTACTCATAGTCATATACTGGTGCTCATTAACCAACACATAGGCGGACATTGCTGCTCTTTGGAGTGGTTGCACCACTGAAAAATCTGAAATCCATAGACTGTTTGCTAAAAGTGCTCTAAAAAAACATGAAAAGTCCATAGACTTGGCTGCCATATGACGTCATTTTGCTAGCTAGCCTATAGTGGCCCTCAAAAACACAAAAAGGTAAAACATGGAGGTAAGAGGTTTACCTGTGAGTTCTTTTCCCCCTCAGTTACCGTTTTTGTCGCGTTCCTTCAGGCACAGCCGCACAGTAAGCTGGTCCAGACGGCGGCTCTGAGGGGGATGGTCCCGGCCGCCATGGACCCGGAGAGCTCCGTCCAGGAGAAGGCTCTGGAGCAGCTGGATGAGCTGATCCTCAGCCAGGTGAAACAGCACCACCCCGGCGCCCACCTGGACTCCGCCCAGAGCCTCGCCTGGGACCTGCTGGGCCTGCTCTGCACCGAGTGTCGGGACCTCAGGTTAGATCTGTGCGCTCTCTACGAGTCTACGTCATCCCACGAAAGGATATTCATTTTAATTTTAAAGGGAAAGTCGGGGCATACTGTATATCAAATAACACGATAACATTCTCGTTAATCAATTGATTTAACAACTTAAATTGATTATTAAAAAAAATCACTGGTAGGTGAGTAGTACTCCCTGCTGACAGGTGCCCACGCCCCAGCCTGCAGGAATACCTGCAGTGTCCAATATCACCCTTTAAAAAAAGAGTAGGACTTAAGTTGTTAAACGTTCAGTTCATAGTTTTCCATTTGCTTGTTCATTTCATCATATTCTTGAACTATCAAACATGTTAAATGTCAAATAGAAACTTTAATCAAATCTAAATCTATTTTTCAAGATGAGAGAAGAGAAGAACATAGTTTGATGGATATAAAAATAGGATCCATCTTTTATAATGATAGCTTTGAAAGGACTGTATAATTAAGAAAGACATACTGTAAATCTATAACTTCAAATAACCCAGCAGGGAGACCAATTAAATACCGTGCTGTATTTACCTTAAAGATGAGTGAGTAGCCCTTTAAATGACCATCACTGTACCAAGAATAGAAACATACCTTAAAAAATTATTTGGAGGCAGGATGAAATAAAGTTCGGAGAGAGCTTAAGGTTTAACAATTATTTTAGTCTGTATAAAGTCAATTTACATAGAGAATGTGCTACATGGTTCAGAATATATTTACATCAATATAATTTAGAATAATCAATTGTTGATTCCAAAAAGAACCCGAAGCTGAACTGCGGAACTGAACTCCTCTTCACAGTATTTGTTCCAGGCTAAATACTGTAGATCACGTCAGATTAGTTGATATAAAGTTCATTGGCTGAAGCACTGGTTGTCGAGCGCTCATTGGACCAGCACATAGATGATGAGACGCAGAATCGCTCTCCTCTGTCCTGCACATGGATACCCATTGAGGCCTGGAGCGCCTAGGCAGGCGTTGCCAGGCAACCTGTAGATAACTTTCCCTGCACTGAACTTTCGGCAGAGAAAGTCACTCCCTGACTCAGTGAGCAGCCTATCTCCCTAGGCCAAGGTCAAACACATGCAGTCTCAAACCAAAATAGACCCTTCATTATGGCAAGTTTGAGGCTGGCGGCAGACAATATGAATGATCCCGCCTGGGTCAAAGTTCAGGAGAATATGGGACATTGACCACTGGACATTAGTTTGTAAACAGATAAGACCAATTTTATCTATCATCGTTACTACTCCATATTAATTGTTTGATACCATTGTGATCTCTGGGACTCCCAATAAATCTACACTAGTGTTATATTAACTATAAGGGACCTCCCCCCCCACCTGTCTTTTATGGACCCACAAATCTGGCATCGGTCGGGCCTCCATTACTAATGTGTGCGTGTGTGTGTGCGTGTGTGTGTGTGTGTAGACGTTACTTCAGCCGAGCGTTCAGCGTGTGGTCCAAGGAGAACAAGTTCACGCCGGCCTTCCTGAAGAAGCTGCTGTCTCACACTGAGGCGGAGCACGCTGCCGGAGCCTGGCTGCTGTTGGCCCAGGTGGCCGGCTCCTCCCACAACCACATCTCCTACGGACAGATCCTCGACTGCTGGGACCAACTCATCAGGTCAGCCCCCCCACACACCCAGCTGGGAACCCATGACTAGAAGGACTGCAGCGCCCTCTGCTGTTTCTTTCCTTGAATTTGCATTAGGGGATGTGAAAAAGTGTTGATTTCGTTGACTAAAACGAAAGACGAAAAAATGTTCGTCGACTACCTTTTTCCACTGACAAAAGCGAATGGAAACTAAATGAAAACTAAGCTACGATGACTAAAACTAAGACTAAATATACTGACGATTTCGACAAACAACTAAAAACTAGACTAAAATGTTAGGAAGGGACTAGTGGACAAGAGATCCAGTATAAGTCATTTTACACTTAAAATACTGAAAATAACTGATCTACAAGCTCACAACGCGTCGCAATGCGATGTGTTGTGAGCTTGTAGATTGGCTATTTTCAGCAAGTGTAAAAACACTCATTAAGACGGCATCAAGACCCGCCAAAATACATTTTAGTCGACTAAATCAACTGTAGATTTAGTCGACTAAAATCTTATGACATTTAGTCGACTAAAACTAGACTAACACTAAGACATTCCAGGTGACTAAAATGTGACTAAAACTAAATTAAGTTTAAGTCCAAAGACTAAACTAAAATAGAAATGTACTGCCAAAAACAACACTGATGTGAACGACTCAAGTATTTGGCAGGTCGATTTGGTCGAGGCCATTTTACTGACGCGTCTTTGTTTGTCTCGACAGTGCAAAGGACTTCAACGTGACGACATGCTGTCACATCCTGTCGGTCTTGGGAGACATTGCTGGCAGCCTCAATGAAGACACCAAGTTCAGGGTGGTGGGTGAGTGTCCAGCTCTGACTGATCCCCAAGGTCAAATGACTTCTCTGCGTTGACCACAGCAGTGGCTTTTTACACGCCACAGCGGTGGCTTTACTCGGAGTGAGTGCATGGGGCTGTAATTATACTATCTGGGAGAACCCATCGGCGAAAAGATTTATTTTCTCCCCTTTGAATTTGCACAATTCCCCGTGCAGAGACCGGATGTCGGGCCTGTTTACTCTCCTTCAGCCCTCCTCTTCCGGTGGTGCTCCATTGTTATCATTCCTACTAACAACTCTATATTGTAATGGGAGAGTTGCCGGCAGATTTAGCTGCGGAGCTCTGAATCTGTGTTGAGAGATTAGTAATTAGGACTTTCACTGCTGCTGCTTTCCCACTAACGGCGTTGGGCGTGGGGGGAGACGGTAAAAAGCAAGAGCGATAAACCACTCAGAAGCACGTTGTGCTCTGGAGTAGGCTTATATATTATTATTATTATTAATTTTTAAGGGACTAGCCCCTCCTATATGCCCAGCTTTCTGGGTTTGTGTGAACACAGACATTGGCTTGTGATTGGCTAATCACCCCATAGCGATGATTTGATTGGCTGAGAAAAGTACACATTGAAGATGAAAGTGAGGGCAGAAAAGTGAAGACGGTCAAGACGCCAAAAGTGATTGGCCGGATTTACTTTTGTGATTTGATTGGCTGAGCATGGATCGTGATGTATGACGAGAGCGCCCCTCACTTCACACGAGCGTGATTTATGTTTATGAATGTATAGGATTGTTACACACGAGCGTGATTTATGTTTATGAATGTATAGGATTGTTAAAGGAAACTTTAAAGGAATCGGGCATTAAAATCCTAAAGGATCCTGAACCTTATATACACTCAACGGCACAGAAACAGACTGATGACAAGCTTTTAGGTTTTTAGGCTTTTAGATACTTAGGTGTGAAATCTAACCAGATTGAGAAACTGCCTATTTCTTACCTAAAATGTATAAATCCTTTACAGACAAGGTGCCGGAAACGTGTGTGTGTGTGTGTGTGTGTGTGTGTGTGCACCTCTCCTCGGGCCAGGCGCAGGTGGTAGAAAAGAATATCAAATGTATAAATACTGAATCAACTTAAAAACTGCCTGGGGTGCTCACAAAAAGCCTGAGTAGACTTTAAAATCACCCCAAACATGTTTTGAAAGTGAAATATCCCAAATCCAAAACATTTTCGTGAGAATTCCCATACATCTGAAAAGAAACAGAGTTCTCACTGAACTTCGCTTATTTTACGAGGTTGTCACTCATAACTTCAGATATGCCCATTTTATTGCAGCCCACGAAATGTCCAAAACTATGGATGTTCTCACAAAGGTCCTATTGTGGATTTGGGTAACGGCTGGCTCTTAAAGTCTTAATGCTTGCTCATCATTTTGTCTATTTTCTGTTTTGTCTCTTTGTTTCCCTCCTCTCAATCTCTGTCTGTCTATCCAGAGGACATCTTGTCCTGGTTGAAGGCTTTTGACAAGCCATTAGAGGTGATCTCAGCCAGCCTGGAGACTCTGTTCCAGCTGGGACGTTGTGAAGACGTCAGAGACACGCAGGTTGGTACAGGGTTGGGAAAAGCTGGCCTAGCGGTAGAGCCAAGGGTTCCCAAACGTTTCAGGCCCTTGTTGCACATAATTAAGCACATAATCTGGCCCAGATTATAGTGCGTAATTATGTGCAACAGCTCCCAGATTATCTGGGGACATCCCCAAAATAATTTGGGAACTACTGGTCATCCTTTTGAGAGGGGAAGGTTGTCTGTTTTGTATGAAACACCTTGATTCTGTTGCTGTTACAAATGCACTTGCTTTGCCTTGTTGAATTACTCTTGGTGTAATAACATGATCCCCAAAGCGTGTGCGTGTGCGTGTGTGAGGGCAGAAACCTCTTATATCCATATAAAATGCCTAGTACTTGATCATACTGTAACTACAGCGTCGCACAAACACATATGCAAAGGTATAGCAGGTCCACAAGGTCGTTTTGAGTTTATAGATCTGCTACCTTTGCTATTTTTTAATTAGAATCCTGAGAAGTAACCTTTTGGGACATTACAGTATGAGGTTTATTCCACCCGGGTTAAAACTGTTTGTCGTCAACCCCAGGCCTTCCTGAACCAGCACTGTGGAGAACTGGTGTCACTGAGTGAAGCTTATTTATCCAGCATCATCCTGAGTGAGAATGGAACCGACAACCTCAACGAGGACCTGATGGTAGGAGACCCGCTGGAACTCATTAATGGGGCAACAGTTAACCCATTCTGACCTGAGATCAGATTCTAAAAATGTCTATTACATCCTGACAGTTTCATTATTAACCCATTCTGACCTGAGATCAGATTCTAAAAATGTCTTTGATTTTTCAAAAAATAGCAGACCTACAAGCTCGTAGCGCTATGAGCTTGTAGATCTGCTATTTTTCAATAGCTAAATCATAACATGATGCTAACACCAAAATGGGTTCCCGTTCAGAATGGCTTAATCAAACTATTCATATTTTTCAGGGGCGCTCCTATATTTAGCTTTAGTGTAGATTTGCGTCTTACCCAAACATTACATTCCCATTGACAGATGATTTGCTCGTCCACGTATAGGACGTAAATTCTCCATTCATTATTTTTTTGCCTGGCGCAATATTGTATAGGCCACTGTTTGTTGTGTTGCGGTGGGAGCAGAGGAAGCTTGACAGTGCGGTAACACAGAGAACAGTGGCCTGTGATGCTAGGGGGGGGGAGGTGTGAGGTTGCGCATCTTTCCAATTTTAATTCACTAATAAAGTAATTATTAATTTATAATTTGTTAAATGGGGAAAAAGGGCTTCGTTACGACCTCCATATTATTATGGTCAATGCCTGTGTGAAAAGTGGGAGTGATTGGTGCAGGCGGTGAGGATCTATGGCAGTGTTTCTGACACATTCAGACAGACATTTTGTTGATTATAATATGATGAGCAAATCTGCATTTTCTTTTGTCCTACACACAGATTAAATTCCCATTGACTATGAATGGATGATGTACGATGATAAGAGTGCCCCTCACTTCAGTCACATGGGTGTGATTCTTTTTCTTTTTTTTAACACACTGCTTGACAAATCTAACATTCGGACTTGGCCATAAAAAAACAATGAAAAAAATCAGTTGTGAGATTTTATTTGGCTTTAATCCACACAGACATACACTGCTGTACACTTGAAGTCCTGACGTCACTGTCAGTAGAGGGCGCCAGTCCACACAGATTCGTGTACTTTTTATTTGCATTGTAATCCCCATAGGGGGATTTTAGATCTCTTCATATAAGAACAGTTTGAAAAATAATCCCGGCCTTTTCACTCGTACGGATATGAAGCATCGACTGAAGGTGTAAATGTACAAATATACCCAAAGAGTAACAAAATAAGCGCTAGAAACGAGTCCAACAACCCAGAGACTACATTTCCAGGTAGGCGGAGTTGCTCCAGCTGCCCGTCGCACAACAGAAACTGATATGTTAATTTTTATTTTAAATTATTTATTTATTTTTTGATATTTGATATTTCGTGTTACTACGAGTCGAGTCACTGCCAGCTGAGCTTACGTCAACGAGGAATCTCAGGAGTGCAATGTGTCGACAGCTGGGCGTGACGTATTATTAGCAGCGACATTGCTTTCATACCCTTGTAGTTTCAAGGCTTTTGCGGCCACATTAATTCCATTTTTTCCAGAAACTGGCTGTATCACATATGAATGGACATCATTAACGACGCACAGCCACCCCCCTGACGGAAAGGCCGGTGATGATCGGTTTATTTTTCAAACGCGGTTCTTATATGAAGCGGCCTAAAATCGCCCTATGGGGATTTCAATGCAAATTTTAAAAATGCATGAACCGGTGTACGTGCGCCCTCTACTGAAAGTGACGTCAGACTTGCATTCTCTATGGCAATAGCACAAACTTTGGCATGCTACTAGTCCTACATACTTAAACCTACCAACCCCATTCTAGCCTACTTAGGTTCATCTTACGGTGGACATGTTTGCCTGAAAAGGAATCTTTGAAAGGTGTCATAGTTTTAGAAATATAGTGCTTTCAAATTTGAGACTTTTAACATGGGGCTCAATGGCAGATTTTGGCACGGTCCTCTATAGGCACGTGCATCCGTGAAACACGACTGCCCAGAGATCTCCGCAACGATAGTGGATCGTTAAGACTTCTAACATAACAGGAACACGTCAAGTCAAAGGAAGCAAATAAAATCACACCTGTGTGAACTGAGTGGTGCAACTCCCGTCTATTGGTTCTCTGTATCGTTCCAATTTCTTCTCTGTATCGTTCTGTATCGTTCCAATTCCTTCTCTGTATCGTTCCAATTTCTTCTCTGTATCGTTCCAATTTCTTCTCTGTATCGTTCCAATTTCACTCATGAGCACGTACGAGTGGTTGCACCACCGCGTTCATGCACGGCACTACACACACCAATTTCTTCTCTGTGTCGTTCCAATTTCATGCATGCGCACACCACTCGTGCTCATGACTACACACGGGTACACGGACATTAACACAGGTACACAGGTACACGGACATTGCTGCTTGTAGGAGTGGTTGCACCACTCAAAAAAAGCAGACAAAATGGAGTGCGATAAGCGATTGTTGTCGGTTTCCACAGGTGAAGCACCTCCACACGCTGGGTGTAGCTTCTCTTCACTGTCCCTCCAGGACCAACAAGAAGATTGTTCTCCTGGTGGAGTCCATCGTCAGCACCCGCAATAACTCACAGCCAGGTAGGGAGGGCTCCTTTTTTTTACAATTGTTTAATTGGTTTTATTTTGGTTTTATTGTTCAGCCCTAGTTTTTGTTGTTTGTTGATGATGATGTTGTGTTGTCAGGCTTCGAAGATTCTGTCTCGAACTTCAATCCAAAGTGTCTTCCTACAAAGGTCCGAGCTCATGGAGTCATCACTCTAGGTACAATGCATCTGTGTCTGTCTGTCCGTCTCTATATTGGTCTATCTCTACCTTTCTCTCTAATTGTCTCTCTACCTGTCTCTCTGCATTATTTCTATTAGAGTGACTTGTCGTTTTTGAGGGGCGCTAGCCCCTCCTAATTATATATATGGCTTTAATGTTTGTTTAAGAAAACGCCATAGACAATAAAGAGAAAAGTTTTGAGGACTTAAACAAACATTAGCACCCGTTGCTTGAACAAACATGTTGTAATTGATGCTGTAAGATGAGAGTGCCCCTCACTTCACACACGGGTGTGATTGTTTTCTTTTATCTGTCTATTTTTTATTTATGTGTCATTTTTAGTCAATTATATATATAATATAACATATGATCTATCCACCCGACAGACGATAATGCAAGGGATAATGTATGATACGGCGGTGGCAGTTGAAAAATAAAGACGTTGATGTTTAAACACCTATACAATTGCTTATTTTCACATTTGAGGGGGGTGAAGGAAGGAAGACAGGTTCTCAATCAAACGCAATTCACGTGTGCTGCAGTTGACTGATTGCGTGCACTGTGAGAATAAATGGGCTTCAAAATAAAAGCAATGCGGTTTTAGTCCCACCCATGAGGTAATTCGAAAGTATATTTTCAAATTATCAAGTAATCCTTCGTGGGGGCCGGTCAGAGTCAGCGGCCCGTGTGTGTGTGTCTAAAATGCCACGGATGCTTTCCCGGTTTCAATGGGTCAATCGATGAACTCCCCCCCCCCCCCCCCCTCCTCAGGTAAGTTCTGCCTCCAGAACGAGGAGCTGACCAGGAGGCACCTCCCGGCGTTCAGCATGGAGCTGGAGACGGGCGAGGACGTGTGCGTGCGGAACAACGTGCTGGTCGTCCTGAGCGACCTGTGCGTCCGCTACACCAACATGGTGGACCGCTACGTCCCCAACATCTCCGCCGGCATCCGAGACCCCGAGCCCATCGTCCGAGAGCACAGTCTCACCGTGCTCACCAGCCTGCTGCAGGTACACGCACACACACACTGCGAAATCCATCCCAGGAAATAACTATAGTTTATCCCTTTTTTTTATTTTTTATTATTGAACAGACAAGAAAAACAACAAACAAGACTATACGGAAAGAAACAGAAAAGACTAAAAGATAAAAAGTAAAAGAAAAAAGGCTGCATTTTCCATATTACAAAAAAAACATTCAATGAAATCCTATTGCAATATCGCTAGGCTGAGAGAAGAGATTCCACTTTTCCCACTTTGTATAGAATTTATCCTCTTGTAGTCTTAAGTATGAATGTTAGAGTTTATCCCATTTTGACCTGAGATGAGATTCTAAAAAATGTCTTCTACATCTTGATGGTTTGTCAGTGGTTCTTTGATTTTTCAAAAAAATAGCAGACCTACAAGCTCGTGGCGCGCCACTCGGTGGCGCGCCACGAGCTTGTAGATCTGCTATTTTTCCAATAGCTAAAGTATTAACATAATGCTTAGTTAAAGGTATATTCAGTGATTTCACTCAAAAAACCTTAGGTTTCGTTTTTGGCTGTGGGACCCAGCCTTTCGTCCAATCAGGATAGAGAGTCAAAAACGAAACCTAAGGTTTTTTTGACCCCCAGGGGTTAACTGGGGACAGGGAGGAACTCCTTATATGGCCAGCACACTCTATAGTAGGGAGGATTATCACAACAAAACAAAAAAATAAGTGATATTTGAATTAAGTGAAATCACTGAATATACCTTTAAAACACCAAAAGGGGTTAATCTCTATTAACCCATTTTGACCTGAGATCAGATTATAAAAAATGTCTTCTACATCCCGACGGTTTTCTGAAAAAGCTACGTTTCTATGTCAGTCGTTCTTCGGTTTTTCCAAAAAAAAATAGCAGACCTACAAGCTCGTGGCGCGCCACTCGGTGGCGCGCTACGAGCTTGTAGATCTGCTATTTTTCAATAGCTAAAGTATAACATAATGCTTACACCAAAAGGGGTTAATCTCTATTATGAAAGTAACCCTAGTATTTATAACAACAAGCAAGATGGCTTACTACGGGGGTCAGTGACATCCATGCTTCTTCGGTAAGCACGGAATGCACACGTTTCGCTAGAAGACTGTATACGTAGGTGGTTATCAAGACTTAAAACGCGGCATTCGTGCCCAAGAACCACCTGGCCACCTGTGTCCCGGTGGAATTGGTGGCTTTCTGTCCGCCCCCCCTTTTGCCTCTGAGGAGGAGGACAGTAGGAGGCATAACCTGTGCCCGGTATGAGGGTCCTGAGGGTGTATAATATGGACAAGACTGCAGACACGAGAAAGACGACTCAAGTTGTTTGTCTCGTGGAGCCCCCAGGACTTTGGGGAAGTCTATTTCGAAGACGCGTGTCTCCCAATGGATAGTGGAGGCCATAGAGTGGTCATACTCTAGTAAGGGTCTGCCCCGTCCTCAAATTGAGTCTCCGCTGGTATTCAAATGATTGGCTCAGGGATTGTGACAAAGACAAAGTCTCCATGAATTCAAGGCTTCATTGGGTGAACAATTGATTAGAAAATAAGTAATTGTTACAGTAGGCTGAACTACTCCTTTAACTCGGAAGAGTGTACAAATGGAACCGTGGTGTGTTTTACAGGAGGAGTACATCAAGTGGAAAGGCTCGCTGTTCTTTCGTTTCATGGTGGCGTTGGTGGATCCTGTTCCAACCATCTCAAGGTGACCGTTACTAATTAATAATACAATCAAACACTCATTGAAATAGATGTTGTGAGATGGAGGATGACTGATTTATGCAGTCACACCTGGCCTGAGTCAAACTAGAGAACTGGACTCAGAGCTGGGTGTGGCTGCGCACCTGATGTGCATGGACTTGATCAGGCGCCAAATGTGACCTAGCTGGTCACAGCCCAGGGCACGGAAGGACACAGACGCGGTCAATAATATATAGCACAAATAATAGGCAAAATATAACACTTTCCCTCTATCTGTGACTGTGATCAGCTCCTCACACACACACACACACACACACACACACACACACACACACACACACACACACACACACACAGAGGGTAAAAAACGTGTAAAAACGGCCATTATGACAGCCTCAACGCCCACCAAAACACATTTTAGTCGATTAAATCAACTGTAGATTTAGTCGACTAAAATCTCATGGCATTTAGTCGACTGAAACTAGACTAAAACACTAAAACATTCCGGGTGACTAAAATGTGACTAAAACTGAATGGAAGCCATTCAAGAGAGACTATGACTAGAACTAAAATCAAAATGTGCTGCCAAAACCAACACTGGTAGCCTATACTATAGTGAGACCCAGGATTATACTTCCAGTAGAGCTATACCTACCTGTGACTGGTTGAGCTATACCTACCTGTGACTGGTTGTCTTTGTCTTCCCAGTCTGTGCGAGTACTGTCTGCTCCACCGGCTCCTGAAGAAGTGTCCGGTCATGTTCTCCCAGCATTTCATCGAGTGCGTCTTCCACTTCAACTCTTACAGCAAACACAAGACCTACAACAAGTTCTACCAAACTGAACGGTAGGTAATATGACACCTTCACACCCACAATACAATCCTCCAATCAAGTCAGATTTAGGCCTGACCTCGAAATTTAAAATAAATCTTCTAAATCCTCCAGTTTTCTGAAATGGATATTTTCACGATTTTTCAAAAAATAGCAGACCTACAAGCTCGTAGCGCGCCACCGAGTGGCGCGCTACGAGCTTGTAGGTCTGCTATTTTTCAATGGCTAAATTATAACATAATGTTTAAAACACCAAAAGGGGTTCCCGCCCAAAAATGGGTTAATAAAGAAAAACAACTCATCTGCCAAAGTGGTATACAGATTATAACTATAATGATCAACAGAGAGAGAGACATACAAATACATTATTAAAAGGAAACCATAAAATCTTTAGCCATTATCGGTGAATACATCAGAGCCTGGACATAAAAGATTGAATGGAGGAAGCGGATCTGACGGGATTGGGGAATGCATTTCCACTAGTGTTCCACTGTCTAGACCAGGGGTTTTCAACTGATTGTGAACCAGGGACCACCATGGACCCTGACTTTGAATCAACCTGGGGACCACCACCCTGACTTAGAATCAACCTGGGGACCACTATTGTGTTGGGTGGGGAGATGGGCTAAGATTAGTGCTTTTGTAAATTAATCCATCCCATGTGTATACATCCCACTGTTTCTCAACCGGTAAAATGTCCTAATAATAACTCAACCAGACAATCCGGTGCACTTCCCCCTTCTTGAGATTCTAACTCCCTTTTTCTGTTGAATTTCTTGAACTCCAACTTGTAAATGACTACATGGATGGACTCATCATAGGTCACCAGGTCATTCAGTTCACGGTTTCTCAACTAGTGGAAAGAACATTTAAAACAAATCAACAAATCCTACATTACTAAATGCATGGTCAGGGACCACATGCAATACCTCCACGGACCACCAGTGGTCCACGGACCACCTGTTGAAAACCCATGGTCTAGACGGCAAAGGCGCATTCGATTCAATTCAAAGGAGCTTTATTGGCATGAGAAAACAAACATTTAATTGCCAAAGCAAGTGCAATACAATAAAAACAGAGTTAGGTTTAGTGCTGGGGACGGCTGACCTGAGTCAGCTGACCTGTCGAGGTGCCTCAGGTCAGCTGACTTGGGGTCAGCTGACCTGAGGCACCTGGAGGAGATATCCACACTTTTCCTGGGCTGTGTGTGTGCTCCAGTTCCTGTTGATTTCATTGGATATCATTGGTCATCTGACCAGTTTCATTGGCTTTCATTGGATCAAATCGACAGGAACTGGAGCACACACAGCCCAGGAAAAGTGTGGATAGTTGGAGGGGTTAAAAGATGAGCAGTGTAGAAGGGGACCAGCCCATTTGAAGGCTATAAACAAAAGGAATCTTAAAATGGATTATTTAACTGTATGGCAGCCAGTGTAGAGGGGTCAGGTAGCGGTGATAGGCTCCCTCTTTTAGACCTTTTGCTGAACAGTTGCAGGCGGGATTGCATGGGAAGGAACCCCTCAGAAGTCTTTAAGTGTGTGTTTGACCGTGTTGTTTCAGAGAGGAGGCCCTGTTCTCCCTGAAGGGACCCCTCAGAAGTCTTTAAGTGTGTGTTTGACCGTGTTGTTTCAGAGAGGAGGCCCTGTTCTCCCTGAAGGGACCCCTCAGAAGTCTTTAAGTGTGTGTTTGACCGTGTTGTTTCAGAGAGGAGGCCCTGTTCTCCCTGAAGGGACCTCGGAACAGAAACAAACGTTTCCAGATCTACCGCTTCCTCCTGCAGCACTCCGACAACGTCCAGCGCTTCAACATCTACAGCAAGATAAACGACTCTGTCCTGGGTAAACACGCACACACACACACACACACACACACACACACACACACACACACACGCACACACACACACACACACACACACACAATGCCCATTAACAGTGTCCTGTCCTCAGTCTGTGTGTACTGTGTCCTCAATATACTGTGTTCTCATAATGTGTGTACTGTGTCCTCAGTATACTGTGTTCTCATAATGTTCATAATATACTGTGTTCTCATAATGTTCATAAGTTCAAACTAGAAGCGATGACAATGATGCCTGCAAGTCATTTTGAATGGAAGCCGACAACATTTTGAGTTTAGAAATACAGAAATATTCAAAAATGGATGTACAATGTTCGTGCCACGCTGTGAGCTTGTAGATCTGCTATTTTAGAGCACCACCGTTCTAAATCCTCAGAAGTTAAAAAGAAAAGAAAAATCACACCCGTGTGAAGTGAGGGGCGCTCTTATCATACATCCTCTCGTCCGGCCAATGAGAATTTGCGTCCTCACCTTCATCTTCAATGTTTGTGTTTATACAAACACGCAAAACGGTCCATTCTTTGCCAATGTCATTTTAAAGCCTGTGCATGCGCTCACGCACACACACACACACACACACACACACACACACACACACACACACACACACACACACGACATGGGAGGGGCTAGCGCCCCTCAACAATTACAAAGACTGGATACACTGGTGTCTCTTCGAGTCAGTTAACTTGAAACGTTTGTCACATTGTTTACAGTTGTATGTTTTGTTTTTTCTCCAGTGTGGATACGCAGGTGTGTCTTAAGACTACATAACTGACTAAAACTCTTGTCACACTGTTTACAGTGGTATGGTTTTTCTCCAGTGTGGCTACGCAGGTGTACCTCTAGATGACCTAACTGACTGAAACTCTTGTCACACTCTTTACAGTGGTATGGTCTTTCTCCAGTATGGATACGCTGGTGTGTCCTCAAGTGACCTGACGCACTGAAACTCTTGTCACACTCTTTACAGTGGTATGGTCTTTCTCCAGTATGGATAAGCTGGTGTGTCTTCAAGTGACCTGACACACTGAAACTCTTGTCACACTCTTTACAGTGGTATGGTCTTTCCCCAGTGTGGAGACGCTGATGTTTCTTCAAGTCACCTGACGCACTGAAACTCTTGTCACACTCTTTACAGTGGTATGGTCTTTCTCCAGTATGTATACGCTGATGTTTCTTCAAGTTACTTGACACACTGAAACTATTGTCACAATCTTTACAGTGGTATGGTCTTTCCCCAGTGTGGACACGCTGATGTTTCTTCAAGTCACCTGACACAATGAAACTCTTGTCACACTCTTTACAGTGGTATGGTCTTTCCCCAGTGTGGAGACGCTGATGTCTCTTCAAGTCACCTGACACACTGAAACTCTTGTCACAATCTTTACAGTGGTATGGTCTTTCTCCAGTATGGATACGCTGGTGTGTCTTCAAGTGACCTGACACACTGAAACTCTTGTCACACTCTTTACAGTGGTATGGTCTTTCTCCAGTATGGATACGCTGATGTTTCTTCAAGTTACCTGACACACTGAAACTCTTGTCACACTCTTTACAGTGGTATGGTCTTTCTCCAGTATGGATTCGCTGATGTATCCTCAGACTACCCATGTCACTGAAACTCGTGTCACACTGTTTACAGTGGTATGGTTTTTCTCCAGTGTGGAGACGCTGATGTCTCTTCAAGTCACCTGACACACTGAAACTCTTGTCACAATCTTTACAGTGGTATGGTCTTTCTCCAGTATGGATACGCTGGTGTGTCTTCAAGTGACCTGACACACTGAAACTCTTGTCACACTCTTTACAGTGGTATGGTCTTTCTCCAGTATGGATACGCTGATGTTTCTTCAAGTTACCTGACACACTGAAACTCTTGTCACACTCTTTACAGTGGTATGGTCTTTCTCCAGTATGGATTCGCTGATGTATCCTCAGACTACCCGTGTCACACTGTTTACAGTGGTATGGTTTACAATTTACAATTTACAATTTAGGCATTTAGCAGACGCTCTTAATCCAGAGCGACTTACATTTAGGCAAGAACAAAAGCATGGGAATACATCACATAAAAGCATTTATCATGAAACATGCGTAAGCTAAGAAGGTAACAGTGGAATATCTATATGATGAAACTATACATACACTATACATAATAAACTATACATATTCACTACTATGCTATACATATGTACTATGGCGTGCTATGACTATATACAATACAATTATAGTGCTGTCTACATAACATGCTATAAGTCTAAGTCAAATGCTATCTAAGCCAACAGAAATTCTATCTAAGGGGTTAGGGTAAGTGCTATGGGCCATGATGGAGTCTGAAAAGGTGGGTTTTCAGGCTACGGCGGAAGATTGGGAGTGATGCTGCAGTTCTGACTGCAATGGGAAGTGCATTCCACAGTTTTGGAGCCAGAAGGGAGAAGAGTTTGGGACGTGTGGAGCGTTGTCCCGGCTACGCAGGTGTACCTCTAGATTACCTAACTGACTGAAACTCGTGTCACACTGTTTACAGTGGTATGGTTTCTCTCCAGTGTGGAGACGCAGGTGTGCCTCTAGATGACCTAACTGACTGAAACTCTTGTCACATTGTTTACAGTGGTATGGTTTCTCTCCAGTGTGGAGATGCAGGTGTGCCTTTAGATTACCTAACTGACTGAAACTCTGGTCACACTGTTGACAGTCGTATGTCTTTTCTCCAGTGTGGACACGCTGGTGTGTCTTCAGATTATTTGGCTGATTGAAACTCTTATCACACCGTTTACACATGTGGGTCTTCTTCCCTGTGTAACTCGGCCGATTTGTCTTCACTTCTCCCGCCAGAGCTACATTCTTGGTAAACTGTTGACGACCGTTGGATTCATGCTCATCCGTCTCTCTTTGGTTCTGGCTGGCGCTACAGAGCAGTTTATTCGCTGACGGGGCTGGTGAATGGATGTGCTCGTTCCTCTGCGTTTGGCCGTAGAGGTCGATGTGGCGCCTCTTCATGGGTTCACGGAGATGGGTGGAGGCACAGGCATGTGGACACTGAGAACGGGAGACCCGAATCTGGAACGATTGTGGCTCACTCATCGTCAAATGGACTGTGACGCGAGTGAGAGTTCTAGGTTCCTCTGTTGGTGTTGGACAATAGTCTATTTGTATTATATATCCCTCTTCTACGTTTCTCTCTTCACTCACTCACGCTGTGTCCCAAAGAAACTCCTATACTACACAACGAGATGAGTGAAAGTCTAAAGTCAATTCGCACGATATTTATGCTGACCAGGAGCTCGGGTCCTGACAGAGAGCACACAACACAAACTGTTGCCGTGCCAGCGTAGACATTCACATTTGCGCAGGCTGTCCATTTGCGAGCGACGCGCTCCTATACTACGACATCACCACTATCACACCCGTGTGAAGTGAGGGGCGCCCTTATCATACAAAAACTCAAAACTGTCCATTCATTGCCAATGTCATTTTACACACACACACACACACACACACACACACACACGACATGGGAGGGGTTAGTGCCCCTCAACAATTACAAAGACTGGATACACTGGTGTCTCTTCGAGTCAGTTAACTTGAAACGTTTGTCACATTGTTTACAGTTGTATGTTTTTTTTTCACCAGTGTGGCTATGCAGGTGTGTCTTAAGACTACATAACTGACTAAAACTCTTGTCACACTGCTTACAGTGGTATGGTTTTTCTCCAGTGTGGCTACACTGGTGTACCTCTAGATTACCTAACTGACTGAAACTCTTGTCACACTCTTTACAGTGGTATGGTCTTTCTCCAGTATGGATACGCTGGTGTGTCCTCAAGTGACCTGACACACTGAAACTCTTGTCACACTCTTTACAGTGGTATGGTCTTTCCCCAGTGTGGAGCCGCTGATGTTTCTTCAAGTCACCTGACGCACTGAAACTCTTGTCACACTCTTTACAGTGGTATGGTCTTTCCCCAGTGTGGACACGCTGATGTTTCTTCAAGTCACCTGACACACTGAAACTCTTGTCACACTCTTTACAGTGGTATGGTCTTTCCCCAGTGTGGAGACGCTGATGTCTCTTCAAGTCACCTGACACACTGAAACTCTTGTCACAATCTTTACAGTGGTATGGTCTTTCTCCAGTATGGATACGCTGGTGTGTCTTCAAGTGACCTGACACAATGAAACTCTTGTCACACTCTTTACAGTGGTATGGTCTTTCTCCAGTATGGATACGCTGATGTTTCTTCAAGTTACCTGACACACTGAAACTCTTGTCACACTCTTTACAGTGGTATGGTCTTTCTCCAGTATGGATGTATCCTCAGACTACCCATGTCACTGAAACTCGTGTCACACTATTTACAGTGGTATGGTTTTTCTCCAGTGTGGAGACGCAGGTGTGCCTTTAGATTACCTAACTGACTAAAACTCTGGTCACACTGTTGACAGTCGTATGTATGGCTTTTCTCCAGTGTGGACACGCTGGTGTGTCTTCAGATTATTTGGCCGATTGAAACTCTTATCACACCGTTTACACATGTGGGTCTTCTTTCCTGTGTAACCCGGCCGATTTGTTTTCACTTCTCCCGCCAGAGCTACATTCTTCGTAAACTGTTGACGACCGTTGGATTCATGCTCATCCGTCTCTCTTTGTTTCTGGCTGGCTACACAGAGCAGTTTATTCGCTGACAGGGCTGGTGAATGGATGTGCTCGTTCCTCTGCGTTTGGCCGTAGAGGTCGATGTGGCTCCTCTTCATGGGTTCACGGAGATGGGTGGAGGCACATGCAGTTGGACGCTGAGAACGGGAGACCCGAATCTGGAACGATTGTGGCTCACTCCTTGCTTCCATCGTCAAATGGACTGTGACGTGAGTGAGAGTTCTAGGTTCCTCTGTTGGTGTTGGACAATAGTCTTTTTGTACTATATCCCTCTTCTACGTTTCTCTCTTCACTCACTCACGCCGTGTGCCAAAGAAACTCCTATAGTACACAACGAGATGAGTGAAAGTCTAAAAAGACAATTCGCACGATATTTATGCTGACCGGGAGCTCAGGTCCTAACGGAGCGCACAACATAAACTGTTGCCGTGCCAGCGTAGACATTAAGATTTGCGCAGGCTGTCCATTTGCGAGCGACGCTCCTATACTACGACATCACCACTATGACATCACCGATATGACATCACCACCAATGACTGCAGAGATCCACACGGTGATCCACATCTCTGAACAGTTCATCTCAGGCTCTTATCATCGTACTGTACATCATCATGCATCATCTCATACTGGCCAATCATAATATTTTACGTCATATTCGGTGGACATTTGACCTAATTTCTCCTTTCATTGTCCATGGCAAATATGAGACGTGTGGGGACAAGATGACGTACATTTTCCCTTTGTCAATGGTATTTAATGTTTGTGTAGCGGACAAAAGCTGTATATAGGAGTGCTAGCAGCCCTCAAAATAACATAATGTCGCTATATAAACTCGGCAACAAACTGTTTGGAAACTTTACTTTGGTCGCTTATTTTTCCTTATTACTCACATGCTTGTAGATCTGCTATTTTAGAGCACCACCGTTCTAAATCCTCAGAGGTTTAAAAAAGAAAAATCACACCCGTGTGAAGTGAGGGGCGCTCTTATCATACATCATCTCGTCCGGCCAATGAGAATTTGCGTCCTCACCTTCATCTTCAATGTTTGTGTTTACATAAACACGCAAAACGGTCCATTCATTGCCAATGTCATTGTAAAGCCTGTGCATGCGCTCACGCACACACACACACACACACACACACACACACACACACACACACACACACACACACACACACACACACACACACACACACACACACACACACACACACACACAGTACATGGGAGGGGCTAGCGCCCCTCAACAATTACAAAGACTGGATACACTGGTGTCTCTTCGAGTCAGTTAACTTGAAACGTTTGTCATTGTTTACAGTTGTATGTTTTTATTTCTCCAGTGTGGCTACGCAGGTGTGTCTTAAGACTACGTAACTGACTAAAATTCTTGTCACACTGTTTACAGTGGTATGGTTTTTCTCCAGTGTGGCTACGCAGGTGTACCTCTAGATTACCTAACTGACTGAAACTCGTGTCACACTGTTTACAGTGGTATGGTTTTTCTCCAGTGTGGCTACGCAGGTGTACCTCTAGATTACCTAACTGACTGAAACTCGTGTCACACTGTTTACAGTGGTATGGTCTTTCTCCAGTATGGATTCGCTGATGTATCCTCAGATTACCCATGTCACTGAAACTCTTGTCACACTCTTTACAGTGGTATGGTCTTTCTCCAGTGTGGAGACGCTGATGTTTCTTCAAGTTACCTGACACACTGAAACTCTTGTCACACTCTTTACAGTGGTATGGTCTTTCTCCAGTATGGATACGCTGGTGTGTCTTCAAGTTACCTGACTTACTGAAACTCTTGTCACACTCTTTACAGTGGTATGGTCTTTCTCCAGTATGGATACGCTGGTGTGTCTTCAAGTGACCTGACACACTGAAACTCTTGTCATACTGTTTACAGTGGTATGGTTTTTCTCCAGTGTGGAGACGCATGTGTGCCTTTAGATTACCTAACTGACTAAAACTCTGATCACACTGTTGACAAGCGTATGGCTTTTCTCCAGTGTGGACACGCTGGTGTGTCTTCAGATTCTTTGGCCGATTGAAACTCTTATCACACCGTTTACACATGTGGGTCTTCTTTCCTGTGTAACTCGGCCGATTTGTCTTCACTTCTCCCGCCAGAGCTACATTCTTGGTAAACTGTTGCCGACCGTTGGATTCATGCTCATCCGTCTCTCTTTGGTTCTGGCTGGCGCTACAGAGCAGTTTATTCGCTGACGGGGCTGGTGAATGGATGTGCTCGTTCCTCTGCGTTTGGCCGTAGAGGTCGATGTGGCTCATCTTCATGGGTTCACGGAGATGGGTGGAGGCACGGGCATGTGGACGCTGAGAACGGGAGACCCGAATCTGGAACGATTGTGGCTCACTCCTCGCTTCCATCGTCAAATGGACTGTGACATGAGTGAGAGTTCTAGGTTCCTCTGTTGGTGTTGGACAATAGTCTTTTTGTACTATATATCCCTGTTCTACGTTTCTCTCTTCACTCACTCACACCGTGTCCCGAAGAAACTCCTATAGTACACAACGAGATGAGTGAAAGTCTAAAAAGACAATTTGCACGATATTTATGCTGACCGGGAGCTCAGGTCCTGACGGAGCGCACAACATAAACTGTTGCCGTGCCAGCGTAGACATTCAGATTTGCGCAGGCTGTCCATTTACGAGCGACGCTCCTATACTATGACATCACCACCAATGACGGCAGAGATCCACACGGTGATCCACATCTCTGAACAGTTCATCTCAGGCTCTTATCATCGTACTGTACATCATCATGCATCATCTCATACTGGCCAATCATATTTTACGTCATATTTGGCGGACATTTGACCTAATTTCTCCTTTCATTGTCCATGGCAAATATGAGACCTGTGGGGACAAGATGACGTACATTTTCCCTTTGTCAATGGTATTTAATGTTTGTGTTGCGGACAAAGGCTGTATATAGGAGGGCTAGCAGCCCTCAAAATAACATAATGTCGCTATATAAACTCGGCTACAAACTGTTTGGAAACTTTACTTTGGTCGCTTATTTTTCCTTATTACTGTGGGAGAGTGCACGGTTATTTTTCCTTATTACTGTGGGAGAGTGCACGGTTATTTTTCCTTATTACTGTGGGAGAGTGCACGGTTATTTGTCCTTATTACCGTGGGAGAGTGCACGGTTATTTGTCCTTATTACTGTGGGAGAGTGCACGGTTATTTGTCCTTATTACTGTGGGAGAGTGCACGGTTATTTGTCCTTATTACCGTGGGAGAGTGCACGGTTATTTGTCCTTATTACTGTGGGAGAGTGCACGGTTATTTGTCCTTATTACCGTGGGAGAGTGCACGGTTATTTGTCCTTATTACTGTGGGAGAGTGCACGGTTATTTGGCCTTATTACCGTGGGAGAGTGCACGGTTATTTGTCCTTATTACTGTGGGAGAGTGCACGGTTATTTGTCCTTATTACCGTGGGAGTGCACGGTTATTTTTCCTTATTACTGTGGGAGAGTGCACGGTTATTTTTCCTTATTACTGTGGGAGAGTGCAATCATCCAATCCTATAAGCATCTCAAAACGGGTGAATACCAACCATTTGCCATGTTTAGCTACCCACACGTTTAGTCTCGTTGTAAATGTGACTAAATCATTGATAAAAAAACGACGTAAAATACAATACCAATTGGCATTATTAAAGGGGAGAAATAACTGACCAAAGTTATGTTTCTGAACTTTTTGTGACTGACAGATTGTTTCCTGATTTTTAAAAATCCAAACCAAATGGATATCAAAGTCAAACCGCCCAATGATCATTCTCGTGTCCTCTCTCACCAGTGCCTTTTGCGGAGGAGGAGCTGGCTCTGGACGCGGACGGCGCTGACCTCCTGTCGGAGATGTTCGCCGTGCTGAGCCTGGAGGAGATGAGGCTCCACTCCATGTTCTCCTCTGTGGACCCCGCCGCTGCCGCCAGGGGAGAGGAGGGGGCGGGGGACGAGGACGCCAACATGGCCACCCAGGCCGTGGTGCGGGCCGCGCAGAACAAACTGCTGTCACGGGTAAATACTATCGGCCCGTTCACCGTTCACCAGTGGTGGTGGGTGACTACTTTTTCCAGGAAGTGCGCTATAAAAATAGCAAGAAAACATGCACTCGTGTGGCTCGTCAGTCATGTTTTTCTAGCGTCTGTGGTGACTGTGTGTTAAACATAGACTGTAAAGAAATATGGACAGCGCGTTCGCCGGGTCTGATATGGACTTAAAATGAAGCCAGTCAGTCCTTGTACTGTAAATCGCCATCTTTCTAGATCCGTTTTGGCCCAGCTGGCCCATTGGCTGGCCCAGACAACGAGGCAGGACTTAACCCCTTCTTCTTATTTGGTTTTTATTTTGACTCGAGCGGGGGGTGGCTCCCGTTCATAGACTGTAACGGTAGCCACGCCCCTCAGAACATACGCGACTTTATGGTAATTTTTTTCATAAATGGAACCATAATTTTCCAAAAAGAATATTATGACATGAGAAATGAGACTTTAAACTAGTGACTGGAAGCAGAAAGTATTCATGACCATGTTTATTAAAGTAATACAGTCTAGGTGAAGTTGGGCCCAAATACATTGACCTCTATGGGGATATGGGTTTTTTTGGGCCCAATGACAGCGCCACAACAGGAAGTCCCGATTTCCTTAGTGGCTTCACAAAATATCTGTCTCACTGCCCCCCTGGTGTTAAACTATATGTCAAACTGTGTTGTGATGTGTATGCTGCCCCCAAGTGGTTTGTGGCGTGCATAACATGGATCGCACATATTTCGCGACCCAGTGGCTTCCTATCGTTTTGTATTGAAGACATGTGGACTGCAATGCATTACGCAGAAAGTCAAGGGCTTACAGATGAACGCGCACCAACACGTGACACTCTGTAACCGATCGGAAACGTTATACACAACGTAAACAACATTTCATGGCAGCATATAATACAACATGGCAGCATAATACAACTTTTAATCACTGCCTTTGGTTAGTGGTTACTTATAATATAATATTTATGTTTCTGGATTGCTAATTTTAAATAAATTACAGGCTGCAGAATTCGTTTCTCAGTCATTCTTATTCACCCAACTTGAGACGAGATTCTACAAAAATGTATTTTTGACAGTTTTCTGAAAAACATTCAGAAGAATATTTGAGTTTTTTTTTTTTTTTTTGCTGTTTATTTTAATATTAGTAAATCTTTGAATATATATATATTCTTTAATGTTTAAAAACATTAAATAAAAAAAACAACAGCTAAAGTTGAAAATAATAGTTAAAAGTGGTTAAAAACATTAAATAAAAAACCCAACAGCTAAAGTTGAAAATAATAGTTAAAAGTGGTTAAAAGCTAAGTTGACATACAGTAGCTGCGTTTCACCAGGCAATCAATTAGTATTTCATACAGCTTTGTCCAAAAAATCCAAACTAACCCTTTTAAGGGCTCCATTTCATTCATTGCACAATACTATGTGCAACAAATTATATCAAGCTCAGGCTGAACTGAAAGGAGGATTTAAGGACTTTTTGTTTTAAACCCATTCTGGGCGGGAACCCCTTTTGGTGGTGGCATTGTATTATGCTTTAGGTATTGAAAAATAGCAGATCTACAAGCTCATAGCGTGCCATGGAGTGGTGCGCTATGAGCTTGTAGGTCTGCTATTTTTTTTAAATCGAAGAACGACTGACATAGAAACATGGCTTTTTCAGCAATCTGTCAGGATGTAGAAGACATTTTTAGAATCTGATCTCGGGTCAGAATTGGTTAAGCACTGATGTATTCCTATAAATCCCACGGTTGCCCTCGCCTGGGATCGACCCTGATTCGCTGCGCTCTGTGGATTTGTAATTGTCACTTCGCAAATCCACGGAACGCAGCCAATCGGGCTGCATCTCGTGCTACGATTACCCATATTCGCAACATTCAGGTTAACCCATTCAGGCCTGACGTCGAAATTAAAAAAAAAAGTTTTCTAAATCATGACAATTCTCTGAAAGATTTGAGGCACATTTTAATGATTTTTCTAAAATGGCAGACCTACAAGCTCGTAGCGCGCCACTCGGTGGTGTGCTATGAGCTTGTAGATCTGCTATTTTTCAATAGCTAAATTATAACATAATGTTTAAAACACCAAAAGGGGTACCCGCCCAAAATGGGGTAGACACATAATGGCATGATGATTAGGTTGGCACGTTTCCTATTAATAATGACGATGACTCAATCACCCTTGTTGATATTCTAACTCCCTTTTCTGTGGAAAATGTCTTGACCTCGGACTTCCCAGTAAATTACAACATTGACGCATTTTCCACGGATCAATGGACAAAAGGTTTAGTGCTCTGTTCTGTGGAAGAAAATACAAGATCCTCACTTTGCTACATTTACTAAATGCATGGTAAGGGAAGTTGGGAACGCATGGAATGCCTTCATGGACCACCAGCGGAACAGGCCTTTTGTATAACCATCTTATTTGTTGTCTGGTAGAAGGTTGTGTGTGTGTGTGTGTGTGTGTGTGTGTGTGTGTGTGTGTGTGTGTGTGTGTGTGTGTGTGTGTGTGTGTGTGTGTGTGTGTGTGTGTGTGTGTGTGTGTGTGTGTGTGTGTGTGTGTGTGTGTGTGTGTGTGTGTGTGTGTGTGTGTGTGTGTGTGTGTGTGTGTGTGTGTGTGTGTGTCCAGTGACGGTCGTCTAACCTACATTATTTTTATGATGGTGGTCAACAGCTGCAGAAGAAGGCGTTCATGGAGAACATCATGCCCGTCATCATCGAATTGAAGAATCTAATGGAACAGAAGCGCTCCCCCGTCCTCCGAGACCTCATGTCCTACCTCCAGGTAATGAGTCCATGTGTCCTCTGGAGATTTGGGCCTCCTGTAGTTTGAATGGATGTTGGAGTAAGTAGACCATGGATTAGACGCATCCATTTATATTTCACCCATTTTGACCTGAGATCAGATTCTAAAAAATGTCTTCTACATCCTGACAAGTTTTCTGAAAAAGCTATGCTTCTATGTCGGTCGTTCTTCGATTTTTCAAAAAATAGCAGACCGACAAGCTCGTAGCATTTTTCAATAGCTAAAGCATAACATGATGCCAACACCAAAAGTTTTTCCCGCCCCAAAATGGGTTAAAGTGAGGGGCACTCTTATCATCATACATCACATTCCATGCTCAACCAATCAAATCATCACAGATGTCATTCCAGCCAATCACAATTTGCGTCTTCACTTTTCCGTCCTCCTTTTTTGTCTTCAATGTTCGTGTGTACACAAACCCCAAAATCTGGCCATAGGATGGGCTAGCGCCCCTCAAAAAAGAAAACGTCATGCATATATCCCCAATCTGAACTTTGGGCAGGTGCTGAGCAACAAACGGTAAATGGAGGAAAATTCAGTATACACCCCCACACCAGTGTTGTTTTAAATGAAAACTAAGCTACAGTATGGTGACTAAAACTAAGACTAAATATACTGACGATTTCGTCAACAAATAAAAACTAGACTAAAATGTTAGGAAGGGACTAGTGGACGAGAGATCCAGTACAAGTCATTTTACACTTGGTTGCAAGTGTAAAATCAGTCATTACGGCGGCATCAAGGCCTGCCAAAATGCATTTTAGTCGACTAAATCAACTGTAGATTTAGTCGACTAAAATCTTATGATATTTAGTCGACTAAAACTAGACTAACACTAAGACATTCCATGTGACTAAAAAGTGACTGAAACTAAATTTCACAAAGAAATTGAAGAGACTAAAACTAAATCTGCTGCCCAAAACAACACTGCCCCACACTGAGGGCTCATAAAAGATGCCACTATTATATTAAAGCTATCATCCATTCAGTACTGAACATGGTCTCCTCCTCATCCCTCAGGTGAACATGAAGGAGCTGCGAGATGAGATGAAGCAGTTCTTCTCTGCAGATCAGCAGCTGATGTCGGAGCTGGAGTACAACCTGAAGATGAGCGAGAAGGAGAACCAGGCTGCTCCACCTGGCTGTGACCTAACCCCTTCCCCGGTGAGTGCACACACACACACACACAAACGTAACGCATTCTGACATCCTGACAGTTTTCCATTCTGACCTGAGATCAGATTCTAAAAATGTCTTCTACATCCTGACAGTTTTCTGAAAAAGCTATGTTTCTATGTCGGTCGTTCTTCGATTTTTCAAAAATAGCAGACCTACAAGCTCGTAGCGCGCCACTCGGTGGCGCGCTACGAGCTTGTAGATCTGCTATTTTTCAATAGCTAAAGCACGACATGATGCTAACACCAAAAATGGGTTCCCGCCCAAAATGGGTTAAGTACAGATTCTGTGGAACTGTACTTTACTATTATTTGAATATTTTCTTTTATACTTATTACTCTTACTCAAGTACATTTCCCAAGGCATATTATTTTACTTTTACTCGAGCAAATTTCCAGGAAGGCTGTACAGTACTGAGTACTTTTAGGTCGGCTGTTTTGTTGAGGGGCGCTACGCCTACAATGTCTGGGTTTTCAGACATGATGCTATTTGTAGCAGCCAGTGTTTTTTGGCAGCAAATTTCTATTTTAGTTTTAGTCATAGTCTCTTGAATATAGTTTTCACTTAGTTTCAGTCACATTTTAGTCAACCGGAATGTTTTAGTGTTAGTTTAGTTTTAGTCGGAACGACTCTTAACCTGAGCCATTATCTGAAAGCCAGTGTTCTCGCTTTACCCTCATAACTCTACCCTGCATTTCCTCTCCAGGCTCCCAACGTGCTCGCCACGCTTCCGGGTTTCGCCACACCACAGCCCTTAAGACCTCGACAGACGCAACAAAATCGGTACTGGTAAACGTTTGATATCCTACTTAATTAATGAACACATCATATTTAGAGGTTCAAGGTTGTACTTTATCGTTACATCAATGGATAATTATGCATTTTATTTTATCTTGGCTAATGTCCACAATTGCCAGTCAGGACAGACAGTTTCCTTCTCGATGTCCCTAGTACAAATCTACGCACCATGGGGGACCGGGCATTCTCCTCGGCAGCACCGTGCCCGTGAAACAGCCTTTCTATCGATTTAAGGGCACCACCAGCCCCCGGACTCTTTTACAACAGGCCTAAAAAGCTTATTTTTTTATTTTGGAAGGCCTTTTTGTGTTAAATTGTTTGTCTTTAATTCCAGGCGTTTCTCCCTTCCGGCACATCTGGAGGAAGCGAAGCGGAAGGAAGCTCTCGATGAATCGACCAGGAGAAGTGATGTTACAGGTACTGTTGTCGTCTCTGTCATTGTCATGACAACCAGGTACTGCCGTCTGTCTGTCCGTCATGACAATTTGCTGCGTACGGTTCCGTTCCGTCCCCAGTGTAGCCCGGCCGCAACACCAAAATGTCGTTGACCGTTAACATTAAACGGTGCTTGCCTTTCCAGTAATTAAATAAATTGTTAAACATGGCACGCCACCCTGTCTACCTAGCAGAACTTTAGACTCCTGTGAGGGACAAACCAGTTGCTAATTGCTATTGTTAGGGGAATGAACATCGCAACAGGAGGCTGCATATCGTTGTCGGGCAGAAACATTGTATCTCCATATTTCAACTTTTGAGCGGTGCTAACAGCTGCAATGTGTGCGTTGTCAATTTGCGCATGTCATTTTGTGTATTTTATCTAATGATAGTGTATGCATTGCGCATGTAATTTTGTGTATTTTATCATTTTTATCTAATGATAGTGTATGTATTGTAAGTAATTATTGAGTGCATGTTTGAAAATAATTGTGTTAAGTTATGTTTCCGGTGCTCGACGAGTATGAAATGACAATGTTTCCAGGTTCACTGAAATGATCCATTTTCTTACAGTAATGTCCAAAGGAGCAGCACTCAGAGCCATCAGCACACCTGCCGGTAGGTCATAATTAACCGTCAACACTCCATGTGGTCAGGAGAAAACCCCCGATCTGTCATGTCAAAGTTATATTGTCAATCACAATAATCCTGTGAATGAGTGGGACTTTAGCATTCTGTATGTTTTCATAATGTCTGTTTTCATGTTGACGTGGTAGCATCACAATCGTCCGAGATGCAGTCGGAAAGCTTGACAGGCGTGTAGTTCAGATCATAACGAAGGTTAAAGTTCAAAGAACTACGGAGTACTGTGGGGGTTCTGTTTCACCAAACTCCCTTCTCTTGTCGTGCACCAAACTGGCGTCACGGGCACAGCTGGTGTTATCCTATCACAAGATGGAAATGTATTAATGATGCGTGATAGCTGGGGAAGAAAAAAAAGAAACTACCAACAACCGTAGTATTAGTGATTATTAATACTTGAACCCTGCTATGTGTTTCAGCTGGATGCTCTGATGTGACGTTTGGTGAAGGATTCAGCGCCATCTTGAGTGACATAAACTCCAGTAAGATTCCTGTCGCATACTCACAGTACACGTGATGTTCTTAACCCATAATTCTGACCTGAGATCAGATTCTAAAAATGTCTTCTACATCCTGACAGTTTTCCATTCTGACCTGAGATCAGATTCTAAAAATGTCTTCTACATCCTGACAGTTTTCCATTCTGACCTGAGATCAGATTCTAAAAATGTCTTCTACATCCTGACAGTTTTCCATTCTGACCTGAGATCAGATTCTAAAAATGTCTTCTATGTCAGTCGCTCTTCGATTTTTCAAAAATAGCAGACCTACAAGCTCGTAGCACGCCACTCGGTGGCGCGCTATGAGCTTGTAGATCTGCTATTTTTCAATAGCTAAAGCATAACATAGTGCTAACACCAAAATGGGTTCCCGCCCAGAATGGGTTAACCCATAATTCTACAAAATGTCTTCTAAATCTAAAGCAGTTTTCTGGAAGAAAAAAAACGTATGTTGCTATAACAGTGGTTCTTTAACCTTCTCATGTCCAAGGACCAATATTTGAGTTAAAAATGTTGATTTTACAAATTATAGAATTTAGAAATCAAAAAAAAAAAGAAAAAACAGAGCCCTCTGCTGTTTGTTTCCTTGAATTGTTTCCTGATATCCTTGAATCGGTAGCATCGCTCGGGAATCTGTTCTTGAGAGATTAACAAGCTCATAGCGCGATGCGTTTTTCAGATTCTTTAACATGCTGACTGCCATGAATGGAGATCTGTCTTTTAATGCTTTATATTAATTCAGTTCAGTGAGATCACGCTATTCTCTGTGTCTAGGAGATGAACCGGAAAGTGGTCGGTCTGTCAGTAAAAAGGTCGACTTGAATAATAGCCAAAGTCTTAACACCCTTTTTATCTCAGATTCTAATGTCAGATTCCGATTCTAATCAAAACGAGCTTTATTTACTTTTGATTACAGTTGCGAATATCATGCCTCGGGTGGTCCGATCCTCTCGCGAGATTGTCTTATAAAGAAAAACTGTCATATGCTTTGCAAATGTGTAAGCTCTCTATAGTACTGTTCCAGTCAATGGCCTGAATATGCAGTAATACAAATTAAACATGACTTGCAGTCGATTGACTGAACGTGGTTTCTGCATGGTTAACCCATTCTGAACGGGAACCCATTTTGGTGTTGGCATCATGTTATGCTTTAGCTATTTTTGAAAAATCGAAGAACTACTGACATTTTTAGAATCTGATCTCAGGTCAGAATGGGTTAATCAGACCAGTGTGTGTCCAGTGGAAACCCCGTATGAATCTGATCTCAGGTCAGAATGGGTTAACATGCAAGTAAGCATCAGTAGCAGATGCTATGGGCAGGTTGTAAAACACTCTCCTCCTTAAAACAGGTTCAGCAGACACTGAGGGAAGTCCATCCCTAAACCTGCGCCAAGACCAGCAGTAAGTGGCAGTTATGTTGTCTTTATGCCTGTTAGGGGTGGTTTTATACTGACCTCAGACCAGCATTAAGTATCACTTAATATGTAGTCTTTGCCTGTTAGCATTGGTTTTATACTGACATCCAGACCAGCATTAAGTATCACTTAATATGTAGTCTTTGCCTGTTAGCGTTGGTTTTATACTGACCTCAGACCAGCATTAAGTATCACTTAATATGTAGTCTTTGCCTGTTAGCATTGGTTTTGTACTGACCTCAGACCAGCAGTAAGTATCTTAAAGCTGTGCTTTTCATGCTAATCTGTATTTGGCCCTGGACTCTCAGAAGAGAACGTTTGTGTTTCTCAAAAATATTCAACATTTATTCAAAATGATTCACTTTGAAGATTATTTTCTTTTTACATCTGCTATTTTTGAGGGGCGCTATCCTCTCAACGTCTGGCTTTCAGATATGAGAGAGGCTGTAGTTTTTAATTGGCTTGGAATCGCAATTGATGATGTCACTGGTAGGCAGGTTTCTGAACCGTCCGCACAGCACCAATGAGATGCAGATCGAGTAGATAGACAAACATTGTGGCATCTTTATGGATTAAAGTTCTCAGTCACCACAACTGACTTCAGTCATTATATTCAATGGAAGCCAGCATGTTTTTCTATATAATATAGAAGCATGTTGCACAGCAAAAAATAGCCAATCTACAAGCTCTCAATGTGTCTCATTCTATTTTAGGTTAACAAAATAATAAGAATAATAGAGCATTTGAAGTGGCCAAACTAGCAATATGTTCATAAGCATTTTCCAAATTTCATAAAAGCAAAGGTTAAAGCCTCAATCTGGTGATTTCTTTATTACTAAAACATCATCTTACATATTGTGTCAATTGTTTAGGAATCCGTGCGGGTGGGGTTTCTGTTTCATGTTAGGACTTGGCCAAATGGCCATCAGTGTTGTTTTTGGCAGCAAATTTCTATTTTAGTTTGTCTCTTGAATAGTTTTCACTTAGTTTTAGTCACATTTTATTCACCTGGAATGTTCTAGTTTTTAGTCTAGTTTTAGTCGACTAAATGTCATACGATTTTAGTCGACTAAATCTACAGTTGATTTAGTCTACTAAAATGTGTTTTGACAGGCCTTGATGACGTTGTAATGACATATTTTACACTTTGGTTGCATACTGAAAATAGCAGATCTACAATCTACGCGTCGCGCAATCCAGCATAAAACTGGATCTCTTGTCCACTAGTCCATTCCTAACATTTTTGTCTAGTTTTTATTTATTGGCGAAATTGTCAGTATATTTAGTCTTAGTTTTAGTCATCATAGATTCGTTTTTATTTAGTTTTAGTCAGTGAAAAAAGGTAGTCGACGAACATTTTTCGTTTTAGTCGACGAAAACAACACTGATGGCCATACAAACATTTTCAGTCTTGATATTTTAATTTTGCTTTATTCCGTGCATCTTTAATCGTCATTATTATAGTGAAGACCAATTATTAGAAAATGAGGTTGAAAACGGGCTCCGTTAAGTAACAAACGTTTCCTTGTTCTCCAGAGCTCAAGAGCCGAGGCTGTGGAACGTCCAATCTCCTCTAAGGCAGACCAAACAGAGGAGAAGAAAACATTAAACCACATTGACACCTAGCATACTGGGGGAAAACGTTCTGCTGTTATACTCTCCTATTCTGTATATCTATTCTTTTTTTTTCCTTCTAATTAATAAAATTATTTCATGCATGGTATTATATGAATGGAGTCCTTTTCAGTTCTCTCTACAGCAGCTGTCATTCAGGAGCACACAGGAATCAGGAGTCATTCTCAGAGTTAACTCTTTAAAGGACCACTTCACTTCACTTTTCAACATTGCTTGTTTGTGCTTTACTTGTTAAGGCTCATACATAGTCTGGATTTTCGGTGGATAGGTGACCACCGAACTACAACATGACGTCACGAGCCGCGGTGAAGAGCAAACCACCGCCACCGCTCCAGCCCTTCTCTCTGTTTTTACTCACCACCGCTCAACGTTATTTCAGCTCCGGTGGTCAGCTCACCACCGGAGCGGTGGTCACCTCACCACCGAAAATCCAAACTATGAATAGGCCTTTAAAGATTGAGTGCTGTGGATTTTTCCCCCAACCCTATAAAATGACCATCTTTAAGGAGGAAGGATTTTTTTCCCCAAAATAGTGTACAGTAGGCTATTTGTTAAAATGTATTTTATTTGTATTTTTATGTGGACATCACCAGTTCATTAAGTTTGCCTGGTGGTTGGATGGTGAAGTACACCCACAGCTGTTTGATGATAAAGGGGAGGGGAAGATTGTGAATGGTACTACATCACTGTTTTGTTTTTTTCATTGGCACATTTGACGGTCAAGGTTTCAGTCCCCAAGAAGAGAACCTAAATGCAAAAGGAAGACATTGTTAGACGGTACCCCTTGGTGTGGTTGTTGTATGCAATGAAGTGCTGTCACCTCAAAACACATGTAAAATAAATCTAATCAAAGAACGGAACAAATACAATATGTGCAAAAAGGGCAAGGGGGGTGGGGGGGACACGAAAACTTAAATGTTCAGCAGACGGTAATCTAAAATCTGGTGACCTGCTTGCACGGTACTGGGCACCAGGGGGCGCTCAGATGTCATTTTTTTGTTTTTTTTAAACGATCATGTTTCAATTTGTTTTACTGCTTAAAATAAACAACGTTGTAATGAACACAAACATTTTTAAAGAAAGGTATTGGGGAGCCTATACCTACATTTATACATTGGGTTATGAAATGGATTATGTTTTAAACCTAATTATTACATTGAACAATTCCAAATAATATAAGGCAGAAATTATCCAATGTATTACTACTCCCACCCACTTTATTTTAATGGTAGGCCTTGAAGTGTCCGTTAAACGCATCATGGATCAATCCAAGGCAAAACAAAGTACCCCGTGTAAAAACACAAAAGGAGGAGTCAGTGGTTGCTAGGGAGCCCTGGTAAAGAGCGTCAGTCCGGTTGGCTGGCCGAACCGTTTGTTGATTGAACCGTCGTGATGCTGCACGCGCACGCACGCACATGCATGCATGCACACACACACACGCACACACAGCAACACAACAACACACCAACATCTTGGATCTTCATTCAATCGGATTAAGGAGAAGCATGACTGTAAATTGGAGGCAGTAAGAAGGCTCACCCAGACGGACTGGTGTTCTTTAATGCTTTATGTCGGGTCATGGACCTATAATATCTAATGGGAGAAGGGGGGGGGGGAGAAAAAACAAGATTCTTGGACTCGGATAACCTTACATTTTGCCCGCATGCGAGTGAGGCGGTGTCCCGGTTCGATCCCCCAATTGAAAATCGAAGCGGGTCGGTCTGTTTTTTTCATTTGCAACAGGTCGATAAATAATTATTGCTGACATTCAATCGACCGCACAAGAAAGCGACCGCACGGCGAGCTAATTAACCTAACGGTGTCGTCTACTACAACACATCGAGGACGAGGAGATAACGGAGGAGAGACAGGCAGCATGAGAGGAGTTTGGATCTGATCTGGATGCAGTAGGACAGACGGGGATACAGGGACGGATCCAACAGTGGGTGCCAACATGATGCCGGTGAGCACAATACTTTACATTTTGTTCGGCGAGATTCAAAACAAAAATAGCCCTTGGATCAAGAAAGACGATCACAGATCTGTTGCTGTGTAGTGTGTACGTGTGTGTGTGTGTGTGTGTGTGTGTGTGTGTGTGTGTGTCCAATACAAATGATAGTCTTGAGATCCAATAGATTCAAAACAATTTAACCCAAATATGCTGATATGTGAATTTATAGCCTGCATTTTGTCATTTCAAAGGATCGTTTTGGATTTTCTACTATCTGACTTACTATCAGCTATAGCCTATGGGCATGGTATAGGCTACACATAATAAATAATTTAATTGAGATTAATAGGGGTATGAATTACTAATACTATTGCAGGCCTACGTCTTGTACTGTGGTCACAGACTCACAGTCACAGTGAAATCCTCAAGGTTATAATTTTACTCACCTGTAACTGCAACCAAATGGACCCATCAGACTGAGAGTGAGACTGTACAAATGTAACCTGGTCCTGGACCGAGTAGACTTTGAGACTGTACAAATGGACCCAGTAATACTGTATAGACTCTGAGATTGTACTTGTAAATGTAACCAAATGGACCGGATAGAGTATAGACTGAGACTGTACAAAATGTATTGACCATGGACAGCTTATAGGTCCATTTGGTTACACATGTGTACAGTAATTGTGTTGATGGATCATGGATAAAATACAAAGGACTTTAAAATCCTGAATCCAGAAATGCCTAATAATGGTGGTTTAAGTATGAAGTACAATACAGTGTAAACTAAAGCATTCAAGTTATGATCCATTCCCCATACACAGTGGATATATGATTCAGTAGTACCTGTGGGACATACAGTTATTGGTTCTGCATGGTCTGGTTGCCACAACAATTTACAAGACAAATACAAACATGCAAATCACCAATAATGTACAAAACCACAAAGTGGTCCTCTTCAGTATAGGCCTATCTATCCTTCGGTGGAAGTCAGTGGTTATTGATTCAAAGTTCTGCTCTGCAAAACAAGACTATGTACACCGGTGTACATAGTCTGTAGTCTGTACAGTGGTTACCCAAAGTGTGGTCCGGGGACTCCCAGGAGTTCCACAGGGTCCCCGGCTAAATTATAGTTTGGAACCAAATAGGCCCTTTTGGGTCTAGAACTCTTGAGACTGTACAAATGGAATCGTTTCATTTGTACACTCTCAGGGTTAAAGGTATATTCAGTGATTTCACTCAAAAAACCGTAGGTTTCGTTTTTGGCTGTGGGACCCAGCCTTTCGTCCAATCAGGATAGAGAGTCAAAAACGAAACCTAAGGTTTTTTGACCCCCAGGGGTTAACTGGGGACAGGGAGGAACTCCTTATATGGCCAGCACACTCTATAGTAGGGAGGATTATCACAACAAAACAAAAAAATAAGTGATATTTGAATTAAGTGAAATCACTGAATATACCTTTAAATTAACATTGATTTTACAATATACAGTAAATTGGGGGTCCCAGAGATAGAAATGCTATTAAATGGGGTGTCCGTAGACTATAATGCATGTCAAACTGGGGGGTTCCTTGAAATTAAAGGGGTTGAGAATCACTGCTAGAGCCGTAGAAATACTCTTATGGGGGTCCCTGTGCTAATTAGTTTCAATTTGGGGGTTCTTGACGTGAAAAAGTTTGGAAAAACCATGCACTGGCCTACGTGACATTTCAGCCAATCAGGGACTCAGGAGAGAGTATACCCATTTATCATAGTGTTCCAAATGTGTCTGCTCATTTACTTGTGTGTATCCTGTCTTGAGTTCCTTAATTATCCTGATTGGATAAAATTTAAATCCTGACCTGAAATGTATTTTCTGTTTAATAAATAGCTGGAGAGACATCGGAGACTCCGGTTACTGAACAAATTACTCAATAGCAATGAGTACTATCAGGATATAGAGCTATTTAACCAAAGAAAACCACTTACCCTACCTTTTTATACATGTCCTGTGGCGCTTATATGAAACTAATATTATATTTGATATTCTTTTATCTTACATACATACCGTACAATCGTACACATTAGTCATAGCACGCCATAGTACATATGTATAGCATAGTAGTATATATATATAGTTTATATGTATAGTCTCATAATATAGATATTCCACTGTTACTTTCTTAGCTTACGCATGTTTTATGATAAATGCTTTTGTGATGTATTCCCATGCTTTTGTTCTTGATTATTGTAAATCGCTCTGGATTAAGAGCGTCTGCTAAATGCCTAAATTGTAAATTGTACATCCTTTGCAGAGTATTTAGAGTATGTTGTTTTAGACTATTATTCTACTATTACTTTTATTAGGACAAAAACAAACAATAATTTAATCAACGTGAATTTCCATTATCAGGATAATTGTCAATATAATACTATTAGTCAGTATTTTCATGTGCGCCTTTTTCTTTTTCACTAAAACAGGTTCAAAGTAGTACACGACTATACTACACTACAATGCCAATTTGACTTAATTGTTTTTTTTTTTTTTTTTTTTAAGATATTTTTTTGCGGCTTACGCCTTTTATTGATTTTTTAAGGGACAGATAGTAGGCTGACAGGAAACGGGAGAGAGATGGGGGGATGACATGCGGTAAAGGCCGTGTCGGGTTCGGGAGTCGAACCCGCGGCACACCGCGACTGGATCACCAGTCCGGTGCCCAGACCGTTACGCTACGGCCTGGGCCACTTAATTGTATTTTTAAAGGGGAATCTTATAACCTATGATGTAGGCCCAATATTTAACCCATTCTGAACGGGAACCCATTTTGGTGTTAGCATCATGTTTAGCCCCATATGTTCCCTCTCCCTACGCTCATTCTGTAGCTCCGAGATGAGGTCACACACTGGGCCCCTCCCACCGCGTTTCAGAAACGGAGCAAGTTTCCGCTATGTACGTTTCTTACCCTGACGCCACGATTAATCCAAACGTGAAGGGAACGTGAAGGGTTTACACTAATTCAACCATAACAACGCCCAAGAAAATCCAACTAGAGATTTGAACCGAGCCTTTACGTCCCGTATTTTGTCAGTCGCTTCCATGTTTATCAAGGAAGTGTGCGTGTGCGCGTGCATGTCGAGTGAACTGAAGTCAGTTGGAAATTTCGACCAGGGGAGGCGCCGGGGAGGCGCTAAAGCTTTTCAACTTCCTTGATAAACATGGAAGTGACTGACAAAATACGGGACGTAAAGGCTCGGTTCAAATCTCTAGTTGGATTTTGGTGGTGGGAGGGGCCCAGTGTGTGACCTCATCTCGGAGCTACAGAATGAGCGTAGGGAGAGGGAACATATGGGGCTACATCATGTTATGCTTTAGCTATTGAAAAATAGCAGATCTACAAGCTCATAGCACGCCACCGAGTGTCGCGCTACGAGCTTGTAGGTCTGCTATTTTTTTTAAATCAAAGAACGACTGACATTTTTAGAATCTGATCTCAGGTCAGAATGGGTTAATCAGACCAGTGTGTGTCCAGTGGAAACCTCGTATGAATCTGATCTCAGGTCAGAATGGGTTGACCACTGTCCTTAGGAGTCCCCAAGAGCTCTATAGTAGGCTACATCCACTAGTATTTCCCTCTACACCACATTTCTTCTGTGAAATTAGCTCGCATCACATGCTCACGCGTCGTGAGCTTGTAGAGTGGCAACTTTTCGACAAATTTAAATGAATGCTAATTAATGTTTGGCCCTAGGATAAGGACTCTAGGGTTCAAAGATTGATTGTTTGCCAAACTGCATTAATTGCGGTGTCCTCGCCGTATACCTCTGTCTGTGTGATAGGCAGGCTATTTTTATGAATGGATGTTCTCTCGTGATTACCTGCTGCTCGCTTGAATTTGTCCTATACAACGCAATACAAATATGTATATCTTAAGGTGTTTAAAGGACCACTTCACCACTTTTCAACATATCTTCATATAATAGGTCCTCACTAATAATCATGATAAAATGGCACGATTTCTTTCCTACTCAGTCTGTGTATCATAGGAGGGCTGTGGGCAGTTTAGAAACCGTCTTCCATTGACATCATCATTAGGCAGATTTTATTTTTTAAACAAGATTTTTTTACAAAAATGTTTAGATTTTCGATGGCTTCCATTTTCGCATTGCAACTTTTCAGAACTAGAAAGCCTGCAGTTTCTATTAGCTTGTATTCCCCATCGATGATGTCACTGGAAGACGGTTTCTGCATTGCCCACAGCCCTCCTATGAGACACAGACAGAGTAGACAGTCTTTCATGATTATTAGTGAGGACCTATTATATGAAGATAGGTTGAAAAGTGGTGAAGTGGGCCTTTAAGTGATTCCAGTATATTTTTGTGACATCTTAAGAGTTTTAACTTTTACGCACAGTTTGACAAGATAATATTGGGATAGGGCTGACCTCGATTAGTCGAATAGTCGACTAATCGATCGGAACGGGTCTCAGTCGACTGACCACCTCATAGTCGACTAAAAAAAAAAAAAAAGAAAAAAAAAAAAATGTTTTTTTTTTTTTTTTTTTGCCCCCAAAAATTGTATATAAAAATACAATATTTACAAAAATATACAAAAATATTGTATTATTCCACTAGGTCTGTGGGGGACATAAACACATTTGAACATTCTGACTGTTAAAATCTCCAATGTGCATCTGGAGTGTGTCTGCCTGTGTGGCAATGTGCCACTGCCTGTGACTTGAATCGCACAGTGTGCTGGCCTGATAGACTCCAGAATCTCAATCTCACCTGCTGTGCTCAATCTGGCTAATGACAAGCCTCTCAGTTGTTAAAAAGAAAGATTTGAACAGTCAGAATGTTCAAATGTGTTTATGTCCCCCACAGACCTAGTGGAATAATACAATATTTTTGTATATTTTTGTAAATATTGTATTTTTATATACAATTTTTTTGGGGCAAAAAAAAAAAAAAAAAAAAAAAAAGTTTTTTTTTTTTTTTTTTTTTTTTTTTGCTTAGTCGACTATTAGTCGACTAACAGCTAATTTATTCATCTATCAGTCGACTATACAAATCCTTAGTCGGGGACAGCCCTATATTGGGAATCATATGATAATCCTTGGCCGGGATAATCTTGACGTGAAATTGTCATATCATCTCATGCCTATTATGTTCACAATAAGGAAGACAGTGGAGTTTGAGCTATATTTAGAAACGGCATAAGGCTCTCATATATATTGACCATCTCCTCTCGACTGTCATCAGTTGAGCCCTGGTGTTTGGTTTCAGTGAGACTGACTCCATGGCAAATGTCAACCGTAAAGGTTCTGTAATCACATCAAAATATATGTACAGTTGTGTACACCTTCATAGCTACAGCAAACTGCCAGCTCATTGGCCTATAGCTCACGGTCAGAGTGTAGACTGAGGTTGGGAGGTCGGGGATTCAGTCCCTGTAAGTTATAGCAAATACTTAAAGGACAACTTTAGTTTTTTTCAACCAAGCTTCATTTTGCTGCTTTCTTTTGTTTTAGCGATTTTAGCTATTTTTGACAGGGGGGCAGGGGCATTCGAACATGGGGCTAAATATGATGTTTTTTTGATTATTTACTATAGTCCTACTAGACCCCAGGAAATTACATCTGGCCACAAAAGATCACAAGATCTACTGTTGTATGGCTCAACATGTCAGTTTGTCACCCCCTTCACATTCAGTAGATCTTGTGATCTTTTGTGGCCAGATGTAATTTCCTGGGGTCTAGTAGGACTATAGTAAATAATAAAAAACATCGCTAAAAAAATACATATTTAGCCCCATGTTCGAATGCCCCCACCCCCCTGTCAAAAATAGCTAAAATCGCTCAAACGAAAAAATTAACACTCATCTTTTACTTTCTCTAATAACAACCTGAAACATGAACCTTGGTTGAAAAAAGTTGTCCTTTAAAAAAAATACCCAATGCCTCTCTGCTCGACTCTCAGCATTGAGGGCTATAGATTGAGGGTAAATCCCTTGATCCAACCCCGGTGTCAGGAGGTGTGTTGTACATCAAGCTGCCTCACGCTATACAGAAACGGGATATTCCAGACCTCCTCCTGACCTATGGGACCACATGGTTCCCACAATGCTACTTACTTTCTTACATAACTAGATTCTCTCTTTATTAGCCAAGTAGCAGTACAACGAATTATAGACTCGCATAATAGCACTGCAAGAGATAAGCTCCTTTTACACATAAGCCTGCTCATAGCGGGAATGTTGTTTTTGATCCTGCTATAGGACCTCAGTACGGCTGATTTTCTATCCTATACCAGAACGTAAATGGTTTTATTTTATGTCCTATACCAGGAGTCGGACCTCTAGTACTGCTGGTTTCATATCCTACCAGGACCTCTAATGCTGCTGGTTTTATATCCTACCAGGACCTCTAGTACTGCTGGTTTTGTATCCTACCAGGACCTCTAATGCTGCTGGTTTTATATCCTACCAGGACCTCTAGTACTGCTGGTTTCATATCCTACCAGGACCTCTAATGCTGCTGGTTTCATATCCTACCAGGACCTCTAGTACTGCTGGTTTTGTATCCTACCAGAACCTGTAATGCTGCTGGTTTTATATCCTACCAGGACCTCTAGTACTGCTGGTTTTATATCCTACCAGGACCTCTAGTACTGCTGGTTTTGTATCCTACCAGGACCTCTAATGCTGCTGGTTTTGTATCCTACCAGAACCTCTAATGCTGCTGGTTTTATATCCTACCAGGACCTCTAGTACTGCTGGTTTTGTATCCTACCAGGACCTCTAATGCTGCTGGTTTTATATCCTACCAGGACCTCTAGTACGGCTGGTTTCATATCCTACCAGAACCTCTAATGCTGCTGGTTTCATATCCTACCAGAACCTCTAATGCTGCTGGTTTTATATCCTACCAGGACCTCTAATGCTGCTGGTTTCATATCCTACCAGGACCTCTAATGCTGCTGGTTTTATATCCTACCAGGACCTCTAATGCTGCTGGTTTCATATCCTACCAGGACCTCTAATGCTGCTTCTAACATGCCTGCTGATAAACATGGCACAGAGAAACAGGATGTCAGTATAAAGCCCGACACACACCGGGGGTGCGCAGCGACGCGACGTGACGGCAAAAATAGAACAGTGGCCTGTCGGAGCGTCAGGCGAGGCGTGAACGCGCGTCGGACGCCGCCGGTGTGGGATAGGTTCATTGAAAATAACGGAGGTGGCTGTTTTGACGCGCGGCGTTCGTGGACGGTGTGTGTATAGGGCTTAAGACATAAGTAAATGTATACTACTAGGCCTCAGTCGACTATTCCAGCTCTCATAATGAGCCTTGCATGAGCGTCTGTACAGATCATTTCACTTCCATTTTTAGATTCCAGTCCCATTAGAAAGCATTCCATTACAATTTAGGCATTTAGCAGATGCTCAAAGCATAGGGCAAATGGAATGTCACTGGAGTGAGAAAAGAAAACAATTGAGCGTTACGAAGTAACTATGATACCAGGTAAACATCACATCCCACTGAGCAATAGTCGTCTAGATGTCCGTCTAAAATGGGTTATAATTGGTCTAAAAATGAAAGTTTTTTTTAGCGGTATATATATATAGACCGCCTATAAATTATTTCAACATCAAGTTGCCTAACCAACATACATCCACATAGTATAACTATAGCATATAATCTGTCGGGTGGAAACTGCTACTGCTACTATTCAAATACAAAAGAAATGCAAAAGTAGGAGATGCACAAGCTCAAAACGCTGCGCGAAGCGACGCGATTCGAGCTTGTCGATCTGCTTGTCGACGAGCTCAGAAGCACGTCGCTTCGCGCCGTGTTTCAAACTTGTGGGTCTGCTCATTTTGATGCTTGTGTGTGACGCTGTGGTATGATGAAGTATGGCGTTGATTCAAGGGATGAGGAGTGCTATTGGGGTGAGGTAGAGTCTGAAGAGATGAGTGCTATAGGGGGTGAGGTAGTCTGAACTGAAGAGGTGAGGACTATAGGGGGTGAGGTGGAGTCTGAAGGGGTGAGATCAAGAGGGTGAGGTGGAGGTGAGTTCTGGAGGGGGGGGGGGGGGGGGTTAGGTAGAGTCTGACTGTAAGAGATGTTAGTTTTCAGACTAGAGTAAAATGAGGATGCTCATAACATCTAAAATACAGCTTCAATAAAATGTATAAATGATCATTGCCATTGGGCAGAAACTTATATCAAAATGTTTTTTTTTCCATTAATTGCCTTAAATCTATTTTGGGCATGTCATTCTAGGTGAAACTGTATGCAGATATTTCAAAATGTAGTGAAAATAGCCACAGCTACATAAGCTCAAGGTGTTGCGATGATGTGACAGACACGTTGCATACGATCTGACATTTTGCCGAGTTCACAGCATTGTGAGCTTGTAGATCTGCTATTTTTGAAAATGTGGCCCGGGGCGGCTAGTGTAGTGGTGGTCCGGGGCACCTATAGGCCGCTATAATCCAGCCTGACGGCGTGTCGCGGCCCTCGCGGGTTCGACCCCCGATCCAGACGACCTTTCCTGCGTGTCTCTCCCCATCTCTCTCTCTCCCCATTTCCTGTCAGACTATACTTACTGTCCACTATCAATTAAGGCAGAAAAAGCCAAAGAAATATATCTTACAAAAAAAATAATGTTTGAAAGCTTTTAAAGATGTAGGACAATATTTGCCTATAATGGCATGCTCGGAATAGTGAAGCCAGTTAAAAAATAGGACACAACGTTGCTGTGTGCATCGGCTCATCACAGGCTGACCAGGACTCCTCCTGCCTCCAAATTTGCCACAGGCTCTTCATCACTTCTCTGTCTATATGATCTAGGGCTTATTATCCCACCCTCAATGTCTTCACATAATGTACAGTTAATAATAAAACACATTATTCAGGCACATTTCAGCCAACCCTCTTTTGACGATTAGACCCTACTCTACGCAACGTCGTCAAACAGCAACGCGCACCATTCTATGAAGGTTTCTGCGTTAGACCTTTTTTCCCTCGTTATTATTTGTATTTTTTATTTATTTTCCAATGGCATTCGGCTGGTCGAGCTTCTTGTCCGCCTATAATGAAACAGTGAGTGTCTCTATACTCTCCCTCGGCAGCAGACATTATTTCCCTAAAGGATCCCGAGATCAGGTATCGGTCGTCATGTAAAGCAGAACTGTGGTGGGATAAACAAATGAACCAAAGCAGAACTCGACGATCTTAAAAGGAACTGCTCGTGTATTGTATACCACGACAACGGGAACAAACTCGACCTCCTGTAACAACACTCCTGTTTATCCCATTCTGAATGGGAACCCAGTTTGGTGTTCGCATCATGTTATGCTTTAGCTATTGAAAAATAGCAGATCTACAAGCTTGTAGGTCTGCTATTTTTGAAAAATCGAAGAACGACTGACTTTTTAGAATCTGATCTCAGGTCAGAATGGGCTAATCAGACCAGTGTGTGTCCAGTGGAAACCTCGTATGAATCTGATCTCAGGTCAGAATGGGTTAACCAACACACAGGACGTGATGTATAGCGATGTTTTTGTGATGTTTAGGATGCGTATATCTATTCTACGTCCGAGCATAGACATGGTAACGCCCCGCCTGCCTCCGATTGGCCTATACCGACACGTACATACTATGATTTGATTTGTCTGTGTTCTAAATTAAAGTGTTGTGTATTAATGTAATTATAGTAAACTAATACTATTTATACTAAAAAAAGATAAAGATCAAGGGAAAAGATACCTTTTTACAGTACAACAATACAACAATGTTCCAAGTTTACACATATAAACAGGCCAACGGCATAAACAATATTAGTTTGCCTCTTCTACAAAAATAAAAGTTACTGTTGCGCGTGCCAAGCTGTCATTCTCTTGTATTATATATCGTACTTGTATTATTTATTTATGTCCCACGACGGAGTAACCTCGCGGCAGACTATCCAGCATGTATTTTTCCACCTCGGAGGAAACTCTGGTAAGGCCGGCAGTGTCGGTATAGGCCAATCAGAGGCAGACGGGGCGTTACCATGTCTATGCTTGGACGTAGAAAAGATACACGCGTTTAGGACAGGGGTTCTCAAAAGACCCCCCCCCTCCAATGGACCCTTATGGTCTGTAACTCTGAGAGTGTACAATTGGAGCCAAATGGACCGTTAAAGGTCTGTAGCTCTGAGGCGAATCTGGGAAACCGCATCTGCAAAACAGAGGGAAAACGGCGCCCTCTAGTCTAGAGACTACTCTGAGTGAGGCCCCCTTTCCACCAAAAGAACTTTGCTTCTAGTACTGGTCCCGTTCTAGATTCTTGGAACCTTTGGTGCTTTCACAGAACCGGCGAACATGTTTTGGTTCCAGTTCCGAACTAACTTTTTAGGGTTCTGGATATTTACCCATTTATTTCCAGTGGAAACACTCTGAACTGGTTCAATATTAGGCGGGGACATTTTGAAACTGGAACACAGCTGATGAATGATATAGTGAAATAGTGAAATAGTGAAATATTTCGTATCACGGCCCATTGTGAGGCTTTTAGATCTGCTATATTTTTGCTATTTCTTGTATGATGAGTTGCAGTATTTAGGGCTTAAGTGGATAAAGAAATCTGATGGCCTAAATACAATTATTATTATTGAAGAGTCTGTGGCAATTCAACCAGAATCAGTACAAGACTGGCTTACCGGTATATGTTCGAGTCATGCAGCTGCTGTTATTTTAATTACAGTGAGTCAAACGTTTTAATGATAATTTAATGATCATTTTACTTCATTATATGCATGCTATATTCATCCGTTCACAGCCACACAATAGATCTCACTGCTGTTCCCTGGTAACTGTTGCCACAGTGACTAGAAAAGACAGACACACACACACACACACACACACACACACACACACACACACACACACACACACACACTGTTCACGGTTTAATGGGCATAACATTTGCAGACATCTTTGTCATACAAAAATAGGAGGAACTGGACAACTGGAACTAAACCAGACAGAAATCACCTGGTGGCGTGTGTGTGTGTGTGTGTGTGTGTGTGTGTGTGTGTGTGTGTGTGTGTGTGTGTGTGTGTGTGTGTGTGTGTGTGTGTGTGTGTGTGTGTGTGTGTGTGTGTGTGTGTGTGTGTGTGTGTGTGTGTGTGTGTGTGTGTGTGTGTGTGTGTGTGTGTGTGTGTGTGTGTGTGTGTGTGTGTGTGCGCGCGTGCGCTCTACTACGACAGCAGTGGTTCAGCGGGTAGAGTGGCCCATAGTTAGTGTAAAAGTTAGTGTCGAAGTATATCCCTGAGTGTCCCGCCAGCTAATTTGTGAAATAGAAAAGTATTTAAAAATAATATTATGGGGAGTTGGATTTACAGTAATTAGGAAAATATTCAGGTTAGGATTAGGTTCATAGATTTAGAGGTGGTTTAGTGGTTGCATGCATGGGCCTATTTTCAGTTCATGATACCAGCATACATAGAGTTTTATGAAATATGGCATTTAGGATTCTAGAATTTTGATAGTAATACGTGTGTGTGTGTGTGTGTGTGTGTGTGTGTGTGTGTGTGTGTGTGTGTGTGTGTGTGTGTGTGTGTGGGGGGGGGGGTGGTATCACGTGACCATCCTGACCATATGGTGCCTTGCTGCGCTGACTCAAACATTCTGCATCTGAAAGAACGACGACTTATTCATGTAACGAGTAATAATAATAACAACAATAATTAAAATAATAATAAAAGTCGCTGTTTATTTTGTATTATTTCTGTGATTAATAATGTTATCAGATAGCACTGCTCTAATTACATTATACATACAATAAAACAGAGGATTGCTATTTTCTTAATAAAATTTGGTAAGTGTTAAATAGCTCTATGTCGTGATAGTGATCATTGTTCAGTAACATCTCTCTCCAGCTCTTTAAACGGTAAATATATATTTACACACATTTTGCTCCAATCAAGAGAGACAACTCATACAGGATAAACAAGTAAGGGGTGTAAGGACAAAAAAATAACAAAGCAGACAAAATTGGAACTGGAACACTGAAACGTATAAATGGATGAAATTGATAATATAATTTATATCTGCATGATTGAAAATGTATGTTCTGCTTATTAAAGAGCTGGCGAGACAGGGGACTATAGCTATCACAATATAGACTAGACTAGAGCTTTAACTTTTTAACAAACAAAAACAACAAAACTTGCATGAGAGATAACGATAAAAGGGTGTGTGTGTGTGTGTGTGTGTGTGTGTGTGTGTGTGTGTGTGTGTGTGTGTGTGTGTGTGTGTGTGTGTGTGTGTGTGTGTGTGTGTGTGTGTGTGTGTGCGTGTGTGTGTCATTTTGCACAAGGGGATGTGACGTGTGACTGTGGTGATGTGTCGGTGAGACTGACTGTCCTGCTGGACTCAGATGTGTGAAGTTGGAACTGGTTTCCATTTGACCTGGTTAATGTCTGTGGTAACAGATGACACTCATGGGGTTGATGTTGAGGGTGGGGGGGGTGTTGGAATAATTGATTTTTGTACTTGGCAGGATTAGGCTGTGTTGAGCGAAACGGGGGTTTTGCATACACACACACGCACACGCACACACACACACACACACACACACACACACACACACACATACACACACACGTCTCTCTCTCACACACACGCACACACACACACACACACACACACACACACACACACACACACACACACACACACACACACACACACACACACACATACGTCTCTCTCACACACACACACACACACACAAACACACACACACACACACACACACACACACACACACACACACACACACACACACACACACACACACACACACACACACTTCTCTTGTTTGACAAGCTGTCCTTTTGTACTCATTATCGTACATGAATTATTTATGTTGACTGCAATGTAGCAGACTTAAATGTATAGAACTGTATTGAAACTTTACGCTTTTAGGCTATACGTTCTTCAATATTATGGTGAAATAAATATATATATTATTATTATTATTATTATTTTAAAGGTTGTCTATCGATAGACAAAAAGCAATCTTCAATGGCATCACTTCCCTGGCTGGTTGTAATTCTTTACCTTTTCCAAAAGCAGTTGAGTATAATACTTGAAAGCAAAATTATTGGTTCATTTATAATCTACGCAAAGAACTGCTCGTTTTACGTTTAATGTTGTAACTGTGACATAATCTAACATGTAATATGTTGCTCTTCATCCCTGCATGGTGGTTCAGCTATTGGCCCAGTATTGAAGTACATCTGTATTACCCACTTAACCCATTTAGACCTGACGTCGAAATTTAAAAAAATGTCTCTTCTAAAAATCACTTCTAAATCACTTCTAAGACAGTTTTCTGAAAAACCTATATGTTTCTGTGTCAGTGGTGCTCAACCTTTTTCATGTCAAGGACCCCCAGAATTATCTGTATTTGGCCGCGGACCCTCATCTGAAAATATGTTGTTCCAGGGACCCTCCCAGAAGCAAAGATTTGAGTTAAAAAAAATCATATATTCAAAGATTCGTGCCACATTTTCACGATCTTTCAAAAAATAGCAGACCTATACAAGCTCGTAGCGCGTCACTCGGTGGCGCGCTATGAGCTTGTAGATCTGCTATTTGTCAATAGCTGAAGCGTAACATAATGCTTAAAACACCAGAAGGGGTTCCCGCCCCCAAAATGGGTTAAACCCATATGTATTGACCGGAGTCCCTCAGGTCTCTGTACCGGGCTAGTCTCTGGAGACAGACTGCTGACTCGCACCATTTCCAAATGCGTGTCCGTCACACACTGTCTGTGCAACAGAAAGGCTGAAATCTGCAAAGAAACTATACACGTTATACAAACTAACTGTATACGTTACATAGACCCCACCACGCTTCTGTTTCATTCTTGTAAATGTGTCCTACTGTAAATAGGCTTGTCACATTTTTTTGGAATACTTGTAGATCTGCTATTTTTGCTATTTAGGAAAAGGTTTGAAAATGTATGAACCCTTTTTCAATGTGGAAACGATGAATTGCGATTATCTCAAATAACCGTGATTATGTAATCAACTGTAAATCAAATATGTCCACACATAGGCTAATATAGCTTTCTGCATAGCAGAAATTGATATTCCAAAATAAGTTTTTAGACATTTTCTTTTAGATATATAGATAGTGAACGGAAATGATGAACGGATGACAGATTCCGTTTGTAGCTTTCAGGAGGTGTATAGTTCCAGACTGTGTATAGCATTCAGACATTGTGGAATAGTTGTCTGGCTTAAGAAACTATAAGACTAGGCCCTTAGATTATGGCTTCCTCTGTACACCAATTCTCTCTGGGATATAGCAATTACAGGGACCCCAGCCTCGGGTCCATTATTGATTGATTATTGATTATTATTATCTCTTTTGTTGCTATACGAAGCACAAATTATAATCCTCTGTACCAAACAGGTGGATGCAATGTGGGTCTCTTGTGCAATAACGCCAGATGTTATAGCGGCAGATGTGGAAGGTTTGATTGTGTTCTTTGACTCCAGCTGTCGGTGTGTACGTGATGTCATGTTTTGCCTGTGAAGAGGATGTTGATACAGTGTTTACGGTTGACCTGTAAGGAGGTCAGGATTATACAGTCGGTCTGTGAGTCTATATCTGTCCGTCTGTCTGTCTGTGAGCAGCTAATCTGCAGCCGGGAAGATAGTCTTGCTCATGGCTTTCTGGAAGAAGCTCTCCCCTCATGGCTTTCTGGAAGCTCTCCCCTCATGGCTTTCTGGAAGAAGTCTCCCCTCTTTCTGGAAGAAGTCTCCCCTCATGGCTTTCTGGAAGCTCTCCCCTCATGGCTTTCTGGAAGAAGTCTCCCCTCTTTCTGGAAGAAGTCTCCACTCATGGCTTTCTGGAAGAAGTATCCCCTCTTTCTGGAAGAAGTCTCCCCTCTTTCTGGAAGAAGCTCTCCCCTCATGGCTTTCTGGAAGAAGCTCTCCCCTCATGGCTTTCTGGAAGTAGCTCTCCCCTCATGGCTTTCTGGAAGAAGCTCTCCCCTCATGGCTTTCTTCCTGACAGTCCTTCCTTGTTTTTCCTTGAGACACTCTTTCGTCATGCTTTTGCAACTATACCGGTATGCCTAAACCTAACCTTAATAGGACAAAAGACAGCCTTTTGCTGGAAAGCGCCTTTATGTCAAAAACCATGAAACAAAAACCACATGTTCGCAGTATTTGAACCCATGACATTGGGAATTTGGATTTATTTTTCTTTTTTTATAAAGTATATTTATTGGTTTTTTCTTACTTGGGATAGTTCACCCCCCCAAAAAAATTAATGTTATTACTCACTCAATTCATGAGTAGATTCATGGATATTCTTTTGTTTAAGCCAATAATTTAATGACTAACAGTTCTTCCCTTTGGTGAACTAGCCCTAAATCCACTAGGCTACCAAGTTCAATCAATGGTATTTGAACTTCCTTTTTGAGGGGCGCTAGCCCCTCCTATATACACATGCTTTTGTCCCCACACGTCTCAATATTTGCCATTGACAATGAAAGGAGACATTTAGGTCAAATGTCAGCGAAATCTTGTCCCTATACACGTCTCACATTTGCCATTGACAATGAAAGGAGACATTTAGGTCAAATGTCAGCGAAATCTTGTCCCTATACACGTCTCACATTTGCCATTGACAATGAAAGGAAAGATTAGGTCAAAAAGTCCGCCAATTATGACGTAGATTTAACCAACCAATCACATAAATTCAGTTGTTCATGAGATGATGTATATGATGATATATAATGATAAGAGCTCCCCTCACTTCACACTGGTGTGATTTTTATGTAGTAGAGCATACATGGGAACTGGGGACTCATGCAGCGCACATCGTCACTTAGATACATAAATCATAATGGTGATATATTATTGATTTCAGCTGTTCAGCTGATCAGATTCTAAAAATGTCTTCTACATCCCGACAGTTTTCTGAAAAAGCTATGTTTCTATGTGTCAGTCGTTCTTCGATGGTTCAAAAAATAGCAGACCTACACGCCACTCGGTGGCGAGCTACGAGCTTGTAGATCTGCTATAGAGTTCTCAACAGGCCCGAAAATTAAGGCCCGGCCCTATACCTGGGCCCTCATCAAACCCTGTACACTCAAGACACTGCCCCCGATGCCACCCTTAGATCTCCATATATGGAGCTGACCTGTTCTGACATTCCGTTTTGTTGATCTGACCTCATCAAACCCTGTACACTCAAGACACGCTCCATATATGGCCAGTACAGAATTCATTCCATATGTTGATCTGACCCCCCATGCCAAAGCGCCAGCGCTCACCCAGCAATCTGCCGTCACCCAGGCGGTTGCGTGCACGCGACGTCACCTCAACGTCACTTTCTTCTCGCCCTCAGGGAGATTTTTATGTTTTTTGGTAGTAGGTTTCAACAATTTAGTACAGTTTGAACATACAATTTTTTCCATTTTCTCCCTCACCCCATCCCTCCCCCCACAGTTATCGTCATCATTAAAACAATATAAAAAACAACATTAATAATTGAGTACAGACATACAAAAACAACAACCATGCATATTTGACATATAATATGAACAGTAGGAAACTAAAATAATAATTTAAGCACAGATAACAAAAACAATATAAATAACAAAAAATAAAACAAAATTAAATTAAATAAAACAAAATAAATACAATTATGAGTTGGGTTATTCAAGTTCAAAAGATAGTCACAAGTTATGTTGGAAAAGATTGTGTTGAACCACCCTCTATACACAGTTCTATCGTTATGAGGAAGCAAAAAACACACATAGTATTGGTTCAATTAGTCTGTCGGAAGTACCCTCAGATTCTCAAAGTAGGTAATAAATGGTTGCCAGCTAGAAAAGAACCTTCCTGTTGAACCTCTAATAATTGTAAACCTTGGAGATTTTTTTTCTGGCTCAAACAAGTGCTATGATTTTCGTGTGGGGACTGACGTCAGAGTCCACGAATCCCATGTATGACAGTACAATTTGCCAGCAAATGTCACTGACAGTTTTGCCTGTTTTCATTGCAGCTCAAAAGGCTTCAGAACACAGCTAAAGTATAACGCAATGCTTATAGAACACCAAAAGGCGTTCCCGCCAAAAATGGCTTAAAGCGTTGGATGCGCTGTGTGTGTGTGCATCTTCAGAGGTTGATGCTGCATCGGAGAACTCCCATGGTCCTTTGGGCCATCTGTTCCACCAGCGGGAGGGGAAGCTTTTCATTGGCTCAGAGCCAGCTGGTCACCTGACCTGCATTCTCCATAATATCATCCAACAACTCCATATGTCTTCTATATTGACACAACTAAAATACTACAGTGACAAATTGATACATTTGCACTAAGGACTTTTACTGTGTGCACCTGGAAAGGGTTGATTATCTTGCTCAAGGGAAACTGTCTTGTCTTAGCCCATTCTGGGCGGGAACACCTTTTTGTGTTTTAAACATTATGTTATAATTTAACTATTGAAAAATAGCAGATCTACAAGCTTGTACGTCTGCTATTTTTGAAAAATCGTGAAAATGTGGCACAAATCTTTGAATATATATTCTTTCAGACGTTCCTCCGTGTTTAACTAAAATCTTTGCTTCTGGGGGGGGTCACTGGAACAACATATTTTCAGATGGGGGTCGGCGGCCAATTACATATAGTTTTTGGGGGTCCTTGACATGAAATATTGAGCACCACTGATATAGAAACATGAGGTTTTTCAGGAAGAAAATACATTTTAAAAATACTTTTTTTTAATTTCGACGTCAGGCCTAAATGGGTTAAGGAACTACTGTAGGAGAGATGGTCCAAAAAGTTTAAAGACTGTAAATGTAAAAGGCTGTTTGTTAAGTATAGTTCTATATTGTCATAGTAAATCGTATCTAGCTATACAGTGTTTGTTCAGTAACGGGTGACCTTTCTGGGGGGGTTCTCTCTCCTGATTGGATAAAATTGGTATCCTGAGCAGGAACATATGTTCTTTTCTATGTTCTAGAGCTGGAGAGACCGGGAGACCCCAGCTGTTAACTGATCAAACACTCAATAGCAATTATTGTTATCAAAATGTACTGTAGCTATAGCTATATATAAATAAATAAATAATTAATATCACAGCTATTGAAAAATAGCAGATCTACAAGCTCATAGCGCGGCACCGAGTGCCGCGTTATGAACTTGTAGGTCTGCTATTGTTGAAAAATCGCGAAAATGTGCCTCAAATCTTTGAATATAATATTATTAAAGAGTGAACATTTTAACTCAAATCTGTGCTTCTGGGGAGGTCCCCTGGAACAACATATTTTCAGATGTGGGCCGGAGGCATATTACATTACATACATATTACATATTACACACTGATACAGAAACATAGGGTTTTTCAGGAAAATGTCAGGATTTCGAAGACTTTTTAAAAATTCAGGCCTAAATGGGTTAAAGGATTTCAACGACTGTCTGCCGCTCTAAACGTCAGTATTCTGCTGACCCTGTTGGTATATACTGGACCCCCCCCCCCCCCAGAGGAAGTCAGCTCACGTTTGTGTGTTGTCACTCAGCGCACGTGTGTGTGTGTGTTGTCACTCAGCGCACGTTGTTTGTGTGTTTGCACTGTTTCGTCTCTGTCGGGTGGAAACCTCATTATGTCCAGATACAATTCAAAGTAGATCTGCAGGCTCTATACTCTACAAGCTTGGAGCTCGAGCAGGCTTGTAGATCTGCCTTCGTGTTTGATCTAGTGCTGCCAACGGATATTCCACATTCGAATGAATATCCGAATGTAAAAGAAATAAAATAAGAATCGAATGTTTTAAATTAAGATTCGAATTAAAAAATAAATAACAATAGAATTGCTGTGTGAGTTCTGGCGAGACTCTGTGCCACGTAAAACTAAATCATTATACAGAAATTAGGCTATTAAGATAATTATGAATCATTCATTTGATCTCGCAAGAATCAAGAGAGTGCATTTCTCAGCAGCAACAGGACCGGCCCATACAGGACCGGACCATTATAGATAAAGAAAGAGAATGTTTTACAGCATATTATTCTGCAATATTCATATCATATTCATATTAAAATCATATACATTCGACATTCTAAATCATTCGAAAGTTTTTTTTTTAGAATCTGATCTCAGGTCAGAAATCTCAGAATGGATTAATTCACACAACAAGTTTGAATTATGGAGATGAGAGGGTTCTGGCTCGACAGCAACCGTACCCGTCAATGTTTTCCCTGACACCAGCAACTGCAGTGAAACACGACGATGTGTCATATTGGCCCATATACTGTATGTTGTCCGATATGATTTGTATTATTATTATTATTATTATTATTTATTTATTTTTTTGCGGCTTACGCCTTTTTATTGATTTTTGAAGGGACAGACAGTAAGCTGACAGGAAACAGGAGAGAGATGGGGGGATGACATGCAGTAAAGGCCGTGTCGGGTCCGGGAGTCGAACCCGCGGCACACTGCGACTGGATTACCAGTCCGGTGCCCAGACCGTTACGCTACGGCCTGGGCCATGATTTGTATTATTATTATTATTATTATTACTACATTCTCTTTTTTAACATGACATTGTAATTAGAGATGTCCCGATACCGTATCGGTATCGGGGAAAAGTATCGGATCGGCCCTTATTTGTCGGGTCATATCGGTATCGGCGAATATGCCAGTCTAACCACCGATCCCACACAAGGGGTTGACACTATGGCAGGTAAATACAATGTTGGGACATGTGGAGTTTGCTTTGGAGTTGCCCCAAACCGCAAGTGCAATCTGCTAGAAACACAACACGAGATATATAGCTAGATAGCTATAAACACAACATGAGATATATAGCTAGATAGCTATAAACACAACATGAGATATATAGCTAGATAGACTATAAACACAACATGAGATATATAGCTAGATAGCTATAAACACAACACGAGATCACGACACATCGGTAATCGATCGATCGATCGGTAACACAGAAATCGAGTTATCGAGATCGGATCGGAAAAGCGAAAAAAGTGTATCGGGGACATCTCTAATTTGTAATGGAGGAAAAGAATGCTTGGGGTGAATTGGGTTCATTTATAGTTGCTAGGTCCCATTTGGGAACGTCGGCCCCGCTGGGATTGGGTTTGGGACATTGCATATACCCTCTGGTTATGCAATGTCCGTTGTACTGTACCACCGTGATTGTACTTTAGCCCATTTTGGGGCGGGAACCCCTTTTGGTGTTATTGCATTATGTTTTGCTATTGGAAAAATAGCAGATCTACAAGCTCATAGCGCGCCACCGAGTGGCGCGCTACGAGCTTGTAGGTCTGCTATTTTTGAAAAACGACTGACATAGAGACATAGCTTGTCAGGATGTGTAGAAGACATTTTTTTAAATCTGATCTCAGGTCAAAATGGGTTAGAGCCGTACCCATTATCATAGTATAGTTGCAGGCCACTGTATAGCCTAGGCTCTAAGTACTGTGATGAAGGTACTGTGATAAAGGGACACACACGGACAGATGCAGAGATTTGTGGATTTCTGAAGATTTCCGTAAACGGCAATCTGACCGACTTCCCACTCTGCACGTCACTCCCTCGGGTCCTAAGCGACACACACACGCCAACTTTGCTGTGAGCCGCTCAAACACACACACACACACACACACACACACACACACACATAGATTTATAATTACGGAATCAGAACAGACTCGTAATTATCCGTATCCGTAAAAAAGAAAAACTGTTTGTACTCGTATGCAGGTGTCCAGTGAATTTGACTGTTTCAGTGCAATGACGTTTTCCGATTCCCAATTTAAATGTCGGATTTCTTTAATACTCCATAATACCAGCATCAGTCCCAAAACATCCAGCATGCGGGGTACGTTCTTCATTTAATTTTAAATCAAGGACACCACTGTGCTCCAATTTGCACGTTTCTGGAGAGCGTTGCACATTTATGTCGTTGCTGTGCGGGGCAGAAAACCTCTTATCTCCATATTTAAACTTTTTGTGTGTTTCTTTTCCATAAATGAACGCCCGACTTGATCATACTACAGCGTCACACGAAAGCATGTTAACCCATTTTGCGCGGGAAGCCCTTTTGGTGTTAGCATTACAGTATGTTATGCTTTAGCTATTGAAAAATAGCAGATCTACAAGCTTGTAGATCTGCTATTTATTTTTTTATCAAAGAACGACTGACATGGAAACATAGCTTTTTCAGAGAACTGTCAGGATGTAGAAGACGTTTTTTTAGAATCTGATCTCAGGTCAAAATGGGTTTCTGCAGGATCTGTACATATACTCAGAAAGGACGATACATTAATGAGGCAAGACAATAATTCAGACGTAGAAGTGTGAGCGTTTTTTAATCGAGTAGCCTCGCCAAAAACTTACACGACCTGTCATTGTAATAGAAAACCCATGCAGTCTGACTCCAGGAACAGTTACAAGTAGGAGAGTTTATAATATAGCCTACCATAGTCACCACCAACGCAGTGTTGTTTTTGGGAGTCATATAGTCTTTGGACTGAAACTTCATTTAGTTTTAGTCCATTTTTTTAGTCACCTGGAATGTCTTAGTGTTAGTCTACTTTTAGTCGACTAAATGTCATAAGATTTTAGTCGACTAAATCTACAGTTGATTTAGTTGACTAAAATATATTTTGACGGGTCTTGATGCCGTCGTAATGAGTATTTTTACACTTGCTGAAAATAGCCGATCTACAAGCTCACAACACGTCGCGTTGTGAGCTTGTAGATCAGCTATTTTCAGCATGCAACCAAGTGTAAAAGGACTTATACTGGATCTCTTGTCCACTAGTCCCTACCTGACATTTTAGTCTAGTTTTTATTTAGTCTTAGTTTTAGTCATCGTAGCTTAGTTTTCATTTAGCTTCCATTTGTTTTTTCTGAGTGAAAAAAGGTAGTCGACGAAAAAAATTCGTCTTAGTTTTAGTCGAAAACAACACTGCACCAACGGATATACGACACTTTCAGCCCATCCCCAGGAACCACAGGTCAAAGGTCAAGAAAGATAACAATGGGACAGAAAACAGCTGCTCATTAGAGTGCTTTGATTTCCTTAGATGTAAAACAGCTTTTAGTAGAGCTTTGTAGATCTGCTATTTTTGAAAAAACAAAGAACCACTGACATAACCGTCAGTGACATAAAAACATAACTTTTTCAGAAAACTGTCAGGATGTAGAAGACATTTTTAGAATCTGATCTCAGGTTAAACTTGGTCCCAGTAAAAAAGGAACATCTCAGGTGCAGTGACTGGGGCATAAATTATGCCATACGGCAGAAACCAGGGCAGAACGAGGCAGAAAGAGGGTTTTCTGGGCTACAGAATGTGTGTGTGTCTGTCCTCATTCTGTCTGGGAGCTGCTCTGGTCTACTTAAAACTATACACGCACGCACGCAGCCACGCACGCACACAGCCACGCACGCACACACACACACACACACAGTATGTATGCCAATTATGAGAATTGCTCAACATATGCAAGGTAGCATCCAGCAGTTTCTAAATGCTGGGGACCCATACTAAACATTCCCAACATAAAACGTTGGTGTACTCAACATGTCCGGGTTCACATTGGGGCTCTATATGTGCTGGTTATACTAGACTATATTTTTCAATAGCTAAAGTACAACATAACGCTTACAACACAAAAAAGAATGGTTTAAGTAAGTTCAAGCTCAGGACCATGGCTACTTGGACATTATATGAAGGAAAAAAGTGGAATGTCCACACACACAACACAATATAATCCTGCTCCTCGTTCAACCTATAAAACAAAAACATTTCGCCTCTCCGGGCTTGTTGTTTTATAGGTTGAAGTAAAGACGGGGCAGCAAAATATATTTTTTTCTTCACGAAGCTATTTCAACCATTATTATATATTGTGCTTCCTCGTCAGAGGTATTAATCAGACCAGTGTGTGTCCAGTGGAAACCTCGTATGAATCTGATCTCAGGTCAGAATGGGTTAATGAGGGGAAGTCCGAGGCCCATACTATCATCTCACTGTCATCTGTCTGAATGCCATGGTGAATGGATTTCTTCTGGACCTCTATGTTCTGGACACGTTATAGCTATTTAAATGTTCAACCGTACGACGGGTATATATCCTCTTCGTTATAGAGGTATGCTGGCTACAGTATGGATGGTTCATTTCATGATGTCGTCATATTAAAATGATTTAGCGTTAGTTGGCACTTGGCATAATGGAGGTTTGATGCTGATTGATCTCACGATGCTATGTATAGTACAGCCTACAGCAGTAGCCTACAGCTGTTCCTAATATAATTAATTATTGGCAGCGCAGCGACATAAGGCATGCATAGCTTACCTTTTGGAGGAGAGCGCTGTGAGCTGGCTTAACATTATGACTGGCCGACTTGCACGCGCTGATGCCATTAACCCATTTTTACCTGAGATCAGATTCTAAAAAATGTCTTCTACATCCTGACAGTTTTCTTCAGTCATTCTTCGATTTTTCAAAAATAGCGGACCTACAAGCTCGTAGTGCGCCACTCGGTGGCGCGCTATGAGCTTGTAGATCTGATCACTGGTACACCACCCTCTGAGCTGACTTGGAAACGTCCGTCCGAAACCAACGTCCGTCAACGTCACTCCAAGTACAAGTTCATGAATTCCACACGTGACGTGGCGATCCTCGTGAACGTCCGCACGCTCACGATATGAGCGTAAACGACGTTGTGAACTTGGCCCGTTGACCTTGACTTGACGGTCCATCTGACCTGTCGTGCAGAATGCGGATATTTCTCACTGTGTGTCCCTCGACAGCAACAAACAGCACTATATGCCTGATGCTTAACGTGTTTCACCTGAGGTTTACTGATGTTGTTTCGTCCTCCAGATGTTTCTCACGGTGTACCTCAGCAACAACGACCAGCATTTCACGGAGGTCCCCGTCACCCCGGAGACGCTGTCCAGGGATGTGGTGGAGCTCTGCAAGGAGCCTGGAGAGAATGAGTGTCACCTGGCGGAGATGTGGAGAGGAGCAGGTTAGAAATGACCTTCTAATGAGAGAATGAGTGTCACCTGGCCGAGATGTGGAGAGGAGCAGGTTAGAAATGACCTTCTAATGAGAGAATGAGTGTCACCTGGCCGTGATGTGGAGAGGAGCAGGTTAGAAATGACCTTCTAATGAGAGAATGAGTGTCACCTGGCCGTGATGTGGAGAGGAGCAGGTTAGAAATGACCTTCTAATGAGAGAATGAGCGTCACCTGGCCGAGATGTGGAGAGGAGCAGGTTAGAAATGACCTGCTAATGAGAGAATGAGTGTCACCTGGCCGAGATGTGGAGAGCAGCAGGTTAGAAATGACCTTCTAATGAGAGAATGAGTTTCACCTGGCCGAGATGTGGAGAGGAGCAGGTTAGAAATGACCTTCTAATGAGAGAATGAGAGTCACCTGGCTGAGATGTGGAGAGGAGCAGGTTAGAAATGACCTTCTAATGAGAGAATGAGTGTCACCTGGCCGTGATGTGGAGAGGAGCAGGTTAGAAATGACCTTCTAGTGAGAGAATGAGCGATACCTGGCCGAGATGTGGAGAGGAGCAGGTTAGAAATTACCTTCTAATGAGAGAATGAGTGTCACCTGGCCGAGATGTGGAGAGGAGCAGGTTAGAAATGACCTTCTAATGAGAGAATGAGTTTCACCTGGCCGAGATGTGGAGAGGAGCAGGTTAGAAATGACCTTCTAATGAGAGAATGAGTTTCACCTGGCCGAGATGTGGAGAGGAGCAGGTTAGAAATGACCTTCTAATGAGAGAATGAGTGTCACCTTGCCGAGATGTGGAGAGGAGCAGGTTAGAAATGACCTTCTAATGAGAGAATGAGTGTCACCTTGCCGAGATGTGGAGAGGAGCAGGTTAGAAATGACCTTGTAATGAGAGAATGAGTTTCACCTGGCCGAGATGTGGAGAGGAGCAGGTTAGAAATGACCTAATGAGAGAATGAGCGTCACCTGGCCGAGATGTGGAGAGGATAAAGACAGTCAAAGAATAAAGATTTAAATAAGTTTAAACAAAAAACTTTTCATCAATTAGTTCAACATTTTTCAAAGTAGTGAAAATAGCATATTTTTAGGTGCAAAGCGACCCGTTGTGACTCGTTGTGAGCTTGTATTTTCACTAGTTTAGTTTTGTCTAATTTCTCTTTCGGTCTTTAGCTAAAAAAGGTAACAACTGTTTACAGCGGTTCTTAACCTTCCTTTAGTTCTTGACCAATTAACTAGCATGTTTCAAACAATCCTCATGGCGCTTCGGTGGTGCAGTGTGTCACATACCAAAAATAGGCAATCTACAAGCTCACATCACATCACTCTAACATGTTGTGAGCTTGTCGATCAGCTGTTAATTTTCACACACACTGCACTTTAATTATTTAAATTGGGGTTCACAGACATATTTTAATGTTTAAACATTTCCCCAGCAGCATGGACCAGTTGAGAAACAGCAATCTAATATATATATAAGTATTAAGAACCTACAGCTGGACTTTATTGCTTAAGTGAAGCTTTAGAACATTGTGGAATGTAAACTAAATGGATTCTTTGAATTCAAAAGATCTCTCTCTCTCTCTCTCTCTCTCTCTCTCTCTCTCTCTCACTCTGTGTATCTGACCAATCAGAGCGTGTGGTTGGGGACGGGGAGCGTATGATGGAGGTTCTCCTCCACTGGGGGCAGCAGAGAGGTGAGGTGCGTTTCATCCTGCGTCACGAGCGAGCTCCGGGCCGAGACCCAGGTAAGGGCTGCCAGTACGATTGATTGATTGATTGATTGATTGATTGATTAACAGTTTGCAGAATTACAGTACATTTCAAGTACAACTCAATACAACGACTGTTAACTGTGAGTGGACAACGCCATAAAGCATTACACTTGTTTACAATAGGGCCCACCATTTTCAATTCATCAAATACAATATTAGAGACGTACGAATATACGCAACTATAGGCCTATAGTCAAAACAGGAACTCATCATAGAGGTACAAAAGGAAAATAAACATATACAGTGAGGGGGAAAAAGGGGTGGGTGGGGGATTCAGATTTTACGGGGGCCAGTTTCGAATTGCAGCCGTCCGTATAGGTGCCCTTTGAGGGCGGTTTTGAAGGAGTAAAGGGATTTGCATGTCTTAATGACTGTTGGTAGGGCGTTCCACATTTTGGTGGCATAGCAGCGAAATGAATGTAGTCCCTTGTTTGTGCCGAATCGGCGTTGCACATGGTTTGTTGACTCCATAGCTACATCTTCAACCACCCATTGCCCAATTGACACACAAACAAACAACATCTAGTTTATTAATTCCAAGCTTGGCCAGCAATGTGCCAAATATGACTGGTCGAAGTGTCCATTTCATAGGGAAAGTGACACTTTGGTTCCCAGTTCAGGGCAAGGAAAAAATAGTTTTTGGTTCCAGTTCCGTTTTGGGTTTCCCGAAGTGACCGATTTCAGCGGAAACACTCTGAACTGGTTCAAAATTAGGCAGGAAGAAAGACAGAAGCAGTTGGAAAACGGTTCCGCAGAGTGAGTATACAGAAATGTCTCTTAAAATGAGCATTGTGACTATAAGAAATATGGTTGAAAATGTGTCGAAGTGCTCCTTTAATGTCATTTGCAAGTCGAGCAGAGACAAACATTGATGTCATATTAAAACACGTTAAGTTCACAGTAACAAGACAAGACACGGAATTCATTTAAATCTATTTTTTTTTTTAAGATATTTTTTTGTGGCTTACGCCTTTCATTGATTTTTTAAGGGACAGACAGTAGGCTGACAGGAAACGGGAGAGAGATGGGGGGATGACATGCGGTAAAGGCCGTGTCGGGTCCGGGAGTCGAACCCGCGGCACACCGCGACTGGATCACCAGTCCGGTGCCCAGACCGTTACGCTACGGCCTGGGCCATTTAAATCTATTTTAAATCTAATAGCCACTTGTGCCAAGCTCACAACACGTCAGATTGGCTATTTTGGCTCATACTGCATGACCTTGACCATGACCTTGGATGAGGTCAGGCCCCAGGGTCACAGTGCCAGCAGAGCAGAAGCAGCAGGGTTGCTGGCTCCAACCCGACTACTGCAGTGCTGCTCAACCTTTATTTTCACTTCTAGACAATTAGCATGTTTTACAACAATCCTCCATGCACCACCCCACCCCCATTCATATTGTATTTATCTTTTTTGAGTGGTGCAGTACCACTCCTACAACCAGCTTACCAGCAATGTCTGTATGTGTATCTGAGCACGAGTATATGACTATTTAGTACCAGTAGGGGCGCTGTTTGACAGAAACAGAGAGAGAGAGAGAGATAGTTGTGCTGCCTGTTGCCTGCTAATGAGAGAGAGAGAGAGAGAGAGAGGGGGGGGGGGGGGGGGGGGGAGTTGCACCACTCAGTTCACACGGGTGTGATTTTTGAGTGGTGCAACCACTCCTACAACCAGCAATGTCCGTATGTGTATCTGAGCACGAGTATATGACTATTTAGTACCAGTAGGGGTGCTGTTTGCCAGAAACAGAGAGAGAGAGATAGTATTAGTTCTGCCTGTTGCCTGCTAATGAGAGAGAGAGAGAGAGAGAGAGAGAGAGAGAGAGAGAGAGAGAGAGAGAGAGAGATAGTATTAGTTCTGCCTGTTGCCTGCTAATGAGAGAGAGAGAGAGTTTTTTTCACGTCATATGAAAGCAGGGAATCATAGCTTCAACTTGACATTTTGGTTGTTCAGTTTGACCCACCCGTTTTGGAGATATGGCTTATAGAGTAATGTCTTGCAGAGAAACAGCGAGTTGAGAAAACAGGCTTGAAAGGTTCACTTCTGTGGCTTTGACAGCTCATGGCAATAAATTATTTTGTGCAGTCGACCTTCTCCTTTCTATTCAGTTTTATCTCATTTGATCGCTCACCCGTCAAAATGTGTGCACCTCTCGGCCACTAAACTGTCAGTTCCAACACAATCATATATAGGATAACATTGTTCCAATAATAATATCACAGTGCCGTGACAGCCTATAGGCTGTCCTGATTCCCGCCTCAGACAAGACATCCATCAAGCAGATTAAGAGACCACTGGATTATCACAGTGAGTTACTGCTGGTGCTGTAGTTTCATTAGAATCATTTTCACTGACCACAGACTGACCAGTAATCAGCTTAACGTCAGACACTGCTGACCTATGCCGCTCCGTGTGAGCTGTGCTGTCCATCACCATCACCTCTAGCTCATTATGTTAACAGCCAGCTCACTGGTTTTCTCTCGGTTCCATGTTCCATGACGCTCACAAGAAACCTCGAGTCAGTACTACTGACATTGACATTTTACAACACGGGTTCACTGGCCCATTAGCTGAATATTATTATTATTATTATTTGCGAGGATAGCCCCCCGAGATGCAGCATGTCATTTTTGAAATGGTCCCGTCCTATTCACAGATAAAGATGGAGTTTTTTCCACCCTAAAACATGATCATCAGGTATTATTACAATATAAGGGGGAAGAACTTTTTCCAAAAAGTGTACAGTATTTGTTAAAATCATGCTTTTATGTGGACACGCCCACCAGTGCATTAAGTATGCCTGGTTTGCCTGGTGGGTGGTGGTGATGGGTGGTGATCCACTTGAACTGAAGCCGCACCCACAGCTGTAGTTGTATGATAAAGGGGGAGGGGCTAATAGTGTGGTGTCACTATATTACTGTTTACTTCATTGGCCCGTTTGACTGTCAAGGGTTCAGCCTCCAGGAAGAAACCCTAAATACAATGTTAATACACCATTGCACATAAAAACGACTCCAGGGTGTCTAATGGAGTACTGTCACCTCATAGACACATGAAAAACTGGGGGGAAAATTGTGGCACTCCATCTTTAAATAAAATTAAGCAATATTACACGAGAGGGAGTGCTTTACGCTGCTTAACGGAACTCGCCCTGCAGGCTCGTTCCTGCAGCAACGCATGCGTGCATTAACCCATTTTGACCTGAGATCAGATTCTAAAAATGTCTTCTACATCCTGACAGCTTTCCAAAAAAAGCTATGGGCTCCATTTTCGTCACCGCTAAACCCCAAATCCCTAAACTTCTTTGCCTTTTCTTTTTTTTTTTTTTACTATTTTGCTAAACATTTTTGAATAGTTAAAATGGCCAGTCTATTACAAGCTGACAAGGCTAGCTGAACTATTCAAAATTGATTTTCAAAATAGTAAAAAAAAGACAAGGAAGTTTAGGGATAAGGGGTTTGTCGTTCTTCAATTTTTCAAAAATAGCAGACCTACAAGATCGTAGCTTGTAGATCTGCTATTTTTCAATCGAATAAACACACGTACAGATACAGTTAGCTTCCATCCTCTCCCAGCCACACCAAGTCAGAAATAAATAGCAATCTTAAAAGCATGAACGAGCATTGTATCGAGATGTGAATACAAGTCAAATGGAGATTTGCGTCTAACTTCAGAAAATATTATTTTGGGAACAGTAAAATAGTTTATGCTGTGTATGTCTAAGTGGATATGGAGATGCATGGTTCCAGAGGCTGTTTCAAATATGAAGGAAACGCATTTAGGCCTCAATATTGCTCAATATTTCATGTTAAGGACCCCCAGAATTATGTGTAATTGGCCGCCGACCCCCATCTGAAAATATGTTGTTCCAGAGACCCCCCCAGAAGGAAATATATGAGTTAAAAAAAGAACGAATATATATAAAGATTTGCGCCACATTTTCACGATTTTTCTAAAATAGCAGACCTACAAGCTCGTAGCGCGGCACTATGAGCTTGTAGATGTTGCTATTTCTCAATAGCTAAAGTATAACATAATGCTTAAAACACCAAAAGGGGTTCCCGCCCAGAATGGGTTAAATTGAACACATTATGAAGTTGTCTTTCTTGCCGTAGTGTAGTGATGATACTGTATAGCTCAAAGATCCATATCGCACAAAGATGTGGTGCAGACACAACATTTCAACAGTGACTATACTGTAGTCTCTGCAATAATTATTGCTGCCAATAGCTTGGTCCTTTTGCAGCTTTTTTTTTTGTCGCCACTAGTGCAGGAATCTTCAACATTTTATTCAGGCCACATAGCCTACTGTATAAAGTTATGTTGCAGATGAAACTTTTCCATAGATATAGCTTCATAGACTTGTTAATTTGACGACACTATATCGTCAGTGTAAAGTCACGTTTTATTGTTTGTCTTTTCTGTTAATTAATGTTAACGACAAACCTCCTAACCCATTTTGGGGCGGGAACCCCTTTTGGTGTTTCAAACATCATGTTATAATTTAGCTATTGAAAAATAGCAGATCTACAACTTAGCGCGCCACCGAGTGCTTGCAGGTCTGAAAATCGTGAAAGTATGTATTTCAGAAAACTGGAGGATTTAGAAGAATTTAAAATAAATTAAGGTCGGGCCTAAATGGGTTTCAAATAGCAGCTGCGAGGCATTGTGAGCTTGTAGATCTTCTATTTTCTGCTAATGTTCCCCTCAGAATAGGGATTCTATAGGATTCAAGTGGCTCATGTAAAAACAAAGTTCCAAACACACAAACATTTGGACGTCTCCCCCCTTTGTTGTAACTCTGAAGACCCCCTAGCGGTCCCCGGACCCCCCTGTTGAAGGGCCACAGGGTTGGCAAAAAATGTGTTGAGAGACTACAAACTAATTTGATTGGACTGTCTTACATCATTAGAGGCGTCAACAATGTCTGGCTTGTGTAATAGTTCTTAAGCCTCGAGTCTCCGGGGCCAATAATCAGATTTCCCATATTACTGGGATTGGTGCTACCGCGTTCCATCTCTGACTGGTTCCACTGGTCTCCAGTAAGCATACTAGTAGTGTAGGGTCAGTTGAGGAGGTCAAGGGTTCAAGCTGTGGCCAAGTCACACACAGAATCTAGACCCGAGAGGGCGATTCTACACATTTGCTTCTACAATTTTCAGAAGATCGTATGCTGCTCAGTAGTTCTCAAGGGGCGTACTGTAAGTATATCCGTGACGTGGCCCCCACCCGGCGTCAACCCAGGGAATCTTCACATTTTTTTGAGTGGTGCAACCACTCCTACAACCAGCAATGTCCGTGTATTGTACACCTACCTACTGTATGTGGCATTTGGCATTGGTCACGAGCACGAGTAGAGAGACCGTCTATTTCCGCCTTTTTGGGCGCACTTCCGCATTTGACCTCCAAAATTTGGAGGTCAAATGCAACCGAGCGCTCAATGTTAAAGCTCAGCTGCTCCTCGTCATGAATCCACGGGTCCGCCTGCAGTCCTTCCTCTTACCACTAGGGCCCAGCGCTTCAACATTGGAGTGCCTAGCTGGCCCCTTGGTTAGCATAACCTTCTAATGAGAGAATGAGTGTCACCTGGCGGAGATGTGGAGAGGAGCAGGTTAGAATGACCTTCTAATGAGAGAATGAGTGTCACCTGGCCGTGATGTGGAGAGGAGCAGGTTAGAATGACCTTCTAATGAGAGAATGAGTGTCACCTGGCCGTGATGTGGAGAGGAGCAGGTTAGAATGACCTTCTAATGAGAGAATGAGCGTCACCTGGCCGTGATGTGGAGAGGAGCAGGGGGAGAGAGAGAGAGAGAGAGAGAGAGAGAGAGGTGGAGGGGGGGTGGGGATTGCACCACTCAGTTCACACGGGTGTGATTTTTAATCAATGAAGGCCGACCACTGCCGACGGTTGTGTTTGGACCTATTCGCCCCGGTTCATTTTTTGACGCCGTCATTATATGCAACGCAACGCAGTGGAGTCCCGGTGTTTAGACGTGTTCTTCAACCAATGTATATGATTGATGACGTTTTGATTTGGCAGTTTCCTGATCCTCTCCCTCCCCCCATCCCTGTTTCTATAGTGACTGTCATTGTTCATGTTGGACGTGATGATGTGTCTGCACTCATGTGATGATAAAGTACACATCGTCTCTGTGGGGGTGGAAACCTCATATGTCCACACGCCGCGTTTTAAGCTTGTAGATCTGCTACTGCTGTATGTGGTGGTTATTTTACGAAATAGCCCGTCGGTCTAATGATTGCATGATCTCCTCACTACAGGTGGTCTCAGAGAGCAGGCCAAGAGGACCCTACTGCTGGACAGAACCATGGAGAACGGAGTGAGTGGAAAAAAAACATTCACCTTGTTTTACTGTGGTATAATATGCATTAACCCATTTTGGACTTCAAAATCCTACGTTTTTCAGAAAAACCCATGTTTCTATGTCAGTGGTGCTCCGCCTTTTTCATTTCAAGGACCCCTGAAATTATCTCTATTGGGCCACGGACCCCCATATCAAAATATGTAGTTTCAGGGACCCTGAAATATATATCTTTGAAATATATATTCAAAGATTTGCGCCACATTTTCTCGACTTAAAAAAAATAGCAGACCTACAAGCTCGTATGAGCTCTTAGATCTGCTGCTAAAGCATAACATAATGCTTAAAACACCAAAAGAGGTTCCCGCCCCAAAATGGGTTAAATAAAAAATCACACTCATGTGAAGTGAAGGGCACTCTAATCATCATCATACATCATCACATTCCGTGGTACAAACAAACACACACAGCTGTGCATATAGGAGGGACTATAGCGCCCCTTAACCGTCTTCCTGCCATTGCCGAAGCCCTTCGGCAATTGAAGCATTAATTTGATATTAACGCTTGCTGCCATTGCCGAAGCCCTTCGGCAATTGCGCTTTTATAGTGGATATGATTGATCAAGCCATAATGCTACTCACGTTAGCCGGTTAGCTAGCAGTGTTGTTAGCACTGCAGTGGATCGTTCATATTAATTCACCGTCGCCATAAGAATCCATTCTATCCGTTTCTTTCAATCGCCTGTATCTCCTATTCCTTGTCCCAGATGGCATTTTTGGTCAAAACAGCGTTTCTTTGACGGCACGAGCCGACGTTGTGGAGTGCTAAAATGTACCGGCATGATTCGATTATGTAAACAAAGGTTGTCTTGGCAACGTAAAGCTGGCAGGGATAAGCTCACTTCCGGTTAAGGCAAAATGTGGCTTTTCAAAATAAGAGCTCAAATTAAAAAAATGCTGGCATGAATTAGGTCCTAATTTCTCAATAAATGGCAGCAGTAAAAGGGTTAATAAGAGCATTCTTACATTATGTGATGTTAAAGTGTGTGTATGAGGGAAATATATGATAGCCTGGCAGGCTCAGACTCGATAGCGTGGATTCTCTGATGCTTCCTCCCCGCAATTGAGGAGGACGCGTCGGTGAATCCACGCTATCGAGTCTGGACCGACTGTGGCTCAGGAGGTAGAGCAGGTCGTCCAATGATCTGTGGGTCGACGGTTCGAATCCTGGCTCCTCCTCCTGTCTACATGTCGAAGTGTCCTTGGGCAAGACACTGATCCCCCCCGATGTGCTGGTTGGTATACCTTGCATGGCTTCCGCTGCAATCGGTGTATGAATGTATGTGTGTGAATGGGTGAATGTAATGCACAATCTATGTAAAGCGCCTTGGATAAAGGCGCTATATAAATGCACCATTTACCATTTGCCCCGTCAGGCTAGACATATGAAGCCCAATATACATTTTCCGTTTCCGGCGACCTCGAATAAACAGCAGAGTTATAAGCTCACAGTGAATAAACAGCAAAGCTATAAGCTCACAGTGCGTCCACAACACTGTCATACGCTGGAGCATAAATGAAGCATTATAGGTTTGTCTCTCAGCAGACTTTGATAGATAATATGTCTCTGCTGTCGGGCAGAAACCAACTATGTCCAAACTTTAGATAATATGTCTCTGCTGTCGGGCAGAAACCAACTATGTCCAAACTGTTTTACTTTTCAGGGAATTATTTCTGAGGGGGAGATATCCCCTTTAGTGTGTGTTTAAACACAAACGTTGTCCTAACGCTAACGTTAAAATGCCATTGACAATGAATGGACAATTTTGAGTTTTTTTGTGTAAACACAAACATTGCGTAACACAAACATTAGTGAGGACGCAAGGTGAGGTGAGGATGCAAATTCCGATTGGCCGGAATGAGATGACGTATGATGATGATGTACGATGATAAGAGCGCCCCCTCACTTCACAGTTGGTACTGTGACTTTTTACATTGTCGGATACTTTGCACGTGTCATTATATTATCACTTCCAGCCAAATCCAGCTCAAGTGGAGTTAGGAGGTTTTTGACCATAATTATGTCGTTATAAAGTGTGTTCATCTTCCACTCTGCAGATGCTCTGTGTGCCACGCAGGGGAGAGCGGGTGGAGTTAGGAGGTTTGAGGATCCGTTGGAGTTGGGAGGTTTTAGTCAGAAGTGGTTTTTAATTGGTTTCATTGGTTCAATATTTGTAAAAAACCCAGAGACAGTTCGTAAAGGGTGTTCAATAGGAAAGGGTTGGTCCTTTAACCAATTCTGACCTGAGATCAGATTCTAAAAATGTCTTCTACATCCTGACAGTTATCTGAAAAAGCTATGTTTATGTATCTCGGGAGCCAATTCGATGACGGGGGCTGTTCCTTTTTTTTCAAGATACTCGGTAGATGATTGGATGGGACCGTCTGTCTATCACTGTGTGGGCGTGCAAACACAACCAATCATATCGACGTGTCTATATAGCGTCACATCCGGTTTCGCACATAATCCCGCCCTTATAGCTCACGCTGATTGCTTCGAACCGGGAGCGGTTCGGTGTTATAGCTCAACTCCCCTGAGCTAGATCTCAGATGGATGCTGTCTTGGGGGAACACGGTTACCCAATACCGCCCCCATCTGGCAGAGTCGGGTTAAGTTTCTCACAGCCGACGCAGGAAAAAGACCGAGGCGACAAACACCACCGCCGCCACCAGGACGGGGAGCAGGAGGCCGCTATAGTCGTCGTCGTCGTACGGGTTCGGTGTTCTGTGCCCCGACCGTTTCCTGTACCTATTCTCGCCACCCTCTCCTCCATCGCTGTCCTCCTTCCCCCACCGCTCCTCCTCCTCCTCCCCGCCGTCGTCTCGAGGCGGCGGGAGCTTCGGCACGTCTGCCAAGGTCCCCTTCATCACGTAGAGGGCGCACACCTTGGGGTTGTCGTGGCGGCCCTTGACGAACTCCACGGTGAGCTTGCCGCCGCTGACGGCGGACGACGCCTCCCCACCCCGCACGCGCAGCGTGCCGCGCAGCAGGGAGAAGGGCACGGCCTCGTCGTGGGCGGCGTGGCTGCGGCCCCCCGCCCGCTCGAAGATGTCCAGCCCCCTGACCACCACGTGGCCGTCGAGGCGCACGTCGAACACCTTCTGCCGCGGCCCGCCGAAGTAGACCTCGGCGAACTTCATGACCAGCACGTACGGCCCGTCGTCGCCCACGGGCACCTCGTAGCCGAACGTGTGCTCGCTGTAGCGCTCCGTCTGGTAGAGCACCTGGTCCTGCCGGGCGGAGCAGCGTGTGATGGGCCGGCGCGCCCCGTAGTCGGACGCCACCGATCCCGTCCGGCTTCCCTCCAGCGGGTCCTTGCCGTAGCGTATGCCGTGCGCGTCCGTGTGAGCGTCCCCTCCGGCGTTCACGGCCCAGATGACGCGTTGTGCGAGTCCGTAGGAGGATGAGGAGGAGGCGACCAGCGCTGGGACGTTGACGTCGCCGGCTCCCAGGCAGCGGCCCGCCAACAGCAGTAGCGACAGTAGCACCATGGCTAGCAGCCAACCCGCCAGCCGTCCACCCGCGACGCACCGCATTGCCATGTCTGCACACGGCCTTTAGTGTGACGTTTCCGATGCTTCGAGCAAACTTTGCTCTGTGTTCTTCCTTACTGTAAGTCTAACTAATCGCTAGCTATACACTCCACAATCCACCGTTTATATAACTATACCTGCTCGATGGCTCCTTCCCGGTAAACCTCCACTGTGACGAGCAACTTAGACCCCTGGGAGTTCATGTTGTGACCAACCTGGTCATCAGTGACGTCAGTTGACGTCTATGATGTATCCGTGACGTGTATATGACTTCAAATTTGGGCAAGGGTTTTCAGCCCCAAGGGGGCCAGTGAGGCGCTCCCAACATTGAAGCACGGGGCCCTAGTGGTAAGAGGAAGGACTGCAGGCGGACCCGTGGATTCATGACGAGGAAATTTATAGGACAGGCACTGTCGAGAGAGAGAACAATAAAACAATATATTTATAAAACAGACATTATTTGTAGAATGGGTCTTTTAGTCAGGCAGGAAATTGCTGATTTTAATACATGATAGTTCAGTTGGCATATAATTTGGTACCGATGACCTTCATATGACCCTAATTATAATAATCAACCTCGGGCCACGAATTACACATTTTTCATGGATTTAGCACTGCGCCACTTGAGCGCAAAATATATAACTTTTTTTGGTGCATTTATATAGCACCTTTATCCAAGGCGCTTTACAGAGATTGTGCACACACACACACACACACACACACACACGCATTCACACACGGATGCCGGAGGAAACCATGCAAGGTGCCAACCTGCACATCGGGAGCGATTAGGGCTTCAGAGTCTTGCTCAAGGACACTTCGACACTAACTCTGGGGGAGCCCAGGTTCGAACTGGGGTTGCCATCCAGTCACTCTATACCCCCTGAGCCACCGCTGCATGTTGATATGTTTCAGGCCTGATTATTGACTGTTTCAGGTGGGATGATTGATGGTTTTCAGGTGTGATTGACATTGATTGATTGTTTTCAGGTGTGTGGACCTCGTGCGGACGTCACTCTGTCTGACCTCCAGGACATGGCTGCCCGCCAGCAGCTACAGATCAATGCCCAGCAGCAGCTGCTGGCCTCCAAGGTATATCAATGGTCATTTATCACGATGAATAACCCATTCTGACCTGAGATCAGATTCTAAAAAAAATCTTCTACATCTGGACAGTTTTCTGAAAAAGCCGTGTTTCTATGTGTCAGTCGTTCTTCGATTTTTCAAAAAAACACCAAACACAAAACACCAAACACCAAAAGGGGTTTACGAATCCCAATAGTCTTGTGTGTGATTTGATTTGATTTGGTTTGATTAGACAAAATACAAGTTACATAATATGTAACTTGTATTTCGTCATGATATTATCATGTCCATCGAAGAAATATCAATGATACACAAACACAAGAAAGTCTTTCGACTTATATTTCCTTGCTCTGAGACAAACAGCAACAACAACAGAATACATACAGGCAACACAGTACATCAATAAATATTACAATCAAGAGCTGTACACTACCTAGTACAGCATAAATGCATAGAATCACATTACTAATATAAGTGAAGATACTATTCTGCAACATGTTCTAAAAAAAGCCATGCTCTGACCCTTATCTTAAAATATACGAATGCAAGTGATTCTGGTACAGTCAACAGTATAGTATGTTGATATAACCATCCATGTAATTAACGCTTAATTAATTCATTCATTAATTCATTCATTAATCTATTTATTAAACTCCGATATACAGTACATTAATTCATCATGAATTAATCATTAGCTGTCCTGGTTCTCATCTCAAAATAGCAGATCTACAAGCTCATAGCGCGCCACCGAGTGGCGCGCTACAAGCTTGTAGGTCTGCTATTTTTTTAAATATTTATTTCAGAAAACCGGAGGATTTAGAAGATATATATATATATATATATATATATATTTTTAGGTCAGGCCTAAAAATGGGCTAAATGGGTGAAATAAAGGTAAAAGGAAAGGAAAGGTACCATGTTTACCCTGCAGGGTAACTGGACTATAAGCTCAATAACTTGTTTATACAGCCAGGCCCTGCTCATAGAACATTTCATGGTAGGGGGTTCAACAATGCCTTGCTCAAGGGCACTTCAGCGGTGGTATAATTTTAACGTGCCGGTTCCGGGGATACGAACTATAGCGACCTTTCCGATATCAAGACTGCTCCGCAAACCGTTCGGGCACACCGCTGCCTCGATGGTGGTGGTGACGATGATGATGATGGATGGATGGATGGATGTATTTCTGATGGTCTTATTATGTCCAGGAGCAGCGGCTGCGCTACCTGAAGCAGCAGGAGCACCGGGTGGAGCAGAGTAGGCATGTAACGATATATCGTATATCGCGATATATCGATATTATATCCCGAAGATATGTATCGATTTATAAAAAATAAAAAAATTGATTAAAAAATATATATTTATTTTTTAGGGGGGGGCTATAGTGTGTGATAAGAAATGAGCTGTAATCATATTCCATCATATTCACATGATTTTGGAGAGAAATGAGACAGTAGAGGCCTGGAGAGGGGAGCTGTATATGTGTCTGTGACTGTGCCCAGGTGATGGTCGTTATTGATGCTCATTAATACATCAAGGAAGGCAATTGTCTTTGCAATGTAGTTAAATAAAAATTGTGAAAAAAGCTTTGGAGGGGAAGATAAATCATTTAAAAAAAAAATTGGTAATTTGTCTGGAAAATCATTGTGTTGAAAATATCGTGAAAAATCATATGGTGAACCTCATATCGTGATACGTATCGTGAGTTACATGCCTAGAGCAGAGGGTCTTATGTCTGATGGTTTTATTGTGTACATGCCTAGAGCAGAGGGAGTCTTATGTCTGATGGTCTTATTGTGTCCAGTTACATGCCTAGAGCAGAGGGAGTCTTATGTCTGATGGTCTTATTGTGTCCAGGAGCAGCGGCTGCGCTACCTGAAGCAGCAGGAGCACCGGGTGGAGCAGAGGGCCCAGCAGCAGCAGGCGTCGGAGCAGGAGAGGCTCCGGCAGCTCCGGGAGAACGCGCACAACCAGGAGGCCAAGCTCCGGCGCGTGCGGGCCCTCCGGGGCCAGGTGGAGCAGAAGCGTGCCAGCAACAGCAAGCTGGGTGAGTGGTGTGGGGGGGGGAATTAAAAAACTTCAGTGCACTGTGCCTACACATGTTGCGACAGCAAGTCGCAACATGTGTAGGCACAATGCAAGGAATAAATGCATTCGCCATGTATCTGAAGGAAGTCTGATCCAATCATTTTTAGATTTCTCCAGTTTAATCCTGAGTTTAAGTTTTTGTTGTGTTCAAGATCTGATTTTAGGCATGTTTAAGCCTCCAGGAAAATCCGTGTTGAGGTTCTTAATCCACTGTTTTTCATTAAAACGTCTTTGTCCTACTGTCCAATTGGGATTGTGTTGAAGTCCAGCGCATTTTAGAGCTTCAATGCCGTGAGCCATGAAATGTTGCACAAACCTTGTGGTTGTCTTTTTTCCATTGTTAATATTGTATCTGTGTTGTCCCAGCCTTGTACCTATTGTTTTACCCGTTTCTCCGACATATTGTAAACCACATTTTTCACATGTGATTAAGTAAATGCAGTTGCTGGTTCTGGTTGTTATTTGTTGTTTAATCTCTAACACGCGTTTTGTAGTTCTATTTTTGACTAATTGTTTGGGTTTGAAGTATTCTGGTCCCTGGCTTGCTGGTGTGTTGATTTCTTTTAGCTTGCTGTGTACTAGATAATCTTTAAGGTTTTTGTTTTTTCTGTAGGCCGATATAATTTTATAATCTTTTAGAAGATCATCCGTTCGGTTCTCAAAATTCCTTTTTATTCTGTTGTTGGCTAGTGTGCTCTGTGTTGAATAACTGGTTATCAGGGCCAATTTGGGACCTGGATCCTGCACTCTTATTTCTAAGAAGGTACTTTGAGCTTTCCGGAGGAATGTCCTAGTGTATCCTCTTAGTCTGAGGGCCTTAAATAGTGTTTTACAGGCTATTTTGAAATCACTTCTTTGCGTGCAAATCCTATGGAATCTTAGTAGTTGTGATTTGACTATCCCTGTGTAGGAGTGTGTCGGGTGGAAGGACGTTTTGTGTAATAGGGCGTGGGTGTCTGTTTCTTTAAAGAATACTTTTAAGTCTAGTTTCCCATTTGTGTTAAAGTTTGGGCCCTTGAAGATTGTTACATGACTCCCGATCCCGACGGCCTTTACTGCATGTCCCCCCCCCCCCCCCCCCTCAATCTCTCTCCCCATTTCCTGTCAGCCTACTATCTGTCCCTCCATAAAAAAACAAAAAACAAAATAAAGGCGAAAGTCACAAAAATAAATTTAAAGAATGCCTTATTCTAGAATACTACTTTTTTTCCTTTGAAACAAAAGGCCTGTGGTCTCCGAGGCTATAGACTACAACTAACGTGGGAAGTTTGGAAAATCCCCTTACACCCAAAATATGGGTGTAAACAGCTTAGTGAATCGCGGGCCCAGTAAAGTGCAACGATATTAGCTTATAGTATTAACCACATTTGGTACACACAAATACACAACTCCCAGTGGACTGGGACAGATGTTTTATTACAGTAACACATTATTGACGCATTTACGTTTTTATTTGTATATTTAAGCTCCGACAATGTAAGTAAAATGTAGTCTGGGGGTATTACAGGATTGCTACTGTGGCTTTAACACATTTTAGACAAATAAAAGGGAAAGAAAAACAGACTTTTTTGCATCAGTGTTCAATCAAAATCAAATGCCCTAATAGTTAGTCCCCTAATAGTTGGCCTTCTGTTGTAAAGCTCTCTCATTGTCTCTCCCTGCAAGATGTGTTTTTATAAGCCTGTTAAAATAGCATTCAAAAGATTTTAAAACAAAATGTGAGACACCAGAGGAGTTTATAAATGATAGCCAATAGGCCTATATAATGGTCGAACATGACATCAAGGCATTTAATAGCAACTCAAGTATAGTAAGTTGCTAACCCGGTGGTCTGGGTTCTGTAATGTCAGCAGTCAGATTTGGTTTGATGTTCTTTTTTACCTCGTGGTATTTCAAATCAGCCCATATAGTCCATTAGAATGCATTTAGATTACAGCAGATGAGATGATCGACGGTGACCCAGACACCAGGAGGTTAGGGTTCAACACATATACATGATTTACGTTTATTTTTATATATAAGCCGCTTGTCCTTCTGCGTATAAGAGCACCACGTGGCTGACATGGAAATGACCTGTGCGTGTGTGCGTGCGTGTGTGTGTGTGTGTGTGTGTGGGTAAAGGTACTTGTGTTCATATTTGGAAGCCTCACTAATGTCCATAAATCAGTCGTGAGGAGGGGCCTGCAGTGCAGATTGCAGGCATGCCCAATAAGCCGAGAGCTAATATAAGGCATCGGCAAAAGTTCTCTTCAGTGTCTGCAATAATTGACAGGCGCCATATATATGGAGAAGGCGATGCTTTCTGTACCCCGTGATCTGTATCCTGAAGCACTTGTTGCAGAGTTTTTTTACCAGCTGCAAGCTGGTCAATATTAGCTTGCCATAGTTCCGACCGGGTAGTACACACTGGAGATCATTTTCTGCTACTGGTTGCCAAGCCTGCATATTTCCAGCCTAACGTGGATTCATTCAGAGTTGCTTGCCTGGTTTGGTTTTCGGAGGCTGCTTAGCTCATTTCTGTCACGACAGTTGCCACCACTGGCAACAACCCATAACATCCCATCGTCTGCACGGCATGGCTAGTCGAGCAGTTCTGATTGGCTGCCTCGTCTCCAGCCATGTTGCCTCAGAATTCTTTAGGGTCACTAATTTGAGCATAACAGCGGAGCGCAGCTAAAAAAGTGGCATAACGTCAGCAGCGGACCCACAGATAATAATAATGCAGCTGGTAATTAATTGATTTAATCAATTTGGGCTTGTTTTCAAGTCTGCGCATCCACTATTGTTTGTGTTCAAGAATGTCTTGTCAAATGTGAATGCAGACAAAGATGTTAAATGTGTGTGTGTGTGTGTGTGTGTGTGTGTGTGTGTGTGTGTGTGTGTGTGTGTGTGTGTGTGTGTGTGTGTGTGTGTGTGTGCGTGCGTGCGTGCGTGCGTGTCTGTGTGTGTGTGTGTGTGTGTGTGTGTGTGTGCGTGCGTGCAGTGGAGGAGATCGAGCAGATCACGGGGCTGTTCCAGCAGAAGCAGAGGGACCTCCTGCTCGCCGTGTCCAGGGTGGAGGAGCTCAGCCTGCAGCTGGACTCCCTGAGGAGCAACAGGACGGAGCCTCCTCCTCCTCACCTCACCTCCACCTCCTCCTCCTCCTCCTCTGCTGTGGAGCTGGAGCGCCTCTACAAGGAGCTGCAGGTGAGACCTGAACACGGGGCATTATAACCCATTCTGACCTGAGATCAGATTCAAAAAATGTTCTTCTACATCCTGACAGTTTTCCATTCTGACCTGAGATCAGATTCTAAAAATGTCTTCTATGTCAGTCGCTCTTCGATTTTTCAAAAATAGCAGACCTATACAAGCTCGTAGCGCGCCACTCGGGCCCCTTTTCCACCGGTTGGTTCCCAATGGGAACCGGTTCAGTTCTTTTTGGTTTTTAGTCCATGAGCCAGAGCTCCAAAATTGAAACTTTAATTATGAATTGAGTGTGCAAAACCATACCTATATTAGATTGTTATCACCATTAAACTTCCCCAATTGAGTACTTACACGAATACAATTATTTATTGTATTACAAATTTTACATTTTAAAATATGCAAATGAGGCATTATGTAGGAAAATATGCAAAATAATCGAAAATATGAAAAAGCTACTACTGTGGAAGGGTTATCAAGTATTAATTGACTTGTATTGATCCTATAAACAATGTAATATAGGGTATAGTTTGCCCACCAATTTTGGAGCTCTGGCTCATGGACTAAGAACCAAAAAGAACTGAACCGGTTCCCATTGGGAACCAACCGGTGGAAAAGGGGTCTCGGTGGCGCGCTATGAGCTTGTAGATCTGCTATTTTTCAATAGCTAAAGCATAGCATGATGCTAACACCAAAATGGGTTCCTTTTGGGGTTCCTTTTGTTCCAGAATGGATTAAGCAACTACTCGTAAATCCACTAGTCCACCTTGTCGGTACCCCCCGATTTTGTATAGGCCTCAAGATCAGGTAGATTATAGTTATAGTCACCAATATACACCGTTTCTAAATGTACAAATATTTATTTACCAAAAAAAAACACATAATTATTTTTACATAATAGGTGGTTAAACAACTAGTCGACTAGTAAACTAGGCAACTAGTCAACTAGTAAAAATGACTAAAGTAAATGTCCTAAACTAACACATCATCGTGATTTTAATTGGTCTTTATTTTCCCGTATAGGGATAACAAGAAAAAACACAATATACAGTAACAAAATGCAACACGACACCACGGACTATAGAGTGGTACAGTATGCGCGTGATATCATCATCAAACCCAGGAAGTTATGCAGGAATGCCTACTGAGTGGCAAAACAAATCCTTTCTGGTCCTTGACAGCCTGGCCTGCGTGCATTCAAACAGAAAAGTCCTATCTGATGGCATTAAACGACGTTAAACAATGTTGAAAAAAAAAAAAAAAAAAAAAAGAACCTGTGGATAAAGAAACACTATTTGAAAAATGGTTGTATAATATGATTGTGGAAAAACGATGTTAAACTCACTTTGCCTTTCGCTTTGCCACCCGATTTGCCATTCACTTTATGCATGCGCATACTACGCTACCTGTAAATAACAAGCATAATTCATGTTTGTGATTATTTAATATAATAATAATATTAATGTATCATTGTTAAGTTCACAGTTGAGTGCCACCGATATTGACGCATTTATTTTGGAGAGGTTCGCGTGGTCTGCGCATTTCACAATGTATATATTATATGTACATGGAAGAAATGTGATTAATACAACGAAATTAACCACTAGAAGGTCCTAAATTAACTTAAAGGACCACTTCACCACTTTTCAACCTATCTTCATATAATAGGTCCTCACTAATAATCATGAAAAAAATGGCGCAATTTCTTTCTACTCGGTCTGTGTCTCATAGGAGGACTGTGGAAAATGCAAAAATGGAAGCCATCGTTCTCACGATAATGAAAATCTAAACATTTTTGTAAAAAAATCTTGTTTAAAAAAACTCTGCCTAATGATGATGTCACTGGAAGACGGTTTCTACACTGCCCACAGCCCTGCTCCTATGAGACACAGACTGAGTAGAAAAAATTCGTGACATTTTATCATGATTATTAGTGAGGACCTATTATATGAAGATAGGTTGAAAAGTGGTGAAGTGGTCCTTTAATTAAGCAGTCGCCGTCTCTGTGACATTGTTGTTCTTTCAACATTTTACAGAGTATAGAGATCGACTACTATGCAATCAAATAAGTCTGTATACAAGATAATCTCAGATTTCAGAGAGGGAGGGAAATACTACATTAACTGTTAACTCTACAGACACAGGAGATGCTTTACTTCAGTAGTCATTATTATGCGAGGATTTGTCAACAAAATGAAGATGATTGTTGAACAGTTAAACAGAGTCAATTGAACCCCCTATGACAATGTTCAACCACTAGGCATGTAACGATATATCGTATATCGATATATATCGATATTAATCCCGACGATATGAATCGATTCATTGAAATAAAAAAATCGATACAATAAATACTTGTGTGCTTTAGTCATATTCCATCATACTCAAGTTCTTTTGGAGAGAAATGATAGTCACTTTCAGTAGTAGAGCACTGTAGAGGGGAGCTGTGTGTGTCTGTGACTGGGGCTGTGTGTGTCTGTGAGCTGTGTGTGTCTGTGACTGCGACCATCACCCAGGTGCTGGTCGTTGATGCTCATCAAGGAAGGCAATTATGTTTCTGCACTGTCAAAAGTAATGCTACTTCTTTTGCAATGTAGTTAAATAAAAAATCTCAGGGGGGAAGATGAATTATATAAAATAAAATAAAATGGTAATTCTTATTTAAAATATATATATTCTTTAATATTGTGAAAAATCGTATCGTCAACCTCATATCGCGATACGAATCGTATCGTGAGTTGAGTGAATCGCTAACATGCCTATCGACCCACTATAGAACTCAGTGGCGTGCACAGACATTTAAAGGGGCAGGTGCTCAAGTGAAAAAAGGGCACCTAGCACGTGGAACCGGCCGGTTGCCTTAACCCATTCTGACCTGAGATCAGATTCTAAAAATGTCTTCTACATCCCGACAGTTTTCTGAAAAAGCTATGTTTCTATGTCAGTCGTTCTTCGATTTTTCAAAAATAGCAGACCTACAAGCTTGTAGCGCGACACTCGGTGGCCCACTATGAGCTTGTAGATCTGCTATTTTTCAATAGCTAAAGCATAACATAATGCTAACACCAAAAGGACACCAAATAGACACTAGGGGGTGCTCCAGCACCCCCTAGTGTCTATCTGTGCACGCCACTGATCGAACTCTTCACAGTATACACACCTCCCCTTCTGTTCTATAATACCAACAGCTGAGGAACAAGTTGAACCAGGAGCAGAGCGGCAGGCTGCAGCAGCAGAGGGAGACGCTGAACAAACGCAACCTGGAGGCCGACGCCATGGACCGGCGCGTGGCCGAGCTCAGACAGAGGCTGTGGAAGAAGAAGGCCGCCCTGCAGCAGAAAGAGAACCTGCCGGTCAGTCTGTCCGTCCGTCCATAGCCTCGGAAACCCAGACGTTTTTATTTCCAGGGAGGAAAAGAAAGTCTGGGTCCGAGTCCACTTCAATTCGGCATAGTCATAGAGCAGCGCAAACATTGCTCACTCTCTGCTGATTTCTGATCGTCTGCACCTTTGTAAAATTGACACACACGCACACACGTACACACACACGCTCCTCGCTCTCTCTGTCGCTCTAAGTAATTAGTCGCATGTCGCGCAGCTGCGCATAGTTTCTCCCGGCAGATCCTGCCGGGAGCTGCCTATGCCATAAAAAGCATAGGTTAGTTCCAGGCTACAACAACAGCAACAACTTCACTCGACTCTGTCGGGGGTTCAAAAACTGTTTATATTTTTCAGGACTCAAATTTCTAAAATAGAATAAAAGTAGCGGATCTTCAAGGTTACTTGGCAACTCTGTTTCCATGCTTTCCATACATATATATGTTTGGGGGTCCTTGACATGAAACTGTTTGCATGAGGACCACTGCTATAGAAACATGAGGTTTTTCAGAAAATTGTCGTGATTTAAAGATTTTTTTTTTTAATTTCGACGTCAGGCCTAAATGGGCGAAGGATATGTATCACTGGTTTCTTTCCAAATTGTCCTGAAAAAAAAACCTCAAGGGGATTGGTCCATGTAAATGACCCATCTCTTTCATCCTTTTAGCCCTATAATGTCTAACTATAGAGCGTCGCAGTCCCGCCCCCTCGAGAGACCCGGAAAAGAAATCCCCGTTCATTTTCCTCATAGACTTTTCAGAAAGTTTTTTATTTAAAGACGTTTACGCCGCGGACAAAGACAATTCTTGTCGTGACAAATCATGACAATAAACACAATGTTTTGGGCCAAACAAAGAATTAGAAAGTAGAAAAAAACGTCAGGTTAGAACACTTTTTTTGTTGTTTTTCTTCTCAGGAATTATTTGTTTGGTCCAAAATATTGTACATTTGTTGTCATGACTTGTCACGACTCGAGTTGGCTTCGTACGACACTTTAAAAGGTCTTTAAATAAATACGTTTTGAAATAAATGCATTGGGATTAATTTCCTGGCGTCGTCATGAAAGGGGGCGGGACTGCGACGCTCTATACCTCGTGCTGTTTACATTTCTGACTAATACAGTCAGTGTTCAATCAAAATCAATCAATCAATCAATCAATCAAATCAATCTCCTCCAGACGGCACCAGACGGCCAGGGCCCAGGGCAGCAGCACTGTGTCTCCTCCTCCTCCAGAGTAGCAGCCGTGGGGCCTTACATCCAGTCGTCCTCCTCCTCCAACGGGCCCACCCAGGGACCCCCGCCGGTCCCGGCCCGCCACGAGGTTCTGGTGAAACCCGCCTCCTACCCCGACGGGACGTCCACCCTGCCCATGCCGGAGTCCTCCTCCGCGAAGCCCCCTCCCCGACCGCTGAAGCCAGCCTCAGGTATACCGTATACGACTGTATTGCCTGATTTATCCCATTTCGACCTTATCCCAGTTTCCTGAAAAAGCCTAAGTTTCTATGTCAGTCGTTCTTCGATTTTTCAAAAATAGCAGACCTACAAGCTCGTAGCGCCGCGCTATGAGCTTGTAGGTCCGCTATTTTTCAATAGCTAAAGCACAACATAATGCTAACACCAAAAGGGGTTCCCGCACCAAAATGGGTTATAGGGTAACAGGAAAAGTGGGCACCTTGATGTAAAATTGGCTATTTTTTCCCAAAAATGTTAAGACCATTTACCAAATGTTTGTAATGTTAAGTATAGTCTATACATGATTGTATTGAACATTCACCCCTTTAAGGCCAAATATTTCTGCAACAGAATTGCTACAATACCTGCTTAACCAATCCTTTTGGGCATAAAAAATAATCTGAATGTAAGTCTGATAATGATGTACCTGCCGTGCATGTTCACATCATGTATTATTTATTACTCAATACCATTTTTCAAATATTTTAGTTTTTAACATTTTGGACGAAATAGCCAATTTTAGATCAAAGTTCCACTCTTCCTTTTAGTGCCCTCTCTTCTCGTATACGACTTACAGTATGACCTACATTGAACGCAGCATCAGCACTATGTATTATAGGATCCACTGTTGCACAACCAAAATGATCTTGGCTTCAAGAGTCTCACGTGACGAAGGTTAGAAGGTTACCTATTTGGGCTGTATTCTTGATAACAAACTGACAGGTGAAAAAAAGAATTGCAACAAAAGTGATCGCAAAAGTCAAATCAAAGAGCTTCAGACCTCCCGAAACAAACTGATACGACTACTACTCATTCTTAAAGGACAACTTTAGTATTTTTCAACCAAGGTTCATGTTTTAGGTTGTTATTAGAGAAAGTAAAAGATGAGTGTTCATTCTTTTTCATTTGCTGCTTTCTTTCGTTTTAGGGATTTTAGCTGTTTTTGACAGGGGGGCGGGGGCATTCGAGCATGGGGCTAAATATGTATTTTTTTGCAAAATGTTATAGCGATTTATTTTGTTATTATTTACTATAGTCATACTAGACCGCAAGAAATTACATCTGGCCACAGAAGATCAGAGGATCTACTGAATGTGAAGGTAGTCTACTGCGGGGGAAGCCACACTGTGTGTCATAGGCTCAATATGTCAGTTTGACACATTCAGTAGATCCCGTGATCTTTTGTGGTCAGATATAATTTCTTGGGGTCTAGTAGGACTATAGTAAATAATAAAAAAATAAATCACTATAACATTTTGTAAAGAAATACATATTTAGCCCTATGCTCGAGTGCCCCCGCTCCCCTTTCAAAAACAGCTAAAATCCCTAAAACGAAAGAAAGCAGCAAATGAAAAAAACATTACACTCACCTTTTACTTTCTCTAATAACAACCTAAAACATGAACCTTGGTTGAAAAAAACTAAAGTTGTCCTTTAAGCCCATGACCCACCTAACATAGAAAATATTCTACTACTGTGCCACCATAATACGGAATGGCTGACTCCTTCCTTCCATTAAAGGAAGAGTGAATCCCTGGATCTTTCAGAACTGTCCTGAAAAACCAAGTCAAGTCCCCGGAACGTTTTCGTGTTATATCCTTTTAGCCTAAAATGTTTTACCGCACCTCTGTGCTGTTTACACGTTTGACTAATCAAGTATCCAACCAATCAATACCAAACACATGGCACATGGATTGTATAGTAAATGGTAAAATGTGCATTTATATAGCGCCTTTATCCAAGGCGCTTCACAGAGATTGTGCGTCAATTCACCAATTCACACACTCACATTCATACACCGATGGCAGCGGAAACCATGCAGGGCACCAACAACCAGCACATCGGGAGCAATTAGGGGTTCAGTCAGTGTCTTGCTCAAGGCCACTTCGACTGTAACTCTGGGGGAGCCCGCGGAGGGTTCGAACTGGCAACCTTTTGGTTACCATCCAGCCACTCTATACCGCTGAGCCACCGCCGCCCCCTAGTGGACTGTGATTCAGACGCCGTCTGAATGTCACTGCCCGCGGTATAACGTCATGTTTCTCCGCTCTTCTCTCCAGGGTTTCAAACCAGGCCGTCCGATTGGAGCAGCTCGTCGCTGGACTCCGGTCATGGCCACGCCTCCACCCTGCCCCGCATGACCAGCCTCAGCTGCCAGAACACAGGTGAGGACGGTGACCTTTGACCTCCGTGGGTTTTCATCGCACGTAGATATTTATAATAATAATAATATATATATTTTTTTATATATTTTTTTTTATCCCACAATTTTGTAACCCATTTTTCACCCCTGTGTCAATCATCTAATGTGATCCTGGGCTCTACACACCCTCCACCAACCTAGTCCCAATATATGGGAGACAAGGGGAGAGCAACGGACTTGAACTCATGCTATAACTTTATTTATATAGCACTTTTCTGGACAAAGTCACAAAGTGCTGTACAACAAATTCACTAAAAAAATGCAGGAAAATCAAACACAATTAAATAGATGCAGCATAGCAAATCAACAACTTACAGCCAGCTGGCCAACAGTAGAAAGCATATTTAAAGATGCAATATAAAACAACAATGTAATAGATAAAAAATAACGACAGAGTTCAGTGAACAAACATTCAACGGGGTAGGTACAGTAGATATTAGTCTGGAACTTCGGTGTGGAAGATTTATCTCCAAGGGGGCGGGGTTACAAACGGATTCCAACGTCACAGCGAAAATGTCTCACTTTGAAAAATGGGCTATGATGATTGGTCACCCACAACTCTGGGGTGAGCGAATGTGTACCATAGACCCAATCTCCACAGGGATCTTTATTTCCCTGTGGCAGATTCGGTCTGGTTTCCAGGCTAGCATTAATACAGCATCACAATAATTTTTAAACACTTTATCCATTATTGTATGCGTTGGCTATTAAAGGGATTGTGACATTAAAAAAAAGGTTTTGGAATTGTTCTTGTTTTTTTTAGGTTTTCTAATCTCAATTGCACCTAAAAAACATGAACTTTTAACATTCAGTAGATTTTCTGTGATCTGGGGTTTTCTGGCTCAAACAGGTGCTCTGATTTGCTGGCAGTAAGTGACATCACTTACTGCAAATCCCATAGTCAATGGGATTTGCCAGCAGATGTCACTGTTTCACTGTGTTGCCTGTTTTCATTGTAGCTCAAAAGGCCCAAAAAACCCCAAAGAATTACAGATAATTACAGATATACAAGCTCACTGTGAGCAAATGTTTGCGAAAATATACAATAGGGCTGCTTAAGTGGTTCATAAATCAATCAGTCAATCAATCAACCAATCAATCAAACGGCAATCAATTAACCAAACAATCAGTCCGTTAATCCGTCAGCAACGCAAACAATTAAACCGTCTTTGCCTTCCGCAGTGAAGGACAAGCATGTGGGGTATGGTCCACGGACCACTATAGTCCACTAGTGGTGCAAAATGGTCTTCAAATGTTTAAAAACTATATATATTGCACCTTGTATCAATGATATATTAAATAATATGTCATGAGATCATCAAATTTAAGATGATCACTAATAGTAGTGTGGGTGAAAAGCTGAACTTGGTTTATACTTTAGTTTAGATACAGTAGTGTCTGAAGATCATGGAGTTGCATTAGATGATTACTTGTGTAATAGTGACCCCTGCTGGTTGTTCAGCAGGTTAGCACATGGGGTCCCGTTAGATTTGTGTATTTCATTTGTTACAGAGGCTGAGAAAGACGTTCCGCCCCCTATTCCTGCACGGACCAATCACAACACTGACAGCCACCTCCTCAGGGACAGCCAGGTACTGTATTTACAGTAACACACCATTGAAGTGTTTCATCATGTTGTAATTGTTATACCCAAATAATGTTACACACTATAGCTGCACAATGGAAACCTGACTAGTTTTTTTGAAAAACCTGCCTCTGACAACCTTATGAACTATACCTTACCCACAAGTATACCCTAGCGTCCTTATTCTGGGGGGCGAATATTCTGCAAAAAAGATTGTAGATCTGCAAGCGCAACAAGTTTGAACTTGTGGATCTGTTTTGACAGTCGTTTTGTTCAGTAACGGGTCTCATTGTCTCCAGATCTTTATTAAAAAAGAACATATATTTTCAGAGACACTGGCTAGAATAAATAACTGAAAAGGCAGATGAATTGTTTCTTTCTCGTTGTTTTGAGAAGATCCCTCTGTTTCTGAACGAATGCTTTAACACATTTCAGGCGGGAACCGATTTTGGTGTTTTAAACATTATGTTATAATTTAGCTATTGAAAAATAGCAGATCTACAAGCTCATAGTGCATTGTAGGTTTGCAATCTTTTGAAAAATCGTTAAAATGTGGCGCAAATCATTGAATATAATATTTCAGAGCGAACATTTTTAACTAAAATCTTTGCTTCTGGGGGGGTCCCTGGAACTACATATTTTGAGATGGGGGTCCGTGGTCCAATAGAGATAATTCTGGGGGTCCTTGACATGAAAAAGGTTGAACACCCCCCCCCCCCCTTTTCCCCTCACTGTATATGTTTCTTTTCCCTTTTTACTTCCTTTATGATGAATTCCTGTTCTGTTCTTTAACTATATAGAAGTGTCTATTTGTACGTCTCTAAATGTTTCGATGAATTGAACAAGATGGACGCTGTTGTAAACATGTGTAATGCTTAATTGGGTCGTCCACTCACAGTTAACAGTCTTGGCGTTTGTGCTTGAAATGTACTGTCATTCTGCAAACTGTTAATTAATATTTCAATCAATCAATCAAAAAAACATAGAAACATAGGTTTTTCTGAAAAATGTTAGGATTTAGAAGCTTTCTTTTAATCGAAATGACATCACTTATACGGTGCCTTTAATCCTCATCCTCGTCTCCAATCCTTGCATATATTCTCGCGTGATCTCCTCCAGGTGTCGGCCGCCGGTAATAAAGGTCCCGCCACCAAGCCGTCGAAAGCAGCCGCCGCCCAGCCACCGCCCATCCCCAGCAAACCCAAGCAGTTCTCCTCGTCCTCGCAGCAGGCCTTTGGCAACAAACCCCCTTCATACAGCACCGGGACCTTCCCGGGCAAGGCCAATAAGCCTGGGGGCGCTCACCTGAGAGCCCCCCCTCCGCTCCCCACGCAGCACAGCCACACGCTGCCGCTGCCCCCCAAGCAGGACAACAACAACCCCCCGGCTGCCACCGTGCGACCCTTCACCCCCGACCCCGTGGAAGCCCCCCCCCAGCAGCAGCCCCCTCCTCCTCCTCCCGTGCTCCAGAAGCCCCAGATGGTGGCGGCGTCCTCCATCTACTCTATGTACACGCAGCAGATGACGCCGGGGAAGATCTACGCCCAGCCTGGACAGAGTACGCTGACACGCCAGGCTAGAGGTAATACTATAACCCATTCTGACCTGAGATCAGATTCTACAAAATGTCTTCTACGTCCTGACAGTTTTCTGAAAAAGCTATGTTTCTATGTCAGTCGTTCTTCGATTTTTCAAAAATATTAGACCTTCAAGCTCGTAGCGCGCCACTCGGTGGCGTGCTATGAGCTTGTAGATCTGCTATTTTTCAATAGCTAAAGCATGACATAATGCTAACACCAAAAGGAGTTCCCACCCAAAATGGGCTAGTACTACTAACGATACTACTAAAACTATTACTACTAGTATACCCCAACTGGACAGAGTACGCTGACACACGGCCAGGCTAGAGGTAATACTAGTACTAGTACTTTTGCCTTCACAAAAAAAGCATGCAAAAGCATGCGGCTTTCACAAGTGTGCCCATAGTAGAGAAGGAAAATAATTAAGAATTCGGTGGGCATTTCACATTGCAAAAGAGCAATTTTTGCAAAATGTAAAAAAAATATATAAAAATTATAAGGAATTCATTTGGATAATGGTAATGGAGATATTGCATGTAAACGTTGTCACTGTATTAATCCCAAAGGACTTCATTTGGAATCTGCGGTTTTATATGGCTATGGGCTGTGGCAATAATAATAATAATTAAAAAAAAATAACGAAAAATAACTATAATAGTTCATTTTTTGGAACGATTAACTTTAGTTCAAAATGTTGAATGATGAACTATGAACGGAACTAGTTCATTTTTAAAAATTTGAACAGTGAACTGAACTAGTTCCTAAAAAAAAAAGAACTTTCCCAACACTGACTAATAATACAGAGCTGCCATGTCTCACCCTTTGAGTGTGACAGTCACGCAATTTAACCCTTTACCACGCACCACGCCACACATGCCATTTCACACACATTATAATGATAAATAACAATTTTCTCTGCGGCTCCGCCGCGTAATAACGCACGCTCATGTGTGCGTCCTCACAAACGGTAAAATAGCCGATAGTGTGCATTCAGCGCTGATATATGCAGGAGGGTAAACAGTGGACCAAATCGTCAGCAGGGTCCCTGACTGTGTGACGCATGGAAATGAGCCATGCAGAGTTTAACATCGCTTCGAAATATTTTTCATGGAAGACAATATAGCCCCCACAAGTTACAACAAGTGAGTAAGTGACTATCTCTCTTCTATACTGGTGTGTGGCGTCTCTTGCGTGATATGAGGAAGTGGAACGGTGCCATAGCCCGTGCACATTATAGGGACAAAGTCGTGTGTGTGTGTGTGTGTGTGTGTGTGTGTGTGTGTGTGTGTGTGTGTGTGTGTGTGTGTGACTCTGTGTGTGTGAAGTGAAGTGAAGGGGGAGGGGCCGCATCGCGACTTGTTTCTGTTCATAGAGAGAGAGAGCCCACAGATGTGTTTGAACTAAGAAAATGTAAAAATAAGGAATTGTCCCACATTCCAGTTTTCTGACATATTCCCCAATTTCCACTGAGATTATGGGGTCACGGGTGAATGAATGTGGCCAGACCCATCTTCTCTTTCTGTCATAGTGACATTGTCCTGCATCAGATCATGTCCAAATCAGGTTCTCCAATCTCCAGTAGCCTAGTTTTTTGAAGATTTTTTGAGTGGTGCAACCACTCCCTTACGGAGCTATGTGTGTGGCTGGCTGGGTCTGAGCATTATGTGTGTGGCTTGCTGGCGGGCTGGGTCTGAGCACTATGTGTGTGGCTTGCTGGCTGGCTGGGTCTGAGCACTATGTGTGTGGCGTGCTGGCTGGCTGGGTCTGAGCACTATGTGTGTGGCTGGCTGGCTGGCTGGCTGGGTCTGAGTACTATGTGTGTGGCTTGCTGGCTGGCTGGGTCTGAGGAGCATAGATAGATAGGTAGATATCTTTTTCATTTCTACTTTAAGCATGAGGAGGCTGTCCGTGCAGGGAGAGCAGCTGGCATGGAGGTGAAGACATCAGTGTTAAGATTAAATATCAACGTTAAAATGGGCCAAATTGACATTAAAAAAAGCCAATTTTTTTCGCCGCCGCCCTTCGGACGGCGTCGAACACATTAAGACACTAGAGTCTCACTCTTGACATTTTCTGAAATATGGCAGCCCTGAATAATACTACTAAAACTATTACTACTAGTATACCCCAACTGGACAGAGTACGCTTACACGCGGCAAGGCTAGAGGTAATACTAGTACTACTAATGATACTACTAAAACTATTACTACTAGTATACCCCAACTGGACAGAGTACGCTTACACACAGCCAGGCTAGAGGTAATGCTAGTACTGCTAATGCTACTACTAGAGCTTTATCGGGGCCTGAAAAGTTGACCCAACTCGAGCCCGACAAAATAACGTAAAGCCCCGAGCTGAAAGAATATTTTACAAATTGAGCCATGCATTTTTTTTTTGTCAACAACACAAATCTTGTATGGGGGCGGGGGAGTCCCAGGGCACAATATATTCCTCAGACAGAGTCCTCGACATGAAAACGTTTGAGAACCACTCGGTCTGCTACTCCCATTTTGGACGGGAACCCATTTTGGTGTTGTATGCTTTAGCTATTGAAAAATAGCAGATCTACAAGCTCATAGGAGCTTGTAGGTCTGCTATTTTTGAAGAATCTTGGAAAAGTGACATGAAAGTGTCTGAGAACGACTGACATATAGAAAAACTGCTTTTTCAAGAAAACAGTCAGGATTTAGAAGGCATTTTGCAGAATCGTTCCCAGGGTCAAAATGGGTTAACGCTATATATACTTCTTCCTCTCTCTCACGGCAGTTTACGGGAAGCCGGTCCTCCCGCCGACCACCACCGGAGGGCAGCAGTCGGCTGTCTCTTCAGACGGCGCCCCCTCCAGCGTCGGGGTCTCCGTGGGTTCGTCCGTGACCGACGAGGTCACGGACGAGGGGGTGCCGGGCCTCCTCACGCAGGGCCTCCTCACGCAGGGCCTCCTCACGCAGGGCCTCCTCACGCAGGGACCCACCGAGCCGCCGCCGTCGTCGGAGCCGCGCGCGGCCCCTCGCCCTCTCAGCCCCACCAAGCTCCTCCCCTTCGTGTCCGGCATCAACAACAACAACAACCCCCACCACCGGGGGGGGAACCCCGCGGACCACCACACCGCCGCGCACGACCTGCAGGAGGCGCTGCGCCGGCGGCTGCACCACGCGCCGCGGCCCCTGAAGAAGCGCAGCTCCATCACGGAGCCCGAGGGCCCCAACATGGGGCCCAACATCCAGAAGCTGCTCTACCAGAAGACCACGCTGGCCGCCATGGAGACCATCCCCGCGGACGACATAGCGGTCGCTATGACGACGACGACGGCGACGTCATCGCCGTACCAAGGTTTCTTCTTTTTTTTTTACTTACATTTTTATTGATTTTTCAACAAAGACAAAAGACAGAAGAAAAAAAATACAGTACAAACAACAACACCACAAACATACAAAAATGAAAAAACTAAAAAAGAAAAGAAAAAGGCATCGACATTGCGTTCCAAACGTTGCTTGTTACTTTACATCTTTCTAGGCATTTGCTATTGTTTCTCATTCCCCCATACTCTTAAATGTTGTCCATTTGGACCATTTTGTCCTCAATTTTTTCTTCCTGTAGGTGTGTCAGTTTCTCCATGAAATGTATTTCCTGAATCAAGTCCTCCCATTGTCCCTGTGTTGGAGGTTTCCAAGGTTTCTTCTTGCGGCTTTTGCGGGTTTTTTTTGTTAGTTTTCGTTATTTCAGTTTTAGTTTCGTTATTTTTCCAAAGTGGCACTGTCTATTATATTTTAATAAAGTATATTTATTGGTTTTTCAAAGACAAACAGACATTACACAACAAGAACATAATAACAAACGACAAAAGAAAAGAAAGAAAAGAAAAGAAAAACAGCTCAGGCACAACACTATTATAAATAAAAAGATTGAATATACAAAGACATGACAAGGACAATTGAACCATAATGACAAGTGGCTTTCGAATTTTGATAGACTCCCATTCAGGAAATACATCAATACAGTACATAAATACATATATTATTATAACCTTTTTAATGAAAACCTTGGCAGTGTACTACGACGAAACCCCAGAGGATGAAAGGACGGGAAGTTCGGAGCATCCGAGAGGGACAGCAGCGCCAGGCTCCGGTCAGAATCCCACAGACATGCACCACAACCAGAGGTGTGTACAGTTACTATACAGTAGCCAGAAAACTGTTACTTTAACCCATTCTGACCTGAGATCAGATTCTAAAAAATGTCTTCTACATCCCGACAGTTTTCTGAAAAAGCTATGTTTCTATGTGTCAGTCGTTCTTCGATTTTTCAAAAATAGCAGACCTACATGCTCGTAGCGCGCCACTCGGTGGCACGCTATGATCTTGTAGATCTGCTGTTTGTCAATAGCTAAAGCATAACATAATGCTAACACCAAAATGGGTTAAAATGATAGTGACTCCAGGAGTAAGTCAAACTACACTCGGAGCTCTATACTTGTCTTTTAAGTTTTCGCAACCACATTAAATTATTGTGTTGATCTGCTATTTTCCGCGAGCGCTTTCCTCAATACCTGTGAGGATGAAAACCCCAAATGGCCCAAATGTGATGGAGAGAAATTAAAGACATTCTTCGCAAAAAACAGTATACTTAAGTAAAAGTGTCCCATTAAAACTATTCAAAAAGTGACTTCATTAATTAACCCATTTTGGGCCCGGGAACCCCTTTTGGTGTTTTAAAAGCATTATGTTATGCTTTATCTATTGAAAAACAGCAGATCTACAAGCTCATAGCGCGCCACCGAGTGGCGCGCTACGAGCTTGTAGGTCTGCTATTTTTTGAAAAATAGTGAAAATGCAGCACAAATGTTTGAATATATATTCTTTCCCAGCCGACGTTTTTAAACTCAAATCTTTGCTTAGATCTGGGAGGTCCCTAGGGAACAACATATTTTGAGATGGGGGTGTTCAGCGGCCAAATACATTATCAATTTTGGGGTCCATTGACATGAAATAGTTTGAGCACCACTGACATAGAAAGATGAGGTATTTCAGAAAACTGTCAGGATTTAGAAAACATTTTTTCAAATGTCGACGTCAGTTCTAAATGGGTTAATAAACATTTAACCCATTTTGGGGCGGGAACCCGTTTTGGTGTTAGCATTACGTTATGCTTTAGCTATTGAAAAATAGCAGATCTACAAGCTCATAGCGCGCCACCGAGTGGCGCGCTACGAGCTTGTAGGTCTGCTATTTTTGAAAAATCAAAGACACTTTTAGAATCTGATCTCAGGTCAGAATGGGTTAATAATGAAACTGTCAGGATGTAATAGACATTTTTAGAATCTGATCTCAGGTCAGAATGGGTTAAAAGACTACCTACACCTCTGTTAACAGCGGCCTGGCGCCTCCGCCCCTGCCACCTCGCTCTCCCATCCCTGACACCTCCTCCTCGGGCCACTCCCTACCCCCGCCGCTGGACGAGGAGTGTCCAGCGCCCGTCCAAGAGCCCCCCTACACGGAGGAGTACCCCCCGTACCCGCCTCCCCCTTACCCCAGCGCTGGTGGAGACCACCAGCAGGACCCCGCCGGGGGGGAGGACGCGCTCCTCAGCATGAAGCCCCCTGAGTTCACCGGGCAGGTCACCCTGCCTCCTGTGAGTGACTTATTTCATTTTTATTTGCCACATCAAAGGGTTTACACAGGTGTAAAGCAGTGGGTGAAATGATTGCCTCTATCATTTTGTACCACCAGTGTTACTTGAATTATTATATAATAACATAATAATATAATATAATATAATATATATATATATATATATATATATATATATATATATGGTAATAGAGTGGGAGCAAAGGGAAAGAGACAGAACACACATGGTTAAATAAAACCAATAAAGATATAGAATAGAATAGAATAGAATAGAATAGAATAGAATAGAATAGAGGGTATGCGCGTGACATCATCATCAAACCAGGAAGTTGTGCAGGAACGCCTGCTGAGTGGCAAAAAACTACTTTCTGGCCTCGACAGCCCAGACATCCACACAGAAAAGTCCTATCTGATCGCATTAAACAACGTTAAACAATGTTAAACTCACTTTACATGTTGCTTTGCCACTCGATGTGCCATTCCCTTTAAGCATGCGCATACCCTCTATAGAATAGAATAGAATAGTCCCCACTCAGATAGATAGGTGCCTGTATTGGTCCCACAGGGTCATTGCAGTTGTGAGGGTACTATACATTATATGACATTATCAAATGCAGATTTCTAACTTAGAGATATTAGCATCATATGCAGGTGTGTACATTATGTTTTAGAGACATTAGCATTATATATACAACCCTCGGTGAGGCCTTTAGGAGGGCCATGCAAGCAGCAAGCGGAACCGCAGCACCATGACCCTGCGGAACCATTGCCCACCACTCCTGAATGAACTGTCTGGTGCTGGGACTCTGGTGCAACGCACAGGTCCTCGCTCTACTCCTGGTGAGAGCAGGAGTGGACCTGGTGAGATGTAGGAGGGGCCCGGACAGGAGACAACCCACAGAGCCTAGTCCCTCCATGTGCCAGAAGTGTACCTCCCAGCCCTGGCAGAGTAGTTCAGGAGTAGTTCCAACGGATTGTGTGCCCCTGGTTTTTCCCTAATGGGACTGATTGAGGGTAGCTACTGGGACGTAAGTCGGGACTTGATCACTCCCGGCTGGGTCGCCTGAGGGGGTATGATGTGGGGGGACCCGAAACCCTGTTGACCTCAGGAAACATCACTGAGGATACGTCCCAGGTGCATCCATGCGATGTTTTTTGTTATATGCAGGTGTGGTCACTGGTCAGGTGTAAGTTGTGTAACTGCTTTGATACGAATACCAAACTCTTTACCAACTCGCCAACCGCAATTTTCTTTTAATGTAGTTAACAGTTAATTTAGTATTTCCCTCCCTCTCTGAAATCTGAAATTATCTTGTATACAGAATTATTTGATTGCATAGTAGTCGATCTCTATACTCTGTAAAATTTAGAAAGAACGACATGTCACAGAGATGGTGACTGCTTAATTAAGTTAATTTAGGACATTCTAGCGGTTCATTTCGTTTTATTAAACACATTTCTTCCATGTAGCCCATGTTGTGTAATGGCATCATCATGCTATTATGCCCGTCGATATACAGAGTGAACTTAACAATGATACATTAATATGATAACACCTTTTATATAATCACCAACATGAATTGTGTTTGTTATTTACAGCTATGTAGAGTAGTGGGGTGAGATGGAAAAGGGGCGACCGTACCTGTTACCCTTCCATAACAAGCAGTTTCTACTTGAACCCCTCCAATACCACCTATGCTGTGCCACAAGTACAGATTCCAATTAGCCATCAATTAGCGTTTACAGACAGTCCCCATACCCCAGGAATAATCTTAACTATTAAATAAACGTTGTACAACATAATTAAATCACATTTCTAGAGGCTATCCCTATCCCTTAACTATAAGGGCCCTGGCAGCTCTGTCTCCCAAACGTTAATAACGCTTTGCCTGCCCAAGTACTATTGATTCTCTCACAACAACTCACGTTATTGCCGGTGTCTTGTGTTCTCTGTGTTCAGGGCAAAAGGACCAACCTGCGTAAAGTGGGCTCCGTGCGGATCGACCACGGCATGCGGGTCAAGTTCAACCCTCTGGCTCTGCTGCTGGACTCGTCTCTGGAGGGAGAGTACGACCTGGTCCAGAGAGTCATCTACGACGTGAGTCACACCACCTCGATAATGATGATAACAACCATCATAATGTTCATAAAACTCTGTATTAGCACGACTTGAAACAGTTTTACAAAGTGAGGATTTTAGAATCCTCTGTGGTTTGGTGCACTCAGTTCTTTGACACACACACACACACGCACACGCACGCACGCATGCACGCATGCACGCACGCACACACACACACACACACACACACACACACACGCACACGCACACGCACACGCACACACACACACACACGTAATTGGCCAATTGTTTCTCGGAGGTGCAAACAACACAGAGTTTGTGCATTGAGACATATATTTTTCTGTCCTAGCGCAACACTATGTATAAAAAAAAAGTTTTTCAAGCTCCCGAGCCAAATTCACACAATAAGTGCCTTTTTATTCAGCTCCAACACTCTCCCAAAGAAAAAGAAATTATCTGGAAATATTTTGAAAAATGTGGCTACTGATTTTGTTCATAATACACCTGTCCCAAAACATGCCTAACATTATGTGAAATATGTGAGGCCTAATGTATACAAGAGACATCTCGTCACGAAAAGAATACATTGTGGTACATTGTTATATTGTGGATAGATCTGTTATTTTTGTCATGTGACACCTTCAGTCAACTCTTCACCTGTGAAAGCACACTGGTGTATGAGAGCATTCATTATTCATTATTGGACCGTATCATTGCTGGATTGCAGGTCTGGAAATGGGGTAAAATATTTTGGGAAAGTTATGGAAATGTTTAGGAATGTCATTTGTTAAAATAAAATAATTTACCTATGGAGAGACTCGATTTTAGCCATAGTTGTTGGCTATTCAAAAATAGCACATAAGCTTAACCCATTCTGGGCGGGAACCCCTTTTGGTGTTAGCACTATGTTATGCTTTAGCTATTGAAAAATAGCAGATCTACAAGCTCATAGCGCTACGAGCTTGTAGGTCTGCTATTTTTGAAAAATTGAAGAACGACTGACATAGAAACATAGCTTTTTCAGAAAACTGTCAGGATTTAGAAGACATTTATAGAATCGTTCCCAGGTCAATCTTTGCTCTGGGGGGGGTGTTTCTGAAACAAAATATCCTTGACATGAAAACGTTTGAAAACCAATATAGCAAAATAGATTTTTCAAGACATTTGTAGAATCGTCCTCAAGGTCTCTTGGGTTATTCTGCACATGACCAGTAGTGACGTGTTGTGTCCACCAGGTGGCAGACCCCAGCATGCCCAACGACGAGGGCATCACAGCGCTGCACAACGCAGTGTGTGCCGGACACACCGAGATCGTCAAGTTCCTCGTCCAGTTCGGAGTCAACGTCAACGCTGCCGACAGCGATGGCTGGTCAGTGGGCCGTGTGTGTGTGTACAGTGTGTGTGTGTGTGTGTGTCCATATCAATTTTTTACAGTCTATGGTCCATATACATACAGACGTAATTATATACATGATGTTTTATATATTTTTAATAATATTTATATATATAATATTATTTGTTTTATATAAGATTCAGAAATAAGAAAAGTCAAGCATTTTTCTAAATAAATCAATTTCATGAATTGCAAAAATAAAATCAATGAAATTCCATATACATTCCCAAATGTCAAAAGTAGTGACAATAGCAGATCTACATGTTCACATTGTGTCACAACGCAGCACATTGTTGGGCAGTGGTGGCTCAGGGGTAGAGTGGCTCGATGCTGGTATAACCACAAGGTTGCCAGCTCAAACCCTGTGGGCTCCCCCAGAGTTAGTGTCCTTGAGCAAGACACTGAACCCCTAATTGCTCCTGATGTGCTGGTTCAGGGTGCCTTGCATGGTTTCCGCCGCCATCGGTGTATGTGAATGTGTGTGTGAATGGGTGAATGTAATGCACAATCTATGTAATTGCCTTGGATAAAGGCGCTATATAAAATGCACCATTTACCATTTATTGTGAGCTTGTATATAGATCTGCTATTTTCACCATTTCGGGTCCTGGAGAGACATGATGACATTTCTCTTTTGGGTCTCTATAGCTAAAAAAAGGTTTAACCCATTTTGGTGTTAGCATTATGCTATGCTTTAGCTATTGAAAAATAGCAGATCTACAAGCTCATACAAGCTACGAGCTTGTAGGTCTGCTATTTTTGAAAAATCAAAGAACGACTGACACATAGAAACATATAGCTTTTTCAGAAAACTGTCAGGACGTAGATTTTTTTTTTTGAATCTGATCTCAGGTCAGAATGGGTTAAGAACCACTGGCTATAGAGGGGCAGACAGACAGACAGACGAATGTCTCTCTGATCTTCTCTTTAGGACTCCGCTGCACTGCGCCGCGTCCTGCAACAACGTGCAGGTGTGCAAGTTCCTGGTGGAGTCGGGCGCGGCGGTGTTCGCCACCACCTACAGCGACATGCAGACCGCCGCCGACAAGTGCGAGGAGATGGAGGACGGCTATGCCCAGTGCTCCCAGTTCCTCTACGGTATGAGTTTACAGTAACACCGTTGTAGTGTCGTAGATTCATATTTACGTATTGAAACACACCGGACACAGGGCTGCCTTGTAGTCTTTACTTGTTCGGTACACTGAATCAAATCACAGTCACATTGCCTGTAATCACCACCACTTAATCACATACGACCCACCTGTCTCTAACATCCTGGTACTCTATGCAATAAGTGGCTGGACACTACAACCGTCTGTCTGTCTGTCTGTCTGTCTGTCTGGGGATCAGACTCTTTTTTTTTAGCAGCTCTCTGGGCTCAGTCTTCTAGACTGGACGTCGTCTTTGGTGGAAACCTCATATCGCTGCTGTCGGGGAGAAGCGCACCTAACTCCTTTTTTTCTTTCTTTTTTTTTTACATAAATCAATGCTATTGAACGCCCTTTACGTCTGTGTGTTGGTTAAAAGAAAATATTGAACCAATGAAAAGTATTAAAAAGCGCTTCGGGCTTTAACTCTTTAACTCCATTAAGACCCTCAAACTGTCTGCTAAAGCAGCTAACTCCACCACCTCTCTGCAACTCATGCAAGTAATTGACAATAATGTAAAGTTACAATACCAACTTTGATGAGGCAGTGTTGCTTAGTTTTAAAAAATACAAGATTGTCTTCATTTCCTGGAAAAAATTTTTTAAATGTTTTTCATTTCCTGAAAATGTTATACATTTTGGAGTTGGTTTCTTCCCGACAGCAGAGACATGTTTCGGGGTTCAAATACAAAAACAGCAAAAGCAGCAGATCTACAAGACACGGTTAGAATATGGAGATAAGAGGATTCTGCGATTATGTTCCTCTGTGCAGACTCTGTCTCCATGGACGTGCCGATAGCCACTGTTTTGTCATCTGACAGATTAAATGTTGAACAACGTGATATAACAATGAATAAAAACAGTGATGTCTCACGGCCACAACGAGCGAGCGACGGCCACAACCACGTTGTGTTCTGGAAGCAGAACCCCGATAGGGTTGCCGGTTGCGTGAAGGGGGAGCTGGCTCTTCTTCTTGTACATAACGTGGGTGACAGCCCGTTACCGCCACCTAGCGACATTATAGCGTTTTCATAAAGTGTGCGTTCTTGTGTAAAGGGTCAATAAAAAATGTGAACGCAACTGGACTTTGACGTTTTATCTGGAGATGGTCGGCGTCTAATTGGGCCCTGTAGCGGACCCAGCTGGCCATGAAAAGGTTGAAGACTTGACTGATGATTTTTAGGTTGCTTTATTAGTGAATCACCGTAGAACTGGGACAGAAATAGAATACAATATATCAATCATAAATCACTACAATATAATCCATAAACAGTTCCAATCTCAGGCACAAAATACATTTTCCATGCATCACTAAAGTAAGTTACACAATACATAAACAGACTTCTGCATACATTTTCACAATAATACCAATAACAGTGCAAGCAAATCAATAAAATACCTTGTCCCCCTTTCCAGCTAGGTGCTATATTCTGTGTGTGACATCAGTTCGTTCCATGGTTAGTTGGCATTTGACAGTTCCTTTGGCCTTCCTTTCCTTAGCCATCCACATAACTAACAAACTTCAGCCACACCATTTGTGTGCTGTCTGTTTCAAGCCTTCTCTCTACTGAGGCAGCATTTCCTTGTTTTTAACCCCAGTGCCACAGCTGAGCTGAGTCCCAATCATCTGATTCTCATCAGCTGTGATCAGTTGTTAGCACAATGTCTTCAAATTAATAGACTTCCTGTTCAATGCCTCACAACAATGTGAATATATACTAAACAATAAAAGTATTACCTGTGGGTCCGTTACACTCCCACCAAAAATCATAGTGAATTTAAACTTGGTATAAAACACAATGATTTTTCTTCCAAATTAGGTAACCCCAGACACATTTAATAGTCTCAAAATTGAAGGTAGGTATAGACGGTACAATTCTTCTCCCACCATTAGGAGCCCTCCCACCTTGAATAGACCAGCTCCAACTGTGACATCCTCAACATTGACCTTCTTGACCATAGTGTCCTGATCGTGCTTGTACCTTTCATCCTTGAGTTTCCCTTTGGCATGTTTACGTTTCTCCGAAGCCTGTTGAGAGACTTCTGGTTCTGGGTGTAGAGTTGATGCAACCTTGTGTGAATCTGCTGCGACAGTGGAGTGGTGGCTCCTTATGGGATTCGGACTGGGAGACACCTTTTCTCTGGGCATGTGAGGTTGGGCTGGTTTGTAGTCATCAGCCTGGAAAGTAGCTGGTCAATAGTTAGTTGAAAAAACGAAAGGGGACTGTAGCTGATTCTTCTGTGTAGTTAGTTGGTCAAAACGGGACTGTAGCTGATTCTTCTGTGTAGTTAGTTGGTCAAAACGGGACTGTAGCTGATTCTTCTGTGTAGTTAGTTGGTCAAAACGGGACTGTAGCTGATTATTCTGTGTAGTTAGTTGGTCAAAACTGGACTGTAGCTGATTCTTCTGTTCAGTTACATTGTTGTATCCGGACTGCAGTTGGTCAAAACTGGACTGTAGCTGATTCTTCTGTTCAGTTACATTGTTGTATCCGGACTCACCCAGCTTCTTCTCCATCTCGTCACTGAGTGTCTTCTCCAGCTGAGACACAGCTGTCCTCACAGTCCCCACATACGAAGACCGAGGGACATTGACCTTTGTCCAGTCCTTGGTGGGTGGAGGGGTGGTGATGGACGAGAGGTTCTGGAGGAGGTGGAGGTGGTCTTCAGTGTGTGAGAGCTGCTTCAGCTCAGAGCTTCTCTTCTCTAACTCAGTGATTTCCTGTTGCAGTTCTTTGATTAAGCCTTCAGCCTGTTTCTCTGTTGTTTTCTGCTTCTCTTCGATCACATCAATGAGCTCAGCCTGGCTTCTCTCAATACAGCTGATCAGAGCAGTGAAGACCTGCACACTTTCTGCCATCTCTCTGTCTGAATCTTTCTTACTGAACTCTACTGAGTGTTGGACCTCCTGGATCTTCACTCGTCTCTCCTGGATCATCTGCTGAACCTCAGCCTCCGTCTTTCCCAGCTCAGCCTTCTTTCCTTCATATGCCTCTTCGAGAGATACAATCTGGTGTAACTTGTGGTCTGACTCAGTGCAGAACTGACAAACACACGTGAGGTCAGTCTTACAGAACAGCTCCAGAGGTCTGTCATGTTTCTTACACAGAATGTCTTCCAGGTTCTTCACAGGGTCGATTAGTTTGTGTCGTTTTAACCCTAATACTCTGTGATGAGGCTCCAGGTGAGTGTCACAGTAGGAGGTCAGACACACCAGGCAGGACTTCAGGGCTTTGAGTTTGGTCTCGGCGCAGACATCACAGGAGACTTCATCTGGTTCAGCGGGTTCTGGGTTTGTGCTGGAAGTTTGTCTCTGCTGCTTTGACTTCCTCAACTGATCGGCCACCTCCGAGAAGACTTTGTTAACAGAGTATTCTGGTCTATTACAGAATGTTTTGTTACACAGTGGACACTGACACACATCACTAGTGTCCCAGTAATGTGTGATGCAGGTGTTGCAGTAGTTGTGTCCACATGGAGTGGTGATTGGATCAGTGAACACATCCAGACAGATAGAACACAGGAACTGCTCTTCGGACAGGAGACAGCTGGCAGACTGTTAAATCCTGCAGGAGCTCTTAAATCCTTAGTCCTGAGTATATTTATTTTAAGGCTAGATCACACAAACTATTGTACACAAATCATCTACAATCTACGTAAACAATTAATCCGAGAACATTTAACATAACAACATTTTGTCATTTTAATTTTACACAATGTAAAATATGCCATAAACAATGAGATATTGAAGTACAGCAATTACATTGCAACTTGAGGTAGGCCTACTTTTAATTTCTTTTTAAAAGAATAGATATCTTGGGGGGACCATATGGGGATCATATGGGGGCAAAATCAAAAAAGAAAACACGGGGGGGCACGGTGGCACAGTTGGTAGTGCTGTCGCCTCACAGCTAGAAGGTCCTGGGTTTCGATTCCCGCTCGGCGTGTTTCCTCCTCCGCGTCATCAGTGCCCTTACCCGAAGGCGGGGTTGGCCAAAGGGCCTTTCTGTGTGGAGTTTGCATGTTCTCCCCGTGTCCCCTAGGGTAGGTACCCTCACAAAAAACATGCAGTAATCCTGGTCACTAAACTGCCTCCCCCTGGCCAGCCGGGGCGCCTGATGGAGGGGAAAGGAACTGGTTGGAATAACGTGTTCCTTCCACACGCTACGTCCAACCAGGGAAACTCCCCCCTGTCAGGTGTAAAGGAGCAACTTGGACACTCAGGCATGAAGGAAGCATGAGTTCAAGTCCGTTGCTCTCCCCTTGTCCCCCATATGGGGACTAGGTTGGTGGAGGGTGTAGAGCCCAGGATCACATTAGATAATTGGGGTGAAAAATGGGTTACAAAATCGTGGGATAAAAAATATATTAAAAAAAGAAAAAAGAAAACACACAACACACACATGCGCATACTGTCATTGGTCATCTGACCAGTTTTTCATTGGCTTTCATTGGATCAAATCGACAGGAACTGGAGCACACACAGCCCAGGAAAAGTGTGGATAGTTCCCCATAAAAAATAAAATGTCTGCAGTTATTGAGTCCGACAAACCAAACCAAACACGTGTAAACGCGCCCATCATGCTACAGCTTTACCGACACGCCAGCTAATAGTCTTTCACAGAGCCAACGCATAGGTTCAAAACATGATTTGTCGTTCCATTCTCCATGATGAAACACGGCACAGTCCTCTTCTCCTGCGGTGTCATTGGGCTCACCAGGGCGCCAGTACCTGGAGAAGATAAGGGCTATTTTAATTAATTTACAATTCATATAACAAGGATGATCTTTTTCTCTAAAGCTTTGTTTTCTTCATTATTATCATTATTATTATTATTATTATCATTGTTATTAACTCAAATTATGTTGCCGATATTATACAAATTAACCGGACAGTGGTACTATAGACAACACATATTGTTGTCTATTGTTTTAGTGTGGTATAGGTTGGTATTTCATTATAATGTTTAATACCATTTAGAAATATATTTATATAATTATATAGAATGAAGGTAAAGTCTCACGTTGGTGTGGTCAGTGGTGTTCCATCTACCCATGTCCACACTCCTTCCTCGCCCGCGTCGGTCAAACCCAGCCACACCCACTGGTTTCCAACAACCGTGTTAACAAAGTCCTGGACAGACAAGATGCTGGTTTACTGAAATACACCGAAGAAGAAGAAGATAGAAGTAGAAGATTTACGCGCACGCGCGCACACACGCACACACACACACACACACACACACACACACACACACACACACACACACACCTGTTTTTCTTTGCTGTTTATGATGATCAAGTCTGATTGTTTGTCTCTGCAGTATTGTCGGCTGTCCTCCCAGGTTTGCCACTCTAATTCCACAGTAGCGATGTAATAGCACACATCGCCAGCCAATTTAAATCCATGTGATTCTAACAACAAGAGAACAAGAGTATTAGCCTCTGTTTTTTTATTTGCTCAGATTAATCGATGAACAAAACATTTTAAAAGACAATTAAAAAGACAGAAAGAAAAAAGAAACAGTGACGTCACGGTCTCACTATTATAATCTCACTGACCACAAAGAGTTCTCTTGATGTCGTCGTGTTCAATTAGTTTGTTGTATCTGGACTGTAGGCGCTCTAGGTTTAGACCACACCGGTCCTTCTGTTGGGTCAGGATGTCCTGTCTGGACTGTGCACGGTCCAAGTCATGGACCAGGTTGTTTTTCTCTTCCGTCCATTCAGAATCTGTAAGAAGGAGGATCAAACAAACCGATGAGTTTTACATACACAACTTTGTTCTGATCTGACATCCTTAATAACCCATTTTGGGGGCGGGAACCCCTTTTGGTGTTAGCATTATGCTATGCTTTAGCTATTGAAAAATAGCAGATCTACAAGCTCATAGCGCGCCACCAAGTGGCGCGCTTACGAGCTTGTAGGTCTGCTATTTTATTGAAAAATCGAAGAACGACTGACATAGAAACACAGCTTTTTCAGAAAACTGTCAGGATATACAGTAGAAGACATTTTTTAGAATCTGATCTCAGGTCAGAATGGGTTCATAGTAGCTGCTCTGTGACTGGTTGTATCTGGTTGTAAGTTGTCTCTCTTCAACTACAGTATTATGTTCTGGACCGGTGTGAGGCCCAGAGCAAAGCACCCCATGTGGACTTCACAGATCATATAGCTTGGAAACCAGACGAATCTGCTACAGCAAAATAATGGGCCTCCTGGTGGCGCTATGATAGGGCAATGTTAAAAGGGTGGCATTTGTTACTCAACGTAACAAATGTGTGCAAAGTGTGCAAAGTTTCACCACAATCGGACAGACGGACACTGCATTCATGATTTGCGGCAAAAAAACATGTGAGTCATTTTAGCTCAAAACAGGCCACTCCTGCAAACTTTATGTCTTATTTAGCCAATCGGGAAGGAATCTGAAAACAGATCTGTCTTGATCACGCTGGCATCGCGTGCACGCACACACGCACACACGCACACGCACACACACACACACACACACACACACACACACACACACACACACACACACACACACACACACACACATTCTGACGACTGTATCATTTTGGTGGTTTAGTTGTCTTCCTTCCTGACTGTGTTGGGTTGCTCTATAGACTAGAGGCGCCTAAAAATGCCCATTATGATAATCAATTGAAAGTATAGAACCCAGATAGGTAAGCATTATTATAAGATACCTATACTGTAATAACCAGCAAATGTTCATTAAGTTCTAAAACTGGACTTACAGAGAGAGAGTCTGAGACCAATGTTGAGCAGAGCTTGAACGCCACAAAGCAATCCAAGTCCCATTCCAACTAGTCGGTACAGTCTTCTGCCTGGACAGACGCACGCACGCACGCACGCAGTGGGAATACAGATGGAGTTAGAGATCAGTTTAAAATAATTTATTACTGTATATATTTTTTTAGTGATTTGCAGTAAAGTAACATCTCTTACCAGATCTTTTCTTCCGTGGACGTTTCTGCCGAGCTGTAGTCTCAACGTTTGCATAGATTTTATCATCGCCCAATTCTTCTTCTTCCTCTTGGATCTCAATGTTTTCAGCCATTTCTATACCTCTGTGACTTGAATTCATCTGGCAGGTATTTGTTATGGTTCAACCTCTTCAGAATGAACGACGGATAATATTATCCCCCTCCTTCCTCCTCTTGTTTCCTTCTGTCACAGTAGCAGAGGCAGTGCATTCACCCCCCCCCCCCCTCCTCACCATCCTCACCCTCTCGACCACTTTCAGTCTCACGTAGCGTGGTGATAAACCTCTGTCTTTTCGTTTGCATTTCATTTGCGCAAGGACGGCGATAGACGTCTTTTCAAATCCAAAGACGGTGATCTACGTCCAATGGTCTTTACAGTGGTTCATGAATCATGATAGATCACGCTGGTTCTACTGTATGTTGCTATGCAACGGATAAGACCAGGAAATGAACCAGAAGTGAAAACTCCATCTCCATCGGCAATAGATTTACAAAAATACATTTATTTCTGATTATTTTCCTCATATTGTGTTTTTGGTCGAAACAAACTTTATTTTTGGGACAGGAACCCCTTTTGGTGTTAGCATTATGTTAAGCTTTAGCTATTGAAAAAATAGCAGATCTACAAGCTCATAGCCACCGAGTGGCGCGCTACGAGCTTGTGGGTCTGCTATTTTTGAAAAATCGAAGAACGACTGACACATAGAAACATAGCTTTTTCAGAAAACTGTCAGGATGTAGAAGACATTTTTAGAATCTGATCTCAGGTCAGAATGGGTTAACGGCCCATAACTAAAGAACTGATGATTGCGGTAACTGTAACTGTAATCTGGGAGGCTGTAGCCGAGAGCCTTTCAAACCACCCGTGTTATAGACATCTATAGATCAAGTTCTTATGGGACACCACTGCAGTTGGAAAGTCTCCTTTCTCTGAGGGGTTCTTTCATGTTTCTGCATGAATGCGACAAATGCGACATTTGAAATCACTTTTGGCTCTGAGTTGTTCAGCCCATTTAGGCCGAAATAAAAATAACGTTCGCTCTGAAAGAATATATATTCAAAGATGCGTGCCGCATATTTACGATTTTTAAAAAATAGCAGACCTACAAGCTCGTAGCGCGCCACTCGGTTGTAGCTTGTAGATCTGCTATTTTTCAATAGCTAAAGTATAAAATAATGCTTAGTTAAAACCCTTCCAGAATGGGTTAGACAGGCCTCTCAATATGTGAATCCAACATGGAGTTGTTTTGGACTTCTTTACTTTGACCAGAGGTCTCTCGGATTGATAAATGAGGGCCTATAGGTCACTGGTTGTAGCTTCTTTACTTTGACCAGAGGTCTCTCGGATTGATAAATGAGGGCCTATAGGTCACTGGTTGTAGCTTCTTTACTTTGACCAGAGGTCTCTCGGATTGATAAATGAGGGCCTATAGGTCACTGGTTGTAGCTTCTTTACTTTGACCAGTGGTCTCTCGGATTGATAAATGAGGGCCTATAGGTCACTGGTTATAGCTTCTTTACTTTGACCAGAGGTCTCTCGGATTGATAAATGAGGGCCTATAGGTCACTGGTTGTAGCTTCTTTACTTTGACCAGAGGTCTCTCGGATTGATAAATGAGGGCCTATAGGTCACTGGTTAACTTCTTTACTTTGACCAGTGGTCTCTCGGATTGATAAATGAGGGCCTATAGGTCACTGGTAACTTCTTTACTTTGACCAGTGGTCTCTCTGATTGATAAATGAGGGCCTATAGGTCACTGGTTAACTTCTTTACTTTGACCAGTGGTCTCTCTGATTGATAAATGAGGGCATATAGGTCACTGGTTAACTTCTTTACTTTGACCAATGGTCTCTCTGATTGATAAATGAGGGCATATAGGTCACTGGTTATAGCTTCTTTACCTTGACCAGTGTTGTGTGATGTCTGCATTATTCATTATTATCACGATATAGAAGTGATGCAACACAACGGTTCTCAACCTTTTTCTTGTCGAGAGAGAGAGAGAGAGAGCTTCAGTGTGTGTGCTACTATGAAACGCAGGCGTTTCACAGTAGAGGAAGTGGGTTCATATACCTCCTGTAACGAGATCATTTAGCTGAAATGACGTTGTCTTAACATTGTGGCAGTGTACTTAACACACCACCCAACATCATGTTCCAAGTATAGAAAGCTGTGCTCCTCCATGTAGTCATAGAGCTCAGATCTCTGTCAGCCGTTGCTTTTAAAAAACAAGCTTGTAAATGAACGGACCTATTTTAATTCAGTGCTGCATGGAACCAGTATTTGTTGTTGGGATATGGACAGTGTCTATAGCAGGATATTCTCTTTTAGTAGACTACACAGAGGTGTAAACTCCTGCCATGTACAGCCTTACAGTCTATTTGACACACCACACATCATGTATCTGTGTGTGGGGGAAAGCATGTACACACGCACATGCATTATAGCTAACCACACTCGCCATGTGTGCGTGCGTGTGTGCGTGTCTTTCTGTGTGAGGAATTGGAAGACTGCTTGCTGTCTAGGGAGAAAAAGTGCAGAGCCGTTTGCAAGATTACAATTTCTACTTTTTATACTACATTTATACTTTATACTACATTACATTTATATATTTATATTTCATCCTACTATAAATGCGCCTCGTCTTTCCACACACGTTTCCACACCCCCACAGGGAGTGCAGTGCCCGGTATAGAGTCGGCCGGACCCACGGTTCTCCAGAAACACCACAAAAGGCTCTTGTCAGGCTCTGCCAGTGGACCTATTATCAGCCTAAATCCCCTCACCTGTGCAATTTCCAGCCTCTGCCTTAGCCAATTGATTGATTGATTGTTTGATTGAAAACGGGTGCTATGACAAGTTGACAACGGGTATTAGGTTCCCAAGTTGCATCGTTCCCAAGTCGGCCGGTGGCCGACGGGCAGAGCGCCAGAGAGAAACATTGTCATTGTATGTTTCCACGGATAGCCGTCTGTTTTTTCAGTCAAGTCAAGTCAAAAACATTGTTACAACTACTTAAAAATATTTATTTTCACCCATTTCCGTACAGTCACTGGCATATAGCACAATAAACAAACTTAAATGTTGATTTGATGGGATTTCTTACATGGCCACAACAAAGCATCATGCTACACTGCAGCATGTAGAGAGAGACAGCAATGAGAAAACAGCCTGCGATCACCTGTCATACAGATACTGTACATACAGTATGCCAATGCTAGTGGGTGTGAATTATTCTCTGTATTTTCTCCCCAAATCATCTTGCTGTATTGGACACCCACACACATATACCACATATGCATAATAATAATAATAATTCATAGCTTTGCTTCTACTCCACTGCATCTCAGCGACGAACATTATGCATTTTACTCCACTACATTAATTTGGAAACTTTAGGTCCTCTTTCACAGATCCAGTACATGCTTGCAGAGCATGGTACATTGTTCCAACCTCTCTCAGACTTAGGTCCCTCCTTATCGTTATGAAACACTGCACAGTTGTCGTTTCCGTGGCTAGGCTCACCAGAGCGCCACCACCTGTAGAAGTAGGAACATTTACACATATGTTGTTTTAGTGACAATTTGGTAGATTAGTATTTTTTTTTAATATCATTCCATTTAGAAATGAAATATGTGGAAAATAAATATGTGAAATAGAGGAAGAGTAAAATGAAGCTAAAGTCTTACTGTGCTTGTGTGGTGGTCAGTGTTGTTCCATCTACCCATTTCCACACTCCTTTTGTGTTGGTCAAACCCAGCCACACGTTCTGACTTCCCTTAACAGCTATGTCAACAACCTTGTCAACAAAGTCCTGGACAGAAAATGTGCAGGTTATACACACTGTACCATAGACATAGGCACACACACGCACACGCACACGCACACGCACACACACACACACACACACACACACACACACACACACACACACACACACACACACACACACACACACACACGTCATATACTGTACCTGTTTTGCAGTAGTCTTTATGACCATCAGGTCTGAACGTATGCCTAAACAGAATTGTTTGCTCTCAGTCCAGGTTTTCTTCTCAGTAGAGATGTAATAACCTTTGCCAAATGTCTGCCAATCAGGTGATCCTAACAAGGACGAAATCATGTTAGCTACCTTTTTTTGTCTTCATTTGCTCACATTAATGATGAACAAGATGATATAACAATGAATAAAAACAGTGACTCTTCACTGACCACAGGGCCTCTTCTGCTCATCTGCATCATTCAGGTTAGTCAGGTTGACTAACTCATTATGTATATTAGTCAGGTTGTCATATCTGGACAGTAACTTATCATGTATATTAGTCAGGTTTTCATTTCTGGACAGTAACTGGTCTCGGTCTTTGACCACATCATCTGAAAGACAGAATCAACAAACGGATGAGTTTTACATACACAACTTTGTTTGGACAGTAAATCCAACCAAACAGCCATCAAAACTTATTTCTGAATGAATATGTCATGCAAACAAGCTGCTCATTGTAGAATGACACTCACTGTATTTGACCAGGACAATGATGACAGCCAATAGGAGTGCACACAGCAGACACATGGCAGCGGCTCTGAAACCATTACAGGCTGAAAAACACAGACCTCTGAAGGATACTTCAGAGGGTTCAAAATAAGATCCTTCCAAGTCGGCCATGATGACACCCATGACCATTTGTATTAGACCTGACGTCGAAATTAAAAAAAAAATCTTCTAAATCATGACAATTTTCAGAAAGATTTGAGGCGCATTTTAACGATTAAAAAAATAGCAGACCTACAAGCTCGTAGCGCGCCACTTGGTGGCACGCTATGAGCTTGTAGATCTGCTATTTTTCAATAGCTAAATTATAACATAATGTTTAAAACACCAAAAGGGGTTCGCGCCCAGAATGGGTTAAATCTAAATGCCGGATACCAGAGGATTAGGATTAACAACGTTATGCGTTGTGACCGATAACGAGCAATTTATGTTCTTAATTGACAAAATATCATTAATATATATATATATATATATATATATATATAGAGAGAGAGAGAGAAAGAGACACACACAGAGAATTAGGGTATATATAGCCAAGTCTAACAGACACCAACTACCCGTGCTCTCCCGTAACATCCATAGATGTGATAGTTAATCATTGTAGCGTTTAGTTTTACCTCCATGCTGCTCTCGTGCTGTGTTCTGCTGTACAGCATATATCCGCTGGGCAGTACCAGCGCCAGGCAAGTAGTCTGCAGAGGCATAGTAGATGTCTACCACCATGTCCTCTCTCTCTCCCCTCTCGCTTGGACCATATTTGACATTCGCCGGCGTCAGGTCTGACGGCGTGGCATACACATGCTCCTCAGCCATTCTACTGTTCATCTTCAAACTATGCATTTGTTGTGTACATCCTGTTGGAGAACTAGAGGTCACAAAAAGAGGAAGTCTGACTTGGTGGAAAAAGTTACAAGAGCCTATCACCATTGGGGGGGTTAATTGGCCAATGGTGGGCCAATGATGTTTCCTTCATTTCTATGTATAATGTTATGCATACGAATGATTGGGACTTTATTTACTATTGCTGAAGAAGAGAGGGGAGTCATGGGAATGAGAGAAATGATGTAAAACGAAGTGCCCAGTTTGGGACATTATGAATAAACTTGACCTATAGGCATAAAAGGAGACATTATCCTTATATGAAGGTAATTATGCAAGTGCTTGGTCTCTAGTTGGCTCCTACAGTATGTGCACAGTACACACCAGTGTCATTTGGATCCTATAGTCTGCACATGGTGATGATGGATTATCACGCGGTTGGCCTGGGTTCGAATCGCAGGCGTTACATTATAGTTCCATGACCCGGACGGGGTCATAAGGGCGTGTATAAGCCAAGTGGCTCAGAGCCTGTGCCTGATTGATGACCAACAGCCTATAATAATATTTGACAATGGGGAAATTCCCCTTTAGGCGATAAGAAGTTAACCTTCCACACATAAGACTTGAGTTGGAATACCAGCTTGTAGATCAGCTATTTTTGAAGAATCGTGAGACTTTTGTGCAATTCTCTGAATACAATATACATGTATTTTAAAGTAAACATCTTTAACTCAAAATCTTTGCTTCTGTGGGTCCCTGGAACATCATATTTTGAGATGGAGATCCACGGCCAAATGCATAATCGTTGTGGGGGTCCTTGACATGACACCACTGATAGCAACATACGTTTTTCAGTACATTTAGAAGACATTCTTTTGTAGAATCGGCCACAGGTCTTAATGGGTTCAAAGAGGAACTGCTTTACTGAAGTTACAGGTAATGAAGCAAACAGGAAATGTGGAGAAAATGTAAATGCCAACCACACACTTACAAACAGAGCCTACGGTAACTATCCCGTAGGCCATAGTGTCCATGAATCATATAGAAAAGCTCTCATGCTGAAAGCCTCTTCAAAAGAGTGTTCGCTTAACACTTATCTCAAACATTATGGGTTTTGGATACATTCACATCTTTGTACCTAGGACAACTCCCAGATGGGCTAAATAAGGATGACTCCTACTTACTTAAGATTTTACTTGTAGCAAGCAAAAAAGCTATTACAAGAAATTGGTTACAAAATAATTGTCCTACTGCTGACCTATTTATCGACATTGTGAAGCAACTACATCTCCTAGAACAGATGACCTATTCTTTAAGACTGCAAAAAAAGCTGAGTGAAAGAAAATGGGAGAAATGTGAGTATTTAGCTGGGGGGGGGGGGGCGGATATGGAGTGAATATGGGCTGTGTCTTTCCGGTTGTCATTGAATGTAAGGAATCCAAAAGTCTGTAATATGTATTGTTGTTGCTTGTTGCTGTACATCCCATGACCTCTTTTGTTTTTTGTTTTTTATTCTGTTTCTTTTCTGTTGATGTTTTAGTTTTATTCCATGCCTTGTTTGTCTTTTGTGTCTCGTCTTGCATATACAAATTTTTAAAGACTAAAAAAAGAAAGAAAGAGTGTTCGCTCCTGTTCAAAGGGGGGGCGCCACACATGGAAAAAGTAGTGCAATATGTTGTAGAAACAACATTTCCTCTTACTATACAAGCTTCCTCGGATGCTGAAAGATAAGATGCAACCTGCCCTTTCACAGAGATCCACATTTTTTTTATTTGCTTGTGTGCTTGTGAAATCATGTAGATAGGTGTGTGTGTGTGTGTGTGTGTGTGTGTGTGTGTGTGTGTGTGTGTGTGTGTGTGTGTGTGTGTGTGTGTGTGTGCGCGTGTGCGTGTGCGTGCGTGCGTGCGTGTGCGTGCGTGCGTGCGTGCTGGGAGCGTTCCTGTGTTGGGTTCTCTGAGATCTAGCCAGGCTGAGAATTCTGCTTGAATTCAGCTTAGAGTTAGAATTCGGGCTTGATTACATTTAGCTGTGCCTGCTGTGTGATGTGACAATCAAGTGATTGTGTGCAGGTGTGCAGGAGAAGATGGGGGTGATGAACCGCGGCGTGGTGTACGCCCTGTGGGACTACGAGGCGGACGACGGTGGCGAAGACGACGAGCTGGGCTTCCTGGAGGGAGACTGCATGACAGTGCTGAGACGAGAGGACCAGCTGGAGACGGACTGGTGGTGGGCTCGCTGCGGAGACCGAGAGGGATACATCCCTCGCAACCTGCTGGGGGTGAGACACGCGCGCGCACACACACACACACACACACACACACACACACACACACACACACACACACACACACACACACACACACACACATTAACGTTGTTTAATGCAATCAGATAGGACTTTTCTGTTTGGATGTATGGCTGTCAAGGCCATGAAGTAGTTTTTTTTGCCACTCAGTGGGCGTTCCCCATAGAGTAATAAAAGGATAGAGACCGAACCGGAGCGTTAGCCCCCCCCCTCAGTTGCTCAGTGGCCTTTTGAAGCACCCGGAAGTATTTAATTGTCTCCACCAGGCCGAAGGCATGGGGGAGAGAGTATGTTTTGCACTCCGTCCGTGTGTGTGTGTGTGTGTGTGTGTTTGTGTGCGTGTGCGTGCGTGTGCGTGTGTCAGTCCGTCCTTCCGTCCGTCCGTTACCAGCTAATCTCCGGCACCGTTGGCCCGATCCATGCCAAACTTTGCACGCACACTCCCTGGATGCCAACGATGAACCTCTGACCCAAATATTCCTCAACTACCTGTTATAGCGCCACCATCAGGCCGATTTTGGCAAAACACATTTCTCTAGATTACTCGTACACATTTTATCCATACATCACACAATTCGGTATACACTATCTCCATAGTCATGTGATCAACACGAATCTGCACCATTTCCCATCTTCCATCCTGATTGGCTAAGATTGGCTTCTAAAGCTCACACGATTGGTCCGTTTCGTACAAAATGCCACAAATCACAAACTCAGTGTGCAATTTCCGTGAAATTATGCACGCACATTTCCACTAGGCCGAGGATGACATGCCACTCATTTTTCCAAATCAGCCTCACGGTGGCGCTATAACAGGGCAATTCCTGTTTTTACCTATAACTGCATCGATCTGTATACAACTTACTGTATGTATGCGCACTCCCTAGAGGTCATGGAAAAACATTTTCCCTGCATCCCTCCACATCTGCCGGTTATAGCGCCACCATGAGGCCGATTTCTGCAAAACACATTGTTTATTTTAGTCGCACAGCTTTCATCCAAATCTCACGCAAATCGGTACACATGATCTCTGTAGTCATGTGATCAAGACGAGTCGGTTGGATTTCTCAGATCCTACACTGATTGGCTAAGATTGCCTTCCAAAGTTTTCAGGAGTGGCCCGTTTTGTACAAAATTCTGCACATGTCCTGCTCATCCAGAATCCTATCCTCAGAGATGCTATGAAAATTGTTGCAAAAAAGAAAAAGAAAAAACATGTTTATATTACTCCTAAACATTTTGCCAAACATCACACACACTTTGACTCCTATCCTCCTCTATAGCAGATCTACAACCGCAACACGTTGTGAGCTTGTAGATCAGCTATTTTCAGTCCTTCTCAAAAGTTACATTCGGCCCAGGCCGTAGCGTAACGGTCTGGGCACCGGACTGGTAATCCAGTCGCAGTGTGCCGCGGGTTCGACTCCCGGACCCGACACGGCCTTTACTGCATGTCATCCCCCCATCTCTCTCCCGTTTCCTGTCAGCCTACTGTCTGTCCCTTCAAAAAAAAAATCAATAAAAGGCGTAAGCCGCAAAAAAATATCAAAAAAAAAAAAAAAAAAAGTTACATTCATGGAATATCTGACATTTCTTTTCGGTTTTATTTTATTTATTCAATTATTTTGTAAAATGTTTGATTTTTTTTATGTACGTATGGAAAAACTGCTAATCTTTTGAAATAATAACGATGGTGAATTGAATGAATACACCTTTATTCATTCACAGATGATTTTACCAGTTGCACAATTCTTATACATTTTGTTGCAATCAGATCTGAAGATGCTATGAGAATGCTGTTATTCAAAAGCATTACGTAATAACAATGTAACAATAATTACATTGACGTTAATGCTGTGGTTTCTCTATCTTCAACAGCTGTATCTGAGGATCAGACCCCGACAGAGGAGCCTGGCTTGATCTCAGAGAACCCTGTTCCCAACACACACACACACACACACACACACACACACACACACAATCTCTCTCTCTCTTCTGGGTAGAGCAGGTGAGGAGATGTGAAGCTTCTAGCATTGTGTAGGATCTTTGGACACAGAATATTTAGATACCTTTATTGAAAGCGATATTTTCCATCTGCTTTGATAGACCATTGTTGTTGTTGTTCGCCCAGACCTCTATCTGATGTCAAAACTCACCACGTGTTCTGTGGAGGAGACGGAAAGGAATACAGGAAGCACAATACCTTACCGTGTATACAGCCCATCAATCCGTGTATACCTTCTGTTCAATTGCTTTTCAATATAAAAAAATAAAATAAACATTGTGTATACATATTTCCCTTGCAAAGAAAATATCCACTTGGTTCAGACGCAGGTGCGTTGGACATGACAAATGACAAATGAAGCAATCGTGAGCAAGCATTCATGAACAAAAATCCCACACTCAAGAGCGAGATTTTTGTTAATGTTTATGTTTATGTTTATTTATTTGATATGGACATAACAATCACATTGCTCATTGCACAATTGTACAACTTGTAGATGCATCGTTATATACAATAGCCTTTTGTTGATGATTGCTTCATTATACTTTTTTCATTGTCATTTCTTTGAATTTATGTATGACATACATTTAGAGAAAACCGGTCATTATGAGATTTTATTTTATTTTATTTTTTATATACAGTATATTGAAAAGTGATTGCATGGAAGGTGTGTACGCATCCTTGTTGATAACCTGCTAGAAAAAGTGAAAAACATCTCAGACTGGAATTAGCAATACGCACAAAAGACCCTTGTTTCATATTTGTTTGAAGCCTTTTGTCTGGGAAACGACTACGAAACATTGAATTCTCTGTTAAACGCTGTTCAGATATAGACCAGCTTCTATTGGCTACAAAAACACTGTTCAGATATAGACCAGCTTCTATTGGCTACAAAAACACTGTTCAGATATAGACCAGCTTCTATTGGCTACAAAAACACTGTTCAGATATAGACCAGCTTCTATTGGCTACAAAACACTGTTCAGATATAGACCAGCTTCTATTGGCTACAAAAACACTGTTCAGATATAGACCAGCTTCTATTGGCTACAAAAACACTGTTCAGATATAGACCAGCTTCTATTGGCTACAAAAACACTGTTCAGATATAGACAGGGCTTAAAGTTCTCCGTCCTGGGGACGGATTTCCGTCCTGAGGATTTCATAGGTCTTTTATGAGATCAGCGCAGATTAGCAAAAAAAAAATGTAAGGGGGAGACGGGAGTATGTGTATAGTGTAGCGATATGATGGCCAAATCCGTGAAAATGCAGCCTGTCTCTTTAAGAAGCTAGCGTGCGTGCTCGCCCCTCCCACTCCCCCACTCTCTGCGCTCAGAGAGAGAGAGAGCACGGTGCTCAGCTCCACTGCTCCTGCGCTGCTGACAGAGAGAGCCTAAATGCGTTCATATTTCCCTCTACCCAGGCCAGAACAGTCAGAGGGTTTCCTTTAAATTAGCTTAGTGCAGTGATACTGTGGAGGATTTATTTTCAACGCAAATGTGTATTGCTTGCCTCGTTGTTGGTATAACAAGCAGCACTCTCTAGCTGGCTAGTGGCTACTAGCCTAGTAGCCGTTAGCTGCGTGCATCGGTCCTCCTGTCTGCCAGCCTCTACATTCTCCTGCTCAACTCTACTGAATATGAATACTGATTTTATAATATTGAATGGAACTCACAGGGAAGACATTGATAAACTACACAGAGGCTAATGAATGTAGACATAAATGTACCATGCACATTCGTTTTCAAATATAATTACTATAACTATACTATTACTAAATTACTAAAGTGCCCAGATGTTGCTGGGAACTACAGCTCCATCTCATTGAATTAGAATATTTTGTAAAAGTTGATTTTCTTCTGTAATATAATTCAAAAAGTGAAACTTTCATATAATCTTTCTCAATTCATTGTGCATAAAGTGAAGTATTTAAAACCTTTTCTTGTTTTAATCTTGATGATTATGGCATACAGCTCATAAAAATTAAAAAATATCTCAGTGAATTAGAATATTTTACGAGAAATGTCGACCATCTGAAAAGTATACAGTTAATACTTGGTCTGGGCTACTTTTGAACAAATTATTTCATCAATGGGGCGTGGCATGGAGGTGATCAGCCAGTAGCACTGTTGAGGTGTTATGGAAGCCCAGGTTTGCTTTGATAACAGCCGTAAATTAATTTGGATTGTTCAGTCTCATGTCTCACACCTTCCTCTTGACAATACAACCTAGATTCAATGTGGGGTTCAGGTCAGGCCAGTTGGCTGGTCAGTTAAGCACAGTAATACCATGGTCATTACACCAGTTACTAGTAGTTTTGGCACTGTGGGCAGGTGCCAAGTGCTGCTGGAAAAGGAAAATCAGCATCAACATAAAGCTTGTCAATGTACAGAGGCACACAGTGCTGTAAAATATCATAATAGATGGTTGTGTTGAGACTCTGGACATGACAAAACACAGTGCTGATTTAGGCCATGGTATCTGCATGGTGTTGGTCCACTGACAGTGAAAACTTAACAATGGTTTCAACACATCTTTTTAGCTTCAGTATGTTGACAAGCTTCATGGAGATGCTAATTTTCCTTTCCAAAATTCCAGCTAGATTTGGCACCTGCCTACAGAGCCAAAACTACTAGTAACTGGTGTACTGACCATGGTATTACTGTGCTTAACTGACCAGCCAACTGGCCCTGACCTGAATCATCAAGATTAAAACAAGAAATGTTTGAAGTACTTGAAGTACACTTTATGCACAATGAAATGAGAATATATGAAAGTTTCACTTTTTGAATTTTATTACAGAAGAAAATGTACTTTTACAAAATATTCTAATTCAGTGAGATGGAGCTGCATATAGTGCCCACTGCCCACCTATCCCACTGTCCCATTTTAGTTGCCAAAACCAATGGGTTCTCTTGTAATTGACTTTTGTTCTCACTTGCAACCTTATAATGCAGGTGCATAATGGTCTACTGAAGGCTACATGCCTATAAGTGTCTTCCTCTGGGTTTTTTTTTTTTTTACTTTAACACACTGTTGCTATGCACCATGTGGCTGTAAAGTCATTTCAGAGTATTTATTGATTGGCCGGACTAGCAATATAATACAACATAACTTCAAAAGCTGCTTCTATAAAATGAAGCATGGATTGACACACATTCGGTAAAGGCAACTTTGGGAAAACATAATTTTACAACCCCAAAATTTGGTGTGCGCTGTGCGCGCCATGGTATTAATTTATGATTAATTTGTATTTATTTATTTTATCGCTGTCTAGGACAGGGGTAGATCGGTGCAAATGTGGGGGGTTCGCCACATGGTTTGAAAAGTGGTCTGAAAACTTTCAGTCTTGGGATTTTTTTTGGCTTTAACCCCTGGATATAGACCGATTCCGTACCGGTTTCATGGTCGCAGCCTACGTATTTCCTGTAGGCGGACTCGACATAGCTGCGGGAGTAAAACCCTCACCAGGCGCACCTCTTCCACTACAGTGAACGGCAGAGTGACTGATGTTAGTTTGCCTCAAACTTTACTCCTTTACCTGCTTTTTTACTAACACTAACATTACAAAGATGCCCAGAACATCGAGATGAACCTGTGTAGTTTATGGCTGCTCCAACAGTAGTGGCAACATAAAAAAAAAAAAAAAACGGAATGTCTAATATCCACCGCTGTGGCGGAGACCAGAGCCATTGAGTAATGGTTGAGACAAAGCAGTGAAAGATACATAACGCAATACCAAATCTTTCTGTTTATTAACACAAGGCTGCTGTACTTTATACCTCATACTTTAAATGCTTAGTATGAGGTATAAAATACAGCAGCCTTGTGTTCATAAAACAGAAAGATTGGGTATTGGGTAAGACTGAAATTACGTATCTTTCAGGACCCTTCACTGCTTTGTCTCAACCATTACTCAATGGCTCTGGTCTCCGCCACCGAGGTGGATATTAGACATTCCGTTTTTTTTTTTTTTTTATGTTGCCACTACTGTTGGAGCAGCCATAAACTACACAGGTTCATCTCGATGTTCTGGGCATCTTTGTAATGTTAGTGTTAGTAAAAAAGCAGGTAAAGGAGTAAAGTTTGAGGCAAACTAACATCAGTCACTCTGCCGTTCACTGTAGTGGAAGAGGTGCGCCTGGTGAGGGTTTTACTCCCGCAGCTATGTCGAGTCCGCCTACAGGAAATACGTAGGCTGCAACCATGAAACCGGTACGGAATCGGTCTATAGACCAGCTTCTATTGGCTACAAAAACACACAAACCTGTGTGTGTCAACCAGTGGGACTGGACCCCAAAATGATCCGTGAGACATTCTGACTATTGTGTCGGTTATTAATATATTGTTATCAGAAAGAAACCTTCTATCTCCATGTTTCAACATTTTGTAAATCAATTAATGCCTAGCTTCATCATACGAGTGTCAACTAAAAAGTAGCAAAGGAAAATAAATGCCGATCCACAAGCTGACAATGTCACATTTCATTGCGTTGTGAGCTTGCCGATCTACTATTTCACTATGTCTGATATTGTTTTAAGTGAAAATGCAAGTGATTATGTGCAGTATGTCTGGGTTTTATAAATATTTAACCAATGAAAAGCTTTTTTTATTTGTTTTGGACGTGCAAGGTTTCCAGCCGACAGCAATGATATTCTGGTCCTGATTTCTAACATGGAACCAGCTTAGAACCCTCTGGAATAAACCCTGAACACTGGAATGTACTGGATTTTAGCACACAGTAGAAACCAACCAAGAGACAACTGACCTAGGATTAGTGTAACAACACTGGTCATACATGTTATGATGCCACCATTTTTGTTTGACGTGATGTGGTCGTGAGCTGCACTTCATTGTGACTTGCATTGGTCCTCAACGATGATTTCACACAGCTTTGTTGAAGTGGTTGGTCATTATGTCAAGAAACAGATACATAATGAATTCATATTATTCGTTCTGATATTGTTGAAGTCGGGCAGAAACCTTGTACTGTATCTCCATATTTCAACTTTGTAATATTGTTTTCGTCAATTAATGCTACAAGCGTGAAAGCTTGTAGATCTGGATTTCCTTTTATTTAATCCTAAAAAGTAACAGTTATGGGCATATGAGGTTTCCACCCGACAGAGAATATCTGGTACGATTGCTTCTTTGGCAGATCCATATTTCAACTTTTGTTTGCGTAAATTAATGTCTTACTTCATCATGTCACCCCAAAGTAGTGAAGATAGCTGATCTACAAGTTCACAAGGCTGCGACGTGTGGTTTTGGACATGGAAGGTTTTCACCCGACAGTGACGATATAATATGATCTATCTATAAATCTAATCTATTCTAATCTACTGCCATCACTGCATTACAAAAGCCTGGTTCCAGCCTGAATCGTTAACCACGCTCATTAAAAAAAATCACGCCCGTGTGAACTGAGTGGTGCAACTCCCCTCTCTCCACCTCCCCCCCCCCCTCTCTCTCTCTCCCACTCTCTCTCATTAGCAGGCAACAGTGCAGCACTAATACTTTCTCTCTCTCTCTCTCTGGCACAACAGCTCCCCTACTAGTACCCTATAGTCATATACTGGTGCTCATGGTCACATAGGCGCATAGTCGGACACGGACATTGCTGTTACCCGTGTGAACTGAGTGGTGCAGCCCCCCCCCCCCCCCCCCCCACCTCTCTCTCTCTCTCTCTCTCTCTCTCTCTCTCTCTCTCTCTCATTAGCAGGCAACATTGCAGCACTATCGCTCTCTCTGTTTCTGGCGCCCCCTGCTGGTACCCTATAGTCATATACTCGTGCTCATGGCCACATAGGTAGCCACATATAGGCACATAGATAGGCACGGACATTTCTGGTTGTAGGAGGGGTTGCACCACTCAAACATCACACCCGTGTGAACTGAGTGGTGCAACTCCCCTCTCTCTCCCTCCCCCCCCCCCCTCCTCTCTTCTCTCTCTCTCATTAGCAGGCAACAGTGCAGCACTAATACTATCTCTCTCTCTCTGTTTCTGGCACAACAGCGCCCCTACTGGTACTAATAGTCATATTCTGGTGCTCATGACCACATAGGTACATAGGTGAACACAGACATTGCTGTTCCTTGGAGTGGTTGCACCACTCAAAAATATATGTTCTGGTGATTCCAGAAGTGAAACGAAATGAAAATGCGGTGTCAGGCTAGCATTCCACATGGAAAGCATCGGCGTCGTTTGAGATTGTAGCGTTGACTATTCAGAAATAGCAGAGCTCACGGCGAGTCACTTTGTGCAGCGCTGCAAGCTTAGCATACATCTGCTATCTTTGAAAGATCTTGAAAGTGTGAGAACTATACTGATTTAGAAGGCATTTTGTAGAATCGCTCTTAATCAGGTTAAGAAAATGAGAAATCTGACTTTGCAATGTGTGAACTAGATGTTCTTATGGCAGTTTACTCATCAATGCAGGTTTATATTATCTTATCGAGATTCCAGTCCGACTAATGGATGAAAAGTTGTAGCATTATACTGTAGCGTTTGTTTGAACAAAAATCAGTTAACTACAGTTTATAAGGATGAACCAAAGGTGAGACTGAGATGCATCACAGGAATGTGTGAAGCAAATCGACTTTCAAATGCATTCCTGTTAAATAAAAAAAACTTTTAAGGTATACATTCATGGCAGAAATGGCTCCTCTGGTTAAAACAAAGACAGGTTTGTGAATGAATGCTTCTTAATGTAAGTTGATGACTGAGTTCCTCAGTTTGGATGTGACGCTCTGTGACGTGACGCTGTCGCTTCTCGCTGCCTCTGCTGTTCTTTTTTAGTGTATATTTTAAGAACCTGGGTGTGCCTGTGTCTGCTAACATGGAGAAAATGTTCTCGCTTTACTTCAGAATTGTGAAAATGAACAAAGAAGAAGCTGTGACAATGAACTATGAATGTCATTACTGCACAAACCCTGACATGCCAATCCCCTCTGCAACAAGATATGCTGTTTAGCCTTCATATAAATTAAGACAAAATGTGATATCCACCATTTTTATGAGTGGAGCCTATCTTTCATAATTACTATAGCACAAAAACTAATTTGACATTTTTTAAGGATGGATTATATCCAGTATAATAATGGTATGGATGATGTTGAGGTAATGGAACTGAATATAAAAAATAAAAAAAAATCTAATTGTTCAATTTGATTTGTGTTTTTATACATTTGCATTTCTGAATAAAAAATCCCCCAAATAAAAAATATATATATCAGAAGAACTCACTGATTTATGCTGAATTCTTGTTTCTAAATGTATTGTTTCTGAATCTGTGTATCGTTTCTGAATCCGTGTATCTTGTGTTCAATCAATATTCTGTCTGGTGTCCCAAAATTGAAAATCGAAAATTGGTTGTTCAATATCAGCTTTTTGAAAAAACGAAAATGTACTGAAATCGCGTTTTTCTTTTTTGTTAAACACAACTTATTGCCAAGAAAAATCCAAAAATGATCTTCTTCCAATATCCGTGGGCCATGTTTCACCAACGTGAACGGAAAACAATGTCTGCTTGCGTTTGAGCTCCGTTCTGTGATCACGGATAAGAATTCCGGTTTACTTCCTGTTTATGAGCTAAAGCAGCACTACTTTTGGGGTGTCAATAGTCAATGGCAGATTTTGGCACAAAAAATAACTTTCACCTAGAAACTCCATTCACACTTTTTATAATTCAGCTAATTGAACCCACGACCTGTGGCTCACATAGACAGCAATTTATCACAGAGAGCCACCATGCTCTCTGAGAATCTCCTCAGCTTTCCATTGTTCTTCTGGGTGTTATTTTCCTAAATGTGGTCCACAGTGAAGAGTAGAAGGAACTCAGCTAGACTTGAACCCACACCCAGCTAACATGTCCATCTGGGCCCAATTGGGTTTTGACATGGGCTATGGGCATGGGTTCCAAGTGGGCCGTGCACCCAGTTTTCACAAAGGGCCCACCCGTGTTAGCCCATATGGGCTTACGTGGGTTTCTAACTGGATCTTAGGTGGTATCCAAATGGGCCATTTTATTTCAGAACCATGTGTGCGCCACCTGTGTCTGCCTATGTGGGTTTGAACTGGGATCTGATTGGGCCTTAAGTGGGTACCAGCTGGGCGAATTATATGTGACCCATGTAGGCCACACTTGTGTCCGCCCTCATTGTCTTCCGTCCTGTTTCTGTTGTCACCTGCTGTCGATTGTTCATTCCTACGGATAGGATGCAGTGCGCCACATTGGCGGTGTTTCCAGTTTTCTGTAGTAGTTAGTGTTCAAATTTTATGACTGGATAGCACTCGATCTGTAGAGTCCTACATTACTATCTCCTACGATCAAGGGTTAGGGTTAGGGTACTGTAGCATGCCGTTTTTCATCATTTTTGAGGACGAAAATCATTCCGACACCATGGACTGTAGCCCATGGTCTGGAAGTGATTTTGCCTTTTTTCAAATCCTCGTTTTTCATCGTTTTTGACCATGGATTATAGCCGGGTTAGGGTTAGGTTCCACGGGCTAATAAAGTGTAAATTCGGGGGTCCTTGACAAGAAAAGGTTTGGGAACCACTGTTGTAGAGGGTCTATAGAATAGATAGATGTTGATAGTATTAAGTTAGTGACTTTGACAGTGTACAAATGGAACCGGTTTTCAGCAGGTCAAATGAGGTACAGAAAACCGTATGACTCCCATGCTGATCTCACTGGGGGAAAACTGTATGAGTTTATTTGTTTAAGAACTAACAATACATTGAAAAATATATTCTGGATGTGACACTTACAAGCCGAAATAGCGCTGTTGGTAGAGCATTAGACTGCATATCTAAAGGTCCCTGGTTCAATCCAGGCTTTCGGCAGTTGAAATGAGGTACAGAAAATCCTATGACTCTTAGGCTGATCTCACTGGGTGAAAAACTAGATGAACAAGACCAATTTCAGGAGAACAAAACAAACAAAAAAGCAGTGTGAATTGTCTGGAGCCAATGGCTCAGTGTGTTAGAACGCTGCCACAATATGGGCTATTAGACGAGCGTCTAAAAATGGGATAAAAATGTCTAAAAATAGACGTCTAAAACACGTCTAAAAATAGACGTGTTTTAGACGTCTATTTTTAGACGTTTTTTATCCCATTTTTGACCATGGGCTGAAGCCCATACTGTACGGCATACTATAGCATGCCGTTTTTCATCATTTTTGAGGATTTGAAAAAAAAAAAAAAAAAAAAAACGATGGGCTATAACCCATCGTTTTTTTTTTTTCCATTTTTTTCAAATCCTCAAAAATGATGAAAAACGGCGTGCTATAGTATGCCGTACAGTATGGGCTATTAGACGAGCGTCTAAAAATGGGATAAAAATGTCTAAAAATAGACGTCTAAAAAAAATAAAAAACGATGGGCTATAACCCATCGTTTTTTTTTTTTTTTCATTTTTTTCAAATCCTCAAAAATGATGAAAAACGGCGTGCTATAGTATGCCGTACAGTATGGGCTATTAGACGAGCGTCTAAAAATGTCTAAAAATAGACGTCTAAAACACGTCTAAAAATAGACGTGTTTTAGACGTCTATTTTTAGACGTTTTTTATCCCATTTTTGACCATGGGCTGAAGCCCATACTGTACGGCATACTATAGCAAGCCGTTTTTCATCATTTTTGAGGATTTGAAAAAAACAAAAACAAAAAAAACAATGGGCTATAACCCATCGTTTTTTTTTTTTTCATTTTTTTCAAATCCTCAAAAATGATGAAAAACGGCGTGCTATAGTATGCCGTACAGTATGGGCTATTAGACGAGCGTCTAAAAATGGGATTAAAATGTCTAAAAATAGACGTCTAAAACACGTCTAAAAATAGACGTGTTTTAGACGTCTATTTTTAGACGTTTTTTATCCCATTTTTGACCATGGGCTATAGCCCATACTGTACTGCATACTATAGCAAGCCGTTTTTCATGATTTTTGAGGATTTGAAAAAAAAAGAAAAAAAAAAACGATGGGCTATAACCCATCGTTTTTTTTTTTTCATTTTTTTCAAATCCTCAAAAATGATGAAAAACGGTGTGCTATAGTATGCCGTACAGTATGGGCTATTAGACGAGCGTCTAAAAATGTCTAAAAATAGACGTCTAAAACACGTCTAAAAATAGACGTGTTTTAGACGTCTATTTTTAGACGTTTTTTATCCCATTTTTGACCATGGGCTGAAGCCCATACTGTACGGCATACTATAGCAAGCCGTTTTTCATCATTTTTGAGGATTTGAAAAAAAAAAAAAAAAAAAAAAACAATGGGCTATAACCCATCGTTTTTTTTTTTCATTTTTTTCAAATCCTCTAAAATGATGAAAAACGGCGTGCTATAGTATGCCGTACAGTATGGGCTATTAGACGAGCGTCTAAAAATGGGATTAAAATGTCTAAAAATAGACGTCTAAAACACGTCTAAAAATAGACGTGTTTGGCCCAGGCCGTAGCGTAACGGTCTGGGCACCGGACTGGTAATCCAGTCGCAGTGTGCCGCGGGTTCGACTCCCGGACCCGACACGGCCTTTACTGCATGTCATCCCCCCATCTCTCTCCCGTTTCCTGTCAGCCTACTGTCTGTCCCTTCAAAAAAATCAATAAAAGGCGTAAGCCGCAAAAAAAATATCTTAAAAAAAAAAAATAGACGTGTTTTAGACGTCTATTTTTAGACGTTTTTTATCCCATGATTTTTGAGGATTTGAAAAAAAACGAAAAAAAAAAACGATGGGCTATAACCCATCGTTTTTTTTTTCCATTTTTTTCAAATCCTCAAAAATGATGAAAAACGGCGTGCTATAGTATGCCGTACAGTATGGGCTATTAGACGAGCGTCTAAAAATGTCTAAAAATAGACGTCTAAAACACGTCTAAAAATAGACGTGTTTTAGACGTCTATTTTTAGACGTTTTATATCCCATTTTGACCATGGGCTGAAGCCCATACTGTACGGCATACTATAGCAAGCCGTTTTTCATCATTTTTGAGGATTAAAAAAAAAAAAAAAAAAAAACGATGGGCTATAACCCATCGTTTTTTTTTTTTTTTTTTTTTTCAAATCCTCAAAAATGATGAAAAACGGCGTGCTATAGTATGCCGTACAGTATGGGCTATTAGACGAGCGTCTAAAAATGGGATGAAAATGTCTAAAAATAGACGTCTAAAAAAAAACAAAAAACGATGGGCTATAACCCATCGTTTTTTGTTTTTTTTTCATTTTTTTCAAATCCTCAAAAATGATGAAAAACGGCGTGCTATAGTATGCCGTACAGTATGGGCTATTAGACGAGCGTCTAAAAATGGGATTAAAATGTCTAAAAATAGACGTCTAAAACACGTCTAAAAATAGACGTGTTTTAGACGTCTATTTTTAGACGTTTTTTATCCCATGATTTTTGAGGATTTGAAAAAAAAAGAAAAAAAAAAACGATGGGCTATAACCCATCGTTTTTTTTTTTTCATTTTTTTCAAATCCTCAAAAATGATGAAAAACGGTGTGCTATAGTATGCCGTACAGTATGGGCTATTAGACGAGCGTCTAAAAATGGGATGAAAATGTCTAAAAATAGACGTCTAAAAAAAAAAAAAAACGATGGGCTATAACCCATCGTTTTTTGTTTTTTTTTCATTTTTTTCAAATCCTCAAAAATGATGAAAAACGGCGTGCTATAGTATGCCGTACAGTATGGGCTATTAGACGAGCGTCTAAAAATGGGATTAAAATGTCTAAAAATAGACGTCTAAAACACGTCTAAAAATAGACGTGTTTTAGACGTCTATTTTTAGACGTTTTTTATCCCATTTTTGACCATGGGCTATAGCCCATACTGTACGGCATACTATAGCAAGCCGTTTTTCATGATTTTTGAGGATTTGAAAAAAAAAAAAAAAAAGAACGATGGGCTATAACCCATCGTTTTTTTTTTTCATTTTTTTCAAATCCTCAAAAATGATGAAAAACGGTGTGCTATAGTATGCCGTACAGTATGGGCTATTAGACGAGCGTCTAAAAATGTCTAAAAATAGACGTCTAAAACACGTCTAAAAATAGACGTGTTTTAGACGTCTATTTTTAGACGTTTTTTATCCCATTTTTGACCATGGGCTGAAGCCCATACTGTACGGCATACTATAGCAAGCCGTTTTTCATCATTTTTGAGGATTTGAAAAAAAAAAACAAAAAAAAAACAATGGGCTATAACCCATCGTTTTTTTTTTTTCATTTTTTTCAAATCCTCAAAAATGATGAAAAACGGCGTGCTATAGTATGCCGTACAGTATGGGCTATTAGACGAGCGTCTAAAAATGGGATTAAAATGTCTAAAAATAGACGTCTAAAACACGTCTAAAAATAGACGTGTTTGGCCCAGGCCGTAGCGTAACGGTCTGGGCACCGGACTGGTAATCCAGTCGCAGTGTGCCGCGGGTTCGACTCCCGGACCCGACACGGCCTTTACTGCATGTCATCCCCCCATCTCTCTCCCGTTTCCTGTCAGCCTACTGTCTGTCCCTTCAAAAAAATCAATAAAAGGCGTAAGCCGCAAAAAAAATATCTTAAAAAAAAAAAAAAGACGTGTTTTAGACGTCTATTTTTAGACGTTTTTTATCCCATGATTTTTGAGGATTTGAAAAAAAACGAAAAAAAAAAACGATGGGCTATAACCCATCGTTTTTTTTTTTCATTTTTTTCAAATCCTCAAAAATGATGAAAAACGGTGTGCTATAGTATGTATGTATCTATCTAAAAATAGACGTCTAAAACACGTCTAAAAAAAGACGTGTTTTAGACGTCTATTTTTAGACGTTTTTTATCCCATTTTTGACCATGGGCTATAGCCCATACTGTACGGCATACTATAGCAAGCCGTTTTTCATCATTTTTGAGGATTTGAAACAAAAAAAGAAAAAAAAAAACGATGGGCTATAACCCATCGTTTTTTTTTTTTTTTTCATTTTTTTCAAATCCTCAAAAATGATGAAAAACGGCGTGCTATAGTATGCCGTACAGTATGGGCTATTAGACGAGCGTCTAAAAATGTCTAAAAGTAGACGTCTAAAACACTTCTAAAAATAGACGTGTTTTAGACGTCTATTTTTAGACGTTTTTTATCCCATTTTTGACCATGGGCTGAAGCCCATACTGTACGGCATACTATAGCAAGCCGTTTTTCATCATTTTTGAGGATTAAAAAAAAACAAAAAAAAAAACGATGGGCTATAACCCATCGTTTTTTTTTTTTTTCATTTTTTTCAAATCCTCAAAAATGATGAAAAACGGCGTGCTATAGTATGCCGTACAGTATGGGCTATTAGACGAGCGTCTAAAAATGGGATAAAAATGTCTAAAAATAGACGTCTAAAAAAAATAAAAAACGATGGGCTATAACCCATCGTTTTTTTTTTTTTTTCATTTTTTTCAAATCCTCAAAAATGATGAAAAACGGTGTGCTATAGTATGCCGTACAGTATGGGCTATTAGACGAGCGTCTAAAAATGTCTAAAAATAGACGTCTAAAACACGTCTAAAAATAGACGTGTTTTAGACGTCTATTTTTAGACGTTTTTTATCCCATTTTTGACCATGGGCTGAAGCCCATACTGTACGGCATACTATAGCAAGCCGTTTTTCATCATTTTTGAGGATTTGAAAAAAAAAAAAAAAAAAAAAACAATGGGCTATAACCCATCGTTTTTTTTTTTTCATTTTTTTCAAATCCTCAAAAATGATGAAAAACGGCGTGCTATAGTATGCCGTACAGTATGGGCTATTAGACGAGCGTCTAAAAATGGGATTAAAATGTCTAAAAATAGACGTCTAAAACACGTCTAAAAATAGACGTGTTTGGCCCAGGCCGTAGCGTAACGGTCTGGGCACCGGACTGGTAATCCAGTCGCAGTGTGCCGCGGGTTCGACTCCCGGACCCGACACGGCCTTTACTGCATGTCATCCCCCCATCTCTCTCCCGTTTCCTGTCAGCCTACTGTCTGTCCCTTCAAAAAAATCAATAAAAGGCGTAAGCCGCAAAAAAAATATCTTAAAAAAAAAAAATAGACGTGTTTTAGACGTCTATTTTTAGACGTTTTTTATGCCATGATTTTTGAGGATTTGAAAAAAAAAGAAAAAAAAAAACGATGGGCTATAACCCATCGTTTTTTTTTTTTCCATTTTTTTCAAATCCTCAAAAATGATGAAAAACGGTGTGCTATAGTATGTATGTATCTATCTAAAAATAGACGTCTAAAACACGTCTAAAAAAAGACGTGTTTTAGACGTCTATTTTTAGACGTTTTTTATCCCATTTTTGACCATGGGCTATAGCCCATACTGTACGGCATACTATAGCAAGCCGTTTTTCATCATTTTTGAGGATTTGAAAAAAAAAAAAAAAAAAAAAAACAATGGGCTATAACCCATCGTTTTTTTTTTTTTCGTTTTTTTTAATCCTCAAAAATGATGAAAAACGGCGTGCTATAGTATGCCGTACAGTATGGGCTATTAGACGAGCGTCTAAAAATGGGATGAAAATGTCTAAAAATAGACGTCTAAAAAAAAAAAAAACGATGGGCTATAACCCATCGTTTTTTTTTTTTTTTTCATTTTTTTCAAATCCTCAAAAATGATGAAAAACGGCGTGCTATAGTATGCCGTACAGTATGGGCTATTAGACGAGCGTCTAAAAATGTCTAAAAATAGACGTCTAAAACACGTCTAAAAATAGACGTGTTTTAGACGTCTATTTTTAGACGTTTTTTATCCCATTTTTGACCATGGGCTGAAGCCCATACTGTACGGCATACTATAGCAAGCCGTTTTTCATCATTTTTGAGGATTTGAAAAAACAAAACAAAAAAAACAATGGGCTATAACCCATCGTTTTTTTTTTTTCATTTTTTTCAATTCCTCAAAAATGATGAAAAACGGCGTGCTATAGTATGCCGTACAGTATGGGCTATTAGACGAGCGTCTAAAAATGTCTAAAAATAGACGTCTAAAACACGTCTAAAAATAGACGTGTTTTAGACGTCTATTATTAGACGTTTTATATCCCATTTTGACCATGGGCTGAAGCCCATACTGTACGGCATACTATAGCAAGCCGTTTTTCATCATTTTTGAGGATTTGAAAAAAAAAAAAAAAAAACGATGGGCTATAACCCATCGTTTTTTTTTTTTTTCATTTTTTTCAAATCCTCAAAAATGATGAAAAACGGCGTGCTATAGTATGCCGTACAGTATGGGCTATTAGACGAGCGTCTAAAAATGTCTAAAAATAGACGTCTAAAACACGTCTAAAAATAGACGTGTTTTAGACGTCTATTTTTAGACGTTTTTTATCCCATTTTTGACCATGGGCTGAAGCCCATACTGTACGGCATACTATAGCAAGCCGTTTTTCATCATTTTTGAGGATTTGAAAAAAACAAAAAACAAAAAAACAATGGGCTATAACCCATCGTTTTTTTTTTTTCGTTTTTTTTAATCCTCAAAAATGATGAAAAACGGCGTGCTATAGTATGCCGTACAGTATGGGCTATTAGACGAGCGTCTAAAAATGGGATGAAAATGTCTAAAAATAGACGTCTAAAAAAAAAAGAAACGATGGGCTATAACCCATCGTTTTTTTTTTTCTTTTTCATTTTTTTCAAATCCTCAAAAATGATGAAAAACGGCGTGCTATAGTATGCCGTACAGTATGGGCTATTAGACGAGCGTCTAAAAATGTCTAAAAATAGACGTCTAAAACACGTCTAAAAATAGACGTGTTTTAGACGTCTATTTTTAGACGTTTTTTATCCCATTTTTGACCATGGGCTGAAGCCCATACTGTACGGCATACTATAGCAAGCCGTTTTTCATCATTTTTGAGGATTTGAAAAAAAAAAACAAAAAAAACAATGGGCTATAACCCATCGTTTTCTTTTTTTCATTTTTTTCAATTCCTCAAAAATGATGAAAAACGGCGTGCTATAGTATGCCGTACAGTATGGGCTATTAGACGAGCGTCTAAAAATGGGATAAAAATGTCTAAAAATAGACGTCTAAAAAAAAAAAAAACGATGGGCTATAACCCATCGTTTTTTTTTTTTTTCCAATTTTTTTCAAATCCTCAAAAATGATGAAAAACGGCGTGCTATAGTATGCCGTACAGTATGGGCTATTAGACGAGCGTCTAAAAATGTCTAAAAATAGACGTCTAAAACACGTCTAAAAATAGACGTGTTTTAGACGTCTATTTTTAGACGTTTTTTATCCCATTTTTGACCATGGGCTGAAGCCCATACTGTACGGCATACTATAGCAAGCCGTTTTTCATCATTTTTGAGGATTTGAAAAAAAAAAAAAAAAAAAAACGATGGGCTATAACCCATCGTTTTTTTTTTCCATTTTTTTCAAATCCTCAAAAATGATGAAAAACGGCGTGCTATAGTATGCCGTACAGTATGGGCTATTAGACGAGCGTCTAAAAATGTCTAAAAATAGACGTCTAAAACACGTCTAAAAATAGACGTGTTTTAGACGTCTATTTTTAGACGTTTTTTATCCCATTTTTGACCATGGGCTGAAGCCCATACTGTACGGCATACTATAGCAAGCCGTTTTTCATCATTTTTGAGGATTTGAAAAAAAAAAAAAAAAAAAAACAATGGGCTATAACCCATCGTTTTTTTTTTTTCATTTTTTTCAATTCCTCAAAAATGATGAAAAACGGCGTGCTATAGTATGCCGTACAGTATGGGCTATTAGACGAGCGTCTAAAAATGGGATAAAAATGTCTAAAAATAGACGTCTAAAAAAAAAAAAAACGATGGGCTATAACCCATCGTTTTTTTTTTTTTTCCAATTTTTTTCAAATCCTCAAAAATGATGAAAAACGGCGTGCTATAGTATGCCGTACAGTATGGGCTATTAGACGAGCGTCTAAAAATGTCTAAAAATAGACGTCTAAAACACGTCTAAAAATAGACGTGTTTTAGACGTCTATTTTTAGACGTTTTTTATCCCATTTTTGACCATGGGCTATAGCCCATACTGTACGGCATACTATAGCAAGCCGTTTTTCATGATTTTTGAGGATTTGAAAAAAAAAAAAAAAAAAAAACGATGGGCTATAACCCATCGTTTTTTTTTTTCATTTTTTTCAAATCCTCAAAAATGATGAAAAACGGTGTGCTATAGTATGCCGTACAGTATGGGCTATTAGACGAGCGTCTAAAAATGGGATTAAAATGTCTAAAAATAGACGTCTAAAACACGTCTAAAAATAGACGTGTTTTAGACGTCTATTTTTAGACGTTTTTTATCCCATGATTTTTGAGGATTTGAAAAAAAAAGAAAAAAAAAAACGATGGGCTATAACCCATCGTTTTTTTTTTTTCATTTTTTTCAAATCCTCAAAAATGATGAAAAACGGTGTGCTATAGTATGCCGTACAGTATGGGCTATTAGACGAGCGTCTAAAAATGTCTAAAAATAGACGTCTAAAACACGTCTAAAAAAGACGTGTTTTAGACGTCTATTTTTAGACGTTTTTTATCCCATTTTTGACCATGGGCTATAGCCCATACTGTACGGCATACTATAGCAAGCCGTTTTTCATCATTTTTGAGGATTTGAAAAAAAAAAAAAAAAAAAAAAAAACGATGGGCTATAACCCATCGTTTTTTTTTTCCATTTTTTTCAAATCCTCAAAAATGATGAAAAACGGCGTGCTATAGTATGCCGTACAGTATGGGCTATTAGACGAGCGTCTAAAAATGGGATAAAAATGTCTAAAAATAGACGTCTAAAAAAAATAAAAAACGATGGGCTATAACCCATCGTTTTTTTTTTTTTTTCATTTTTTTCAAATCCTCAAAAATGATGAAAAACGGTGTGCTATAGTATGCCGTACAGTATGGGCTATTAGACGAGCGTCTAAAAATGTCTAAAAATAGACGTCTAAAACACGTCTAAAAATAGACGTGTTTTAGACGTCTATTTTTAGACGTTTTTTATCCCATTTTTGACCATGGGCTGAAGCCCATACTGTACGGCATACTATAGCAAGCCGTTTTTCATCATTTTTGAGGATTTGAAAAAAAAAAAAAAAAAAAAAACAATGGGCTATAACCCATCGTTTTTTTTTTTTCATTTTTTTCAAATCCTCAAAAATGATGAAAAACGGCGTGCTATAGTATGCCGTACAGTATGGGCTATTAGACGAGCGTCTAAAAATGGGATTAAAATGTCTAAAAATAGACGTCTAAAACACGTCTAAAAATAGACGTGTTTGGCCCAGGCCGTAGCGTAACGGTCTGGGCACCGGACTGGTAATCCAGTCGCAGTGTGCCGCGGGTTCGACTCCCGGACCCGACACGGCCTTTACTGCATGTCATCCCCCCATCTCTCTCCCGTTTCCTGTCAGCCTACTGTCTGTCCCTTCAAAAAAATCAATAAAAGGCGTAAGCCGCAAAAAAAATATCTTAAAAAAAAAAAAAAGACGTGTTTTAGACGTCTATTTTTAGACGTTTTTTATCCCATGATTTTTGAGGATTTGAAAAAAAACGAAAAAAAAAAACGATGGGCTATAACCCATCGTTTTTTTTTTTTCATTTTTTTCAAATCCTCAAAAATGATGAAAAACGGTGTGCTATAGTATGTATGTATCTATCTAAAAATAGACGTCTAAAACACGTCTAAAAAAAGACGTGTTTTAGACGTCTATTTTTAGACGTTTGTTATCCCATTTTTGACCATGGGCTATAGCCCATACTGTACGGCATACTATAGCAAGCCGTTTTTCATCATTTTTGAGGATTTGAAACAAAAAAAGAAAAAAAAAAACGATGGGCTATAACCCATCGTTTTTTTTTTTTTTTTCATTTTTTTCAAATCCTCAAAAATGATGAAAAACGGCGTGCTATAGTATGCCGTACAGTATGGGCTATTAGACGAGCGTCTAAAAATGTCTAAAAGTAGACGTCTAAAACACGTCTAAAAATAGACGTGTTTTAGACGTCTATTTTTAGACGTTTTTTATCCCATTTTTGACCATGGGCTGAAGCCCATACTGTACGGCATACTATAGCAAGCCGTTTTTCATCATTTTTGAGGATTAAAAAAAAACAAAAAAAAACGATGGGCTATAACCCATCGTTTTTTTTTTTTTTCATTTTTTTCAAATCCTCAAAAATGATGAAAAACGGCGTGCTATAGTATGCCGTACAGTATGGGCTATTAGACGAGCGTCTAAAAATGGGATAAAAATGTCTAAAAATAGACGTCTAAAAAAAATAAAAAACGATGGGCTATAACCCATCGTTTTTTTTTTTTTTTCATTTTTTTCAAATCCTCAAAAATGATGAAAAACGGTGTGCTATAGTATGCCGTACAGTATGGGCTATTAGACGAGCGTCTAAAAATGTCTAAAAATAGACGTCTAAAACACGTCTAAAAATAGACGTGTTTTAGACGTCTATTTTTAGACGTTTTTTATCCCATTTTTGACCATGGGCTGAAGCCCATACTGTACGGCATACTATAGCAAGCCGTTTTTCATCATTTTTGAGGATTTGAAAAAAAAAAAAAAAAAAAAAACAATGGGCTATAACCCATCGTTTTTTTTTTTTCATTTTTTTCAAATCCTCAAAAATGATGAAAAACGGCGTGCTATAGTATGCCGTACAGTATGGGCTATTAGACGAGCGTCTAAAAATGGGATTAAAATGTCTAAAAATAGACGTCTAAAACACGTCTAAAAATAGACGTGTTTGGCCCAGGCCGTAGCGTAACGGTCTGGGCACCGGACTGGTAATCCAGTCGCAGTGTGCCGCGGGTTCGACTCCCGGACCCGACACGGCCTTTACTGCATGTCATCCCCCCATCTCTCTCCCGTTTCCTGTCAGCCTACTGTCTGTCCCTTCAAAAAAATCAATAAAAGGCGTAAGCCGCAAAAAAAATATCTTAAAAAAAAAAAATAGACGTGTTTTAGACGTCTATTTTTAGACGTTTTTTATGCCATGATTTTTGAGGATTTGAAAAAAAAACGAAAAAAAAAAACGATGGGCTATAACCCATCGTTTTTTTTTTTCCATTTTTTTCAAATCCTCAAAAATGATGAAAAACGGTGTGCTATAGTATGTATGTATCTATCTAAAAATAGACGTCTAAAACACGTCTAAAAAAAGACGTGTTTTAGACGTCTATTTTTAGACGTTTTTTATCCCATTTTTGACCATGGGCTATAGCCCATACTGTACGGCATACTATAGCAAGCCGTTTTTCATCATTTTTGAGGATTTGAAAAAAAAAAAAAAAAAAAAAAACGATGGGCTATAACCCATCGTTTTTTTTTTTTTCTTCATTTTTTTCAAATCCTCAAAAATGATGAAAAACGGCGTGCTATAGTATGCCGTACAGTATGGGCTATTAGACGAGCGTCTAAAAATGTCTAAAAGTAGACGTCTAAAACACGTCTAAAAATAGACGTGTTTTAGACGTCTATTTTTAGACGTTTTTTATCCCATTTTTGACCATGGGCTGAAGCCCATACTGTACGGCATACTATAGCAAGCCGTTTTTCATCATTTTTGAGGATTAAAAAAAACCAAAAAAAAAAAACGATGGGCTATAACCCATCGTTTTTTTTTTTTTTCATTTTTTTCAAATCCTCAAAAATGATGAAAAACGGCGTGCTATAGTATGCCGTACAGTATGGGCTATTAGACGAGCGTCTAAAAATGGGATGAAAATGTCTAAAAATAGACGTCTAAAAAAAAAAAAAAACGATGGGCTATAACCCATCGTTTTTTTTTTTTTTTTTCATTTTTTTCAAATCCTCAAAAATGATGAAAAACGGCGTGCTATAGTATGCCGTACAGTATGGGCTATTAGACGAGCGTCTAAAAATGTCTAAAAATAGACGTCTAAAACACGTCTAAAAATAGATGTGTTTTAGACGTCTATTTTTAGACGTTTTTTATCCCATTTTTGACCATGGGCTGAAGCCCATACTGTACGGCATACTATAGCAAGCCGTTTCTCATCATTTTTGAGGATTTGAAAAAAAAACAATGGGCTATAACCCATCGTTTTTTTTTTTTCATTTTTTTCAAATCCTCAAAAATGATGAAAAACGGCGTGCTATAGTCTGCCGTACAGTATGGGCTATTAGACGAGCGTCTAAAAATAGACGTGTTTTAGACGTCTATTTTTAGACGTTTTATATCCCATTTTGACCATGGGCTGAAGCCCATACTGTACGGCATACTATAGCAAGCCGTTTTTCATCATTTTTGAGGATTTGAAAAAAAAAAAAAAAAAACAATGGGCTATAACCCATCGTTTTTTTTTTTCCATTTTTTTCAATTCCTCAAAAATGATGAAAAACGGCGTGCTATAGTATGCCGTACAGTATGGGCTATTAGACGAGCGTCTAAAAATGTCTAAAAATAGACGTCTAAAACACGTCTAAAAATAGACGTGTTTTAGACGTCTATTTTTAGACGTTTTTTATCCCATTTTTGACCATGGGCTGAAGCCCATACTGTACGGCATACTATAGCAAGCCGTTTTTCATCATTTTTGAGGATTTGAAAAAAAACAAAAAAAAACAAACAATGGGCTATAACCCATCGTTTTTTTTTTTTTTTCGTTTTTTTTAATCCTCAAAAATGATGAAAAACGGCGTGCTATAGTATGCCGTACAGTATGGGCTATTAGACGAGCGTCTAAAAATGGGATGAAAATGTCTAAAAATAGACGTCTAAAAAAAAATAAAAACGATGGGCTATAACCCATCGTTTTTTTTTTTTTTTTCATTTTTTTCAAATCCTCAAAAATGATGAAAAACGGCGTGCTATAGTATGCCCTACAGTATGGGCTATTAGACGAGCGTCTAAAAATGTCTAAAAATAGACGTCTAAAACACGTCTAAAAATAGACGTGTTTTAGACGTCTATTTTTAGACGTTTTTTATCCCATTTTTGACCATGGGCTGAAGCCCATACTGTACGGCATACTATAGCAAGCCGTTTTTCATCATTTTTGAGGATTTGAAAAAAAAAAAAAAAAAAAAACAATGGGCTATAACCCATCGTTTTTTTGTTTTCATTTTTTTCAATTCCTCAAAAATGATGAAAAACGGCGTGCTATAGTATGCCGTACAGTATGGGCTATTAGACGAGCGTCTAAAAATGGGATAAAAATGTCTAAAAATAGACGTCTAAAAAAAAAAAAAAACGATGGGCTATAACCCATCGTTTTTTTTTTTTTTCCAATTTTTTTCAAATCCTCAAAAATGATGAAAAACGGCGTGCTATAGTATGCCGTACAGTATGGGCTATTAGACGAGCGTCTAAAAATGTCTAAAAATAGACGTCTAAAACACGTCTAAAAATAGACGTGTTTTAGACGTCTATTTTTAGACGTTTTATATCCCATTTTGACCATGGGCTGAAGCCCATACTGTACGGCATACTATAGCAAGCCGTTTTTCATCATTTTTGAGGATTTGAAAAAAAAAAAAAAAAAACGATGGGCTATAACCCATCGTTTTTTTTTTTTTTCATTTTTTTCAAATCCTCAAAAATGATGAAAAACGGCGTGCTATAGTATGCCGTACAGTATGGGCTATTAGACGAGCGTCTAAAAATGGGATGAAAATGTCTAAAAATAGACGTCTAAAAAAAAAAAAAAACGATGGGCTATAACCCATCGTTTTTTTTTTTTTTTTCATTTTTTTCAAATCCTCAAAAATGATGAAAAACGGCGTGCTATAGTATGCCGTACAGTATGGGCTATTAGACGAGCGTCTAAAAATGTCTAAAAATAGACGTCTAAAACACGTCTAAAAATAGACGTGTTTTAGACATCTATTTTTAGACGTTTTTTATCCCATTTTTGACCATGGGCTGAAGCCCATACTGTACAACATACTATAGCAAGCCGTTTTTCATCATTTTTGAGGATTTGAAAAAAAAAAACAAAAAAAAACAATGGGCTATAACCCATCGTTTTTTTTTTTTCATTTTTTTCAATTCCTCAAAAATGATGAAAAACGGCGTGCTATAGTATGCCGTACAGTATGGGCTATTAGACGAGCGTCTAAAAATGTCTAAAAATAGACGTCTAAAACACGTCTAAAAATAGACGTGTTTTAGACGTCTATTTTTAGACGTTTTTTATCCCATTTTTGACCATGGGCTGAAGCCCATACTGTACGGCATACTATAGCAAGCCGTTTTTCATCATTTTTGAGGATTTGAAAAAAAAAAAAAAAAAAAAAACAATGGGCTATAACCCATCGTTTTTTTTTTTTCGTTTTTTTTAATCCTCAAAAATGATGAAAAACGGCGTGCTATAGTATGCCGTACAGTATGGGCTATTAGACGAGCGTCTAAAAATGGGATGAAAATGTCTAAAAATAGACGTCTAAAAAAAAAAAAAACGATGGGCTATAACCCATCGTTTTTTTTTTTTTTTTCATTTTTTTCAAATCCTCAAAAATGATGAAAAACGGCGTGCTATAGTATGCCGTACAGTATGGGCTATTAGACGAGCGTCTAAAAATGTCTAAAAATAGACGTCTAAAACACGTCTAAAAATAGACGTGTTTTAGACGTCTATTTTTAGACGTTTTTTATCCCATTTTTGACCATGGGCTGAAGCCCATACTGTACGGCATACTATAGCAAGCCGTTTTTCATCATTTTTGAGGATTTGAAAAAAAAAAAAAAAAAAAACAATGGGCTATAACCCATCGTTTTTTTTTTTTCATTTTTTTCAATTCCTCAAAAATGATGAAAAACGGCGTGCTATAGTATGCCGTACAGTATGGGCTATTAGACGAGCGTCTAAAAATGGGATAAAAATGTCTAAAAATAGACGTCTAAAAAAAAAAAAAACGATGGGCTATAACCCATCGTTTTTTTTTTTTTTTCCAATTTTTTTCAAATCCTCAAAAATGATGAAAAACGGCGTGCTATAGTATGCCGTACAGTATGGGCTATTAGACGAGCGTCTAAAAATGTCTAAAAATAGACGTCTAAAACACGTCTAAAAATAGACGTGTTTTAGACGTCTATTTTTAGACGTTTTTTATCCCATTTTTGACCATGGGCTGAAGCCCATACTGTACGGCATACTATAGCAAGCCGTTTTTCATCATTTTTGAGGATTTGAAACAAAAAAAAAAAAAAAAAAAAACGATGGGCTATAACCCATCGTTTTTTTTTTCCATTTTTTTCAAATCCTCAAAAATGATGAAAAACGGCGTGCTATAGTATGCCGTACAGTATGGGCTATTAGACGAGCGTCTAAAAATGTCTAAAAATAGACGTCTAAAACACGTCTAAAAATAGACGTGTTTTAGACGTCTATTTTTAGACGTTTTTTATCCCATTTTTGACCATGGGCTGAAGCCCATACTGTACCGCATACTATAGCAAGCCGTTTTTCATCATTTTTGAGGATTTGAAAAAAAAAAAAAAAAAAAAACAATGGGCTATAACCCATCGTTTTTTTTTTTTCATTTTTTTCAATTCCTCAAAAATGATGAAAAACGGCGTGCTATAGTATGCCGTACAGTATGGGCTATTAGACGAGCGTCTAAAAATGGGATAAAAATGTCTAAAAATAGACGTCTAAAAAAAAAAAAAAACGATGGGCTATAACCCATCGTTTTTTTTTTTTTTCCAATTTTTTTCAAATCCTCAAAAATGATGAAAAACGGCGTGCTATAGTATGCCGTACAGTATGGGCTATTAGACGAGCGTCTAAAAATGTCTAAAAATAGACGTCTAAAACACGTCTAAAAATAGACGTGTTTTAGACGTCTATTTTTAGACGTTTTTTATCCCATTTTTGACCATGGGCTGAAGCCCATACTGTACGGCATACTATAGCAAGCCGTTTTTCATCATTTTTGAGGATTTGAAAAAAAAAAAAAAAAAAAAACGATGGGCTATAACCCATCGTTTTTTTTTTCCATTTTTTTCAAATCCTCAAAAATGATGAAAAACGGCGTGCTATAGTATGCCGTACAGTATGGGCTATTAGACGAGCGTCTAAAAATGTCTAAAAATAGACGTCTAAAACACGTCTAAAAATAGACGTGTTTTAGACGTCTATTTTTAGACGTTTTTTATCCCATTTTTGACCATGGGCTGAAGCCCATACTGTACGGCATACTATAGCAAGCCGTTTTTCATCATTTTTGAGGATTTGAAAAAAAAAAAAAAAAAAAAACAATGGGCTATAACCCATCGTTTTTTTTTTTTCATTTTTTTCAATTCCTCAAAAATGATGAAAAACGGCGTGCTATAGTATGCCGTACAGTATGGGCTATTAGACGAGCGTCTAAAAATGGGATAAAAATGTCTAAAAATAGACGTCTAAAAAAAAAAAAAACGATGGGCTATAACCCATCGTTTTTTTTTTTTTTCCAATTTTTTTCAAATCCTCAAAAATGATGAAAAACGGCGTGCTATAGTATGCCGTACAGTATGGGCTATTAGACGAGCGTCTAAAAATGTCTAAAAATAGACGTCTAAAACACGTCTAAAAATAGACGTGTTTTAGACGTCTATTTTTAGACGTTTTTTATCCCATTTTTGACCATGGGCTATAGCCCATACTGTACGGCATACTATAGCAAGCCGTTTTTCATGATTTTTGAGGATTTGAAAAAAAAAAAAAAAAAAAAACGATGGGCTATAACCCATCGTTTTTTTTTTTCATTTTTTTCAAATCCTCAAAAATGATGAAAAACGGTGTGCTATAGTATGCCGTACAGTATGGGCTATTAGACGAGCGTCTAAAAATGGGATTAAAATGTCTAAAAATAGACGTCTAAAACACGTCTAAAAATAGACGTGTTTTAGACGTCTATTTTTAGACGTTTTTTATCCCATGATTTTTGAGGATTTGAAAAAAAAAGAAAAAAAAAAACGATGGGCTATAACCCATCGTTTTTTTTTTTTCATTTTTTCAAATCCTCAAAAATGATGAAAAACGGTGTGCTATAGTATGCCGTACAGTATGGGCTATTAGACGAGCGTCTAAAAATGTCTAAAAATAGACGTCTAAAACACGTCTAAAAAAGACGTGTTTTAGACGTCTATTTTTAGACGTTTTTTATCCCATTTTTGACCATGGGCTATAGCCCATACTGTACGGCATACTATAGCAAGCCGTTTTTCATCATTTTTGAGGATTTGAAAAAAAAAAAAAAAAAAAAAAAAACGATGGGCTATAACCCATCGTTTTTTTTTTCCATTTTTTTCAAATCCTCAAAAATGATGAAAAACGGCGTGCTATAGTATGCCGTACAGTATGGGCTATTAGACGAGCGTCTAAAAATGGGATAAAAATGTCTAAAAATAGACGTCTAAAAAAAAAAAAAAACGATGGGCTATAACCCATCGTTTTTTTTTTTTTTTCATTTTTTTCAAATCCTCAAAAATGATGAAAAACGGTGTGCTATAGTATGCCGTACAGTATGGGCTATTAGACGAGCGTCTAAAAATGTCTAAAAATAGACGTCTAAAACACGTCTAAAAATAGACGTGTTTTAGACGTCTATTTTTAGACGTTTTTTATCCCATTTTTGACCATGGGCTGAAGCCCATACTGTACGGCATACTATAGCAAGCCGTTTTTCATCATTTTTGAGGATTTGAAAAAAAAAAAAAAAAAAAAAACAATGGGCTATAACCCATCGTTTTTTTTTTTTCATTTTTTTCAAATCCTCAAAAATGATGAAAAACGGCGTGCTATAGTATGCCGTACAGTATGGGCTATTAGACGAGCGTCTAAAAATGGGATTAAAATGTCTAAAAATAGACGTCTAAAACACGTCTAAAAATAGACGTGTTTGGCCCAGGCCGTAGCGTAACGGTCTGGGCACCGGACTGGTAATCCAGTCGCAGTGTGCCGCGGGTTCGACTCCCGGACCCGACACGGCCTTTACTGCATGTCATCCCCCCATCTCTCTCCCGTTTCCTGTCAGCCTACTGTCTGTCCCTTCAAAAAAATCAATAAAAGGCGTAAGCCGCAAAAAAAATATCTTAAAAAAAAAAAAAAGACGTGTTTTAGACGTCTATTTTTAGACGTTTTTTATCCCATGATTTTTGAGGATTTGAAAAAAAACGAAAAAAAAAAACGATGGGCTATAACCCATCGTTTTTTTTTTTTCATTTTTTTCAAATCCTCAAAAATGATGAAAAACGGTGTGCTATAGTATGTATGTATCTATCTAAAAATAGACGTCTAAAACACGTCTAAAAAAAGACGTGTTTTAGACGTCTATTTTTAGACGTTTGTTATCCCATTTTTGACCATGGGCTATAGCCCATACTGTACGGCATACTATAGCAAGCCGTTTTTCATCATTTTTGAGGATTTGAAACAAAAAAAGAAAAAAAAAAACGATGGGCTATAACCCATCGTTTTTTTTTTTTTTTTCATTTTTTTCAAATCCTCAAAAATGATGAAAAACGGCGTGCTATAGTATGCCGTACAGTATGGGCTATTAGACGAGCGTCTAAAAATGTCTAAAAGTAGACGTCTAAAACACGTCTAAAAATAGACGTGTTTTAGACGTCTATTTTTAGACGTTTTTTATCCCATTTTTGACCATGGGCTGAAGCCCATACTGTACGGCATACTATAGCAAGCCGTTTTTCATCATTTTTGAGGATTAAAAAAAACCAAAAAAAAACGATGGGCTATAACCCATCGTTTTTTTTTTTTTTCATTTTTTTCAAATCCTCAAAAATGATGAAAAACGGCGTGCTATAGTATGCCGTACAGTATGGGCTATTAGACGAGCGTCTAAAAATGGGATGAAAATGTCTAAAAATAGACGTCTAAAAAAAAAAAAAAACGATGGGCTATAACCCATCGTTTTTTGTTTTTTTTTCATTTTTTTCAAATCCTCAAAAATGATGAAAAACGGCGTGCTATAGTATGCCGTACAGTATGGGCTATTAGACGAGCGTCTAAAAATGTCTAAAAATAGACGTCTAAAACACGTCTAAAAATAGATGTGTTTTAGACGTCTATTTTTAGACGTTTTTTATCCCATTTTTGACCATGGGCTGAAGCCCATACTGTACGGCATACTATAGCAAGCCGTTTCTCATCATTTTTGAGGATTTGAAAAAAAAACAATGGGCTATAACCCATCGTTTTTTTTTTTTCATTTTTTTCAAATCCTCAAAAATGATGAAAAACGGCGTGCTATAGTCTGCCGTACAGTATGGGCTATTAGACGAGCGTCTAAAAATAGACGTGTTTTAGACGTCTATTTTTAGACGTTTTATATCCCATTTTGACCATGGGCTGAAGCCCATACTGTACGGCATACTATAGCAAGCCGTTTTTCATCATTTTTGAGGATTTGAAAAAAAAAAACAAAAAACAATGGGCTATAACCCATCGTTTTTTTTTTTCCATTTTTTTCAATTCCTCAAAAATGATGAAAAACGGCGTGCTATAGTATGCCGTACAGTATGGGCTATTAGACGAGCGTCTAAAAATGTCTAAAAATAGACGTCTAAAACACGTCTAAAAATAGACGTGTTTTAGACGTCTATTTTTAGACGTTTTTTATCCCATTTTTGACCATGGGCTGAAGCCCATACTGTACGGCATACTATAGCAAGCCGTTTTTCATCATTTTTGAGGATTTGAAAAAAAACAAAAAAAAACAAACAATGGGCTATAACCCATCGTTTTTTTTTTTTTTCGTTTTTTTTAATCCTCAAAAATGATGAAAAACGGCGTGCTATAGTATGCCGTACAGTATGGGCTATTAGACGAGCGTCTAAAAATGGGATGAAAATGTCTAAAAATAGACGTCTAAAAAAAAATAAAAACGATGGGCTATAACCCATCGTTTTTTTTTTTTTTTTCATTTTTTTCAAATCCTCAAAAATGATGAAAAACGGCGTGCTATAGTATGCCCTACAGTATGGGCTATTAGACGAGCGTCTAAAAATGTCTAAAAATAGACGTCTAAAACACGTCTAAAAATAGACGTGTTTTAGACGTCTATTTTTAGACGTTTTTTATCCCATTTTTGACCATGGGCTGAAGCCCATACTGTACGGCATACTATAGCAAGCCGTTTTTCATCATTTTTGAGGATTTGAAAAAAAAAAAGAAAAAAAAAACAATGGGCTATAACCCATCGTTTTTTTGTTTTCATTTTTTTCAATTCCTCAAAAATGATGAAAAACGGCGTGCTATAGTATGCCGTACAGTATGGGCTATTAGACGAGCGTCTAAAAATGGGATAAAAATGTCTAAAAATAGACGTCTAAAAAAAAAAAAAAACGATGGGCTATAACCCATCGTTTTTTTTTTTTTTCCAATTTTTTTCAAATCCTCAAAAATGATGAAAAACGGCGTGCTATAGTATGCCGTACAGTATGGGCTATTAGACGAGCGTCTAAAAATGTCTAAAAATAGACGTCTAAAACACGTCTAAAAATAGACGTGTTTTAGACGTCTATTTTTAGACGTTTTTTATCCCATTTTTGACCATGGGCTGAAGCCCATACTGTACGGCATACTATAGCAAGCCGTTTTTCATCATTTTTGAGGATTTGAAAAAAAACAAAAAAAAACAAACAATGGGCTATAACCCATCGTTTTTTTTTTTTTTCGTTTTTTTTAATCCTCAAAAATGATGAAAAACGGCGTGCTATAGTATGCCGTACAGTATGGGCTATTAGACGAGCGTCTAAAAATGGGATGAAAATGTCTAAAAATAGACGTCTAAAAAAAAATAAAAACGATGGGCTATAACCCATCGTTTTTTTTTTTTTTTTCATTTTTTTCAAATCCTCAAAAATGATGAAAAACGGCGTGCTATAGTATGCCCTACAGTATGGGCTATTAGACGAGCGTCTAAAAATGTCTAAAAATAGACGTCTAAAACACGTCTAAAAATAGACGTGTTTTAGACGTCTATTTTTAGACGTTTTTTATCCCATTTTTGACCATGGGCTGAAGCCCATACTGTACGGCATACTATAGCAAGCCGTTTTTCATCATTTTTGAGGATTTGAAAAAAAAAAAGAAAAAAAAAACAATGGGCTATAACCCATCGTTTTTTTGTTTTCATTTTTTTCAATTCCTCAAAAATGATGAAAAACGGCGTGCTATAGTATGCCGTACAGTATGGGCTATTAGACGAGCGTCTAAAAATGGGATAAAAATGTCTAAAAATAGACGTCTAAAAAAAAAAAAAAACGATGGGCTATAACCCATCGTTTTTTTTTTTTTTCCAATTTTTTTCAAATCCTCAAAAATGATGAAAAACGGCGTGCTATAGTATGCCGTACAGTATGGGCTATTAGACGAGCGTCTAAAAATGTCTAAAAATAGACGTCTAAAACACGTCTAAAAATAGACGTGTTTTAGACGTCTATTTTTAGACGTTTTATATCCCATTTTGACCATGGGCTGAAGCCCATACTGTACGGCATACTATAGCAAGCCGTTTTTCATCATTTTTGAGGATTTGAAAAAAAAAAAAAAAAAACGATGGGCTATAACCCATCGTTTTTTTTTTTTTTCATTTTTTTCAAATCCTCAAAAATGATGAAAAACGGCGTGCTATAGTATGCCGTACAGTATGGGCTATTAGACGAGCGTCTAAAAATGGGATGAAAATGTCTAAAAATAGACGTCTAAAAAAAAAAAAAAACGATGGGCTATAACCCATCGTTTTTTTTTTTTTTTTCATTTTTTTCAAATCCTCAAAAATGATGAAAAACGGCGTGCTATAGTATGCCGTACAGTATGGGCTATTAGACGAGCGTCTAAAAATGTCTAAAAATAGACGTCTAAAACACGTCTAAAAATAGACGTGTTTTAGACATCTATTTTTAGACGTTTTTTATCCCATTTTTGACCATGGGCTGAAGCCCATACTGTACAACATACTATAGCAAGCCGTTTTTCATCATTTTTGAGGATTTGAAAAAAAAAAACAAAAAAAAACAATGGGCTATAACCCATCGTTTTTTTTTTTTCATTTTTTTCAATTCCTCAAAAATGATGAAAAACGGCGTGCTATAGTATGCCGTACAGTATGGGCTATTAGACGAGCGTCTAAAAATGTCTAAAAATAGACGTCTAAAACACGTCTAAAAATAGACGTGTTTTAGACGTCTATTTTTAGACGTTTTTTATCCCATTTTTGACCATGGGCTGAAGCCCATACTGTACGGCATACTATAGCAAGCCGTTTTTCATCATTTTTGAGGATTTGAAAAAAAAAAAAAAAAAAAAAACAATGGGCTATAACCCATCGTTTTTTTTTTTTCGTTTTTTTTAATCCTCAAAAATGATGAAAAACGGCGTGCTATAGTATGCCGTACAGTATGGGCTATTAGACGAGCGTCTAAAAATGGGATGAAAATGTCTAAAAATAGACGTCTAAAAAAAAAAAAAACGATGGGCTATAACCCATCGTTTTTTTTTTTTTTTTCATTTTTTTCAAATCCTCAAAAATGATGAAAAACGGCGTGCTATAGTATGCCGTACAGTATGGGCTATTAGACGAGCGTCTAAAAATGTCTAAAAATAGACGTCTAAAACACGTCTAAAAATAGACGTGTTTTAGACGTCTATTTTTAGACGTTTTTTATCCCATTTTTGACCATGGGCTGAAGCCCATACTGTACGGCATACTATAGCAAGCCGTTTTTCATCATTTTTGAGGATTTGAAAAAAAAAAAAAAAAAAAAACAATGGGCTATAACCCATCGTTTTTTTTTTTTCATTTTTTTCAATTCCTCAAAAATGATGAAAAACGGCGTGCTATAGTATGCCGTACAGTATGGGCTATTAGACGAGCGTCTAAAAATGGGATAAAAATGTCTAAAAATAGACGTCTAAAAAAAAAAAAAACGATGGGCTATAACCCATCGTTTTTTTTTTTTTTTCCAATTTTTTTCAAATCCTCAAAAATGATGAAAAACGGCGTGCTATAGTATGCCGTACAGTATGGGCTATTAGACGAGCGTCTAAAAATGTCTAAAAATAGACGTCTAAAACACGTCTAAAAATAGACGTGTTTTAGACGTCTATTTTTAGACGTTTTTTATCCCATTTTTGACCATGGGCTGAAGCCCATACTGTACGGCATACTATAGCAAGCCGTTTTTCATCATTTTTGAGGATTTGAAACAAAAAAAAAAACAAAAAAAAACGATGGGCTATAACCCATCGTTTTTTTTTTCCATTTTTTTCAAATCCTCAAAAATGATGAAAAACGGCGTGCTATAGTATGCCGTACAGTATGGGCTATTAGACGAGCGTCTAAAAATGTCTAAAAATAGACGTCTAAAACACGTCTAAAAATAGACGTGTTTTAGACGTCTATTTTTAGACGTTTTTTATCCCATTTTTGACCATGGGCTGAAGCCCATACTGTACCGCATACTATAGCAAGCCGTTTTTCATCATTTTTGAGGATTTGAAAAAAAAAAAAAAAAAAAAACAATGGGCTATAACCCATCGTTTTTTTTTTTTCATTTTTTTCAATTCCTCAAAAATGATGAAAAACGGCGTGCTATAGTATGCCGTACAGTATGGGCTATTAGACGAGCGTCTAAAAATGGGATAAAAATGTCTAAAAATAGACGTCTAAAAAAAAAAAAAAACGATGGGCTATAACCCATCGTTTTTTTTTTTTTTCCAATTTTTTTCAAATCCTCAAAAATGATGAAAAACGGCGTGCTATAGTATGCCGTACAGTATGGGCTATTAGACGAGCGTCTAAAAATGTCTAAAAATAGACGTCTAAAACACGTCTAAAAATAGACGTGTTTTAGACGTCTATTTTTAGACGTTTTATATCCCATTTTGACCATGGGCTGAAGCCCATACTGTACGGCATACTATAGCAAGCCGTTTTTCATCATTTTTGAGGATTTGAAAAAAAAAAAAAAAAAACGATGGGCTATAACCCATCGTTTTTTTTTTTTTTCATTTTTTTCAAATCCTCAAAAATGATGAAAAACGGCGTGCTATAGTATGCCGTACAGTATGGGCTATTAGACGAGCGTCTAAAAATGGGATGAAAATGTCTAAAAATAGACGTCTAAAAAAAAAAAAAACGATGGGCTATAACCCATCGTTTTTTTTTTTTTTTTCATTTTTTTCAAATCCTCAAAAATGATGAAAAACGGCGTGCTATAGTATGCCGTACAGTATGGGCTATTAGACGAGCGTCTAAAAATGTCTAAAAATAGACGTCTAAAACACGTCTAAAAATAGACGTGTTTTAGACGTCTATTTTTAGACGTTTTTTATCCCATTTTTGACCATGGGCTGAAGCCCATACTGTACAACATACTATAGCAAGCCGTTTTTCATCATTTTTGAGGATTTGAAAAAAAAAAACAAAAAAAAACAATGGGCTATAACCCATCGTTTTTTTTTTTTCATTTTTTTCAATTCCTCAAAAATGATGAAAAACTGCGTGCTATAGTATGCCGTACAGTATGGGCTATTAGACGAGCGTCTAAAAATGTCTAAAAATAGACGTCTAAAACACGTCTAAAAATAGACGTGTTTTAGACGTCTATTTTTAGACGTTTTTTATCCCATTTTTGACCATGGGCTGAAGCCCATACTGTACGGCATACTATAGCAAGCCGTTTTTCATCATTTTTGAGGATTTGAAAAAAAAAAAAAAAAAAAAAACAATGGGCTATAACCCATCGTTTTTTTTTTTTCGTTTTTTTTAATCCTCAAAAATGATGAAAAACGGCGTGCTATAGTATGCCGTACAGTATGGGCTATTAGACGAGCGTCTAAAAATGTCTAAAAATAGACGTCTAAAACACGTCTAAAAATAGACGTGTTTTAGACGTCTATTTTTAGACGTTTTTTATCCCATTTTTGACCATGGGCTGAAGCCCATACTGTACGGCATACTATAGCAAGCCGTTTTTCATCATTTTTGAGGATTTGAAAAAAAAAAAAAAAAAAAAACAATGGGCTATAACCCATCGTTTTTTTGTTTTCATTTTTTTCAATTCCTCAAAAATGATGAAAAACGGCGTGCTATAGTATGCCGTACAGTATGGGCTATTAGACGAGCGTCTAAAAATGGGATAAAAATGTCTAAAAATAGACGTCTAAAAAAAAAAAAAAACGATGGGCTATAACCCATCGTTTTTTTTTTTTTTCCAATTTTTTTCAAATCCTCAAAAATGATGAAAAACGGCGTGCTATAGTATGCCGTACAGTATGGGCTATTAGACGAGCGTCTAAAAATGTCTAAAAATAGACGTCTAAAACACGTCTAAAAATAGACGTGTTTTAGACGTCTATTTTTAGACGTTTTATATCCCATTTTGACCATGGGCTGAAGCCCATACTGTACGGCATACTATAGCAAGCCGTTTTTCATCATTTTTGAGGATTTGAAAAAAAAAAAAAAAAAACGATGGGCTATAACCCATCGTTTTTTTTTTTTTCCATTTTTTTCAAATCCTCAAAAATGATGAAAAACGGCGTGCTATAGTATGCCGTACAGTATGGGCTATTAGACGAGCGTCTAAAAATGGGATGAAAATGTCTAAAAATAGACGTCTAAAAAAAAAAAAAAACGATGGGCTATAACCCATCGTTTTTTTTTTTTTTTTCATTTTTTTCAAATCCTCAAAAATGATGAAAAACGGCGTGCTATAGTATGCCGTACAGTATGGGCTATTAGACGAGCGTCTAAAAATGTCTAAAAATAGACGTCTAAAACACGTCTAAAAATAGACGTGTTTTAGACATCTATTTTTAGACGTTTTTTATCCCATTTTTGACCATGGGCTGAAGCCCATACTGTACAACATACTATAGCAAGCCGTTTTTCATCATTTTTGAGGATTTGAAAAAAAAAAACAAAAAAAAACAATGGGCTATAACCCATCGTTTTTTTTTTTTCATTTTTTTCAATTCCTCAAAAATGATGAAAAACGGCGTGCTATAGTATGCCGTACAGTATGGGCTATTAGACGAGCGTCTAAAAATGTCTAAAAATAGACGTCTAAAACACGTCTAAAAATAGACGTGTTTTAGACGTCTATTTTTAGACGTTTTTTATCCCATTTTTGACCATGGGCTGAAGCCCATACTGTACGGCATACTATAGCAAGCCGTTTTTCATCATTTTTGAGGATTTGAAAAAAAAAAAAAAAAAAAAAACAATGGGCTATAACCCATCGTTTTTTTTTTTTCGTTTTTTTTAATCCTCAAAAATGATGAAAAACGGCGTGCTATAGTATGCCGTACAGTATGGGCTATTATTAGACGAGCGTCTAAAAATGGGATGAAAATGTCTAAAAATAGACGTCTAAAAAAAAAAAAAACGATGGGCTATAACCCATCGTTTTTTTTTTTTTTTCATTTTTTTCAAATCCTCAAAAATGATGAAAAACGGCGTGCTATAGTATGCCGTACAGTATGGGCTATTAGACGAGCGTCTAAAAATGTCTAAAAATAGACGTCTAAAACACGTCTAAAAATAGACGTGTTTTAGACGTCTATTTTTAGACGTTTTTTATCCCATTTTTGACCATGGGCTGAAGCCCTATGGTATGCCGTACAGTATGGGCTATTAGACGAGCGTCTAAAAATGGGATAAAAATGTCTAAAAATAGACGTCTAAAAAAAAAAAAAACGATGGGCTATAACCCATCGTTTTTTTTTTTTTTTCCAATTTTTTTCAAATCCTCAAAAATGATGAAAAACGGCGTGCTATAGTATGCCGTACAGTATGGGCTATTAGACGAGCGTCTAAAAATGTCTAAAAATAGACGTCTAAAACACGTCTAAAAATAGACGTGTTTTAGACGTCTATTTTTAGACGTTTTTTATCCCATTTTTGACCATGGGCTGAAGCCCATACTGTACGGCATACTATAGCAAGCCGTTTTTCATCATTTTTGAGGATTTGAAACAAAAAAAAAAAAAAAAAAAACGATGGGCTATAACCCATCGTTTTTTTTTTTCCATTTTTTTCAAATCCTCAAAAATGATGAAAAACGGCGTGCTATAGTATGCCGTACAGTATGGGCTATTAGACGAGCGTCTAAAAATGTCTAAAAATAGACGTCTAAAACACGTCTAAAAATAGACGTGTTTTAGACGTCTATTTTTAGACGTTTTTTATCCCATTTTTGACCATGGGCTGAAGCCCATACTGTACCGCATACTATAGCAAGCCGTTTTTCATCATTTTTGAGGATTTGAAAAAAAAAAAAAAAAAAAAACAATGGGCTATAACCCATCGTTTTTTTTTTTTCATTTTTTTCAATTCCTCAAAAATGATGAAAAACGGCGTGCTATAGTATGCCGTACAGTATGGGCTATTAGACGAGCGTCTAAAAATGGGATAAAAATGTCTAAAAATAGACGTCTAAAAAAAAAAAAAAACGATGGGCTATAACCCATCGTTTTTTTTTTTTTTTCAATTTTTTTCAAATCCTCAAAAATGATGAAAAACGGCGTGCTATAGTATGCCGTACAGTATGGGCTATTAGACGAGCGTCTAAAAATGTCTAAAAATAGACGTCTAAAACACGTCTAAAAATAGACGTGTTTTAGACGTCTATTTTTAGACGTTTTATATCCCATTTTGACCATGGGCTGAAGCCCATACTGTACGGCATACTATAGCAAGCCGTTTTTCATCATTTTTGAGGATTTGAAAAAAAAAAAAAAAAAACGATGGGCTATAACCCATCGTTTTTTTTTTTTTTCATTTTTTTCAAATCCTCAAAAATGATGAAAAACGGCGTGCTATAGTATGCCGTACAGTATGGGCTATTAGACGAGCGTCTAAAAATGGGATGAAAATGTCTAAAAATAGACGTCTAAAAAAAAAAAAAAACGATGGGCTATAACCCATCGTTTTTTTTTTTTTTTTCATTTTTTTCAAATCCTCAAAAATGATGAAAAACGGCGTGCTATAGTATGCCGTACAGTATGGGCTATTAGACGAGCGTCTAAAAATGTCTAAAAATAGACGTCTAAAACACGTCTAAAAATAGACGTGTTTTAGACGTCTATTTTTAGACGTTTTTTATCCCATTTTTGACCATGGGCTGAAGCCCATACTGTACAACATACTATAGCAAGCCGTTTTTCATCATTTTTGAGGATTTGAAAAAAAAAAACAAAAAAAAACAATGGGCTATAACCCATCGTTTTTTTTTTTTCATTTTTTTCAATTCCTCAAAAATGATGAAAAACGGCGTGCTATAGTATGCCGTACAGTATGGGCTATTAGACGAGCGTCTAAAAATGTCTAAAAATAGACGTCTAAAACACGTCTAAAAATAGACGTGTTTTAGACGTCTATTTTTAGACGTTTTTTATCCCATTTTTGACCATGGGCTGAAGCCCATACTGTACGGCATACTATAGCAAGCCGTTTTTCATCATTTTTGAGGATTTGAAAAAAAAAAAAACAAAAAAAACAATGGGCTATAACCCATCGTTTTTTTTTTTTCGTTTTTTTTAATCCTCAAAAATGATGAAAAACGGCGTGCTATAGTATGCCGTACAGTATGGGCTATTAGACGAGCGTCTAAAAATGGGATGAAAATGTCTAAAAATAGACGTCTAAAAAAAAAAAAAACAATGGGCTATAACCCATCGTTTTTTTTTTTTTTTTCATTTTTTTCAAATCCTCAAAAATGATGAAAAACGGCGTGCTATAGTATGCCGTACAGTATGGGCTATTAGACGAGCGTCTAAAAATGTCTAAAAATAGACGTCTAAAACACGTCTAAAAATAGACGTGTTTTAGACGTCTATTTTTAGACGTTTTTTATCCCATTTTTGACCATAGGCTGAAGCCCATACTGTACGGCATACTATAGCAAGCCGTTTTTCATCATTTTTGAGGATTTGAAAAAAAAAAAAAAAAAAAACAATGGGCTATAACCCATCGTTTTTTTTTTTTCATTTTTTTCAATTCCTCAAAAATGATGAAAAACGGCGTGCTATAGTATGCCGTACAGTATGGGCTATTAGACGAGCGTCTAAAAATGGGATAAAAATGTCTAAAAATAGACGTCTAAAAAAAAAAAAAACGATGGGCTATAACCCATCGTTTTTTTTTTTTTTTCAATTTTTTTCAAATCCTCAAAAATGATGAAAAACGGCGTGCTATAGTATGCCGTACAGTATGGGCTATTAGACGAGCGTCTAAAAATGTCTAAAAATAGACGTCTAAAACACGTCTAAAAATAGACGTGTTTTAGACGTCTATTTTTAGACGTTTTTTATCCCATTTTTGACCATGGGCTGAAGCCCATACTGTACGGCATACTATAGCAAGCCGTTTTTCATCATTTTTGAGGATTTGAAACAAAAAAAAAAAAAAAAAAAACGATGGGCTATAACCCATCGTTTTTTTTTCCATTTTTTTCAAATCCTCAAAAATGATGAAAAACGGCGTGCTATAGTATGCCGTACAGTATGGGCTATTAGACGAGCGTCTAAAAATGTCTAAAAATAGACGTCTAAAACACGTCTAAAAATAGACGTGTTTTAGACGTCTATTTTTAGACGTTTTTTATCCCATTTTTGACCATGGGCTGAAGCCCATACTGTACGGCATACTATAGCAAGCCGTTTTTCATCATTTTTGAGGATTTGAAACAAAAAAAAAAAAAAAAAAAACGATGGGCTATAACCCATCGTTTTTTTTTTCCATTTTTTTCAAATCCTCAAAAATGATGAAAAACGGCGTGCTATAGTATGCCGTACAGTATGGGCTATTAGACGAGCGTCTAAAAATGTCTAAAAATAGACGTCTAAAACACGTCTAAAAATAGACGTGTTTTAGACGTCTATTTTTAGACGTTTTTTATCCCATTTTTGACCATGGGCTGAAGCCCATACTGTACGGCATACTATAGCAAGCCGTTTTTCATCATTTTTGAGGATTTGAAAAAAAAAAAAACAAAAAAAACAATGGGCTATAACCCATCGTTTTTTTTTTTTCGTTTTTTTTAATCCTCAAAAATGATGAAAAACGGCGTGCTATAGTATGCCGTACAGTATGGGCTATTAGACGAGCGTCTAAAAATGGGATGAAAATGTCTAAAAATAGACGTCTAAAAAAAAAAAAAACGATGGGCTATAACCCATCGTTTTTTTTTTTTTTTTCATTTTTTTCAAATCCTCAAAAATGATGAAAAACGGCGTGCTATAGTATGCCGTACAGTATGGGCTATTAGACGAGCGTCTAAAAATGTCTAAAAATAGACGTCTAAAACACGTCTAAAAATAGACGTGTTTTAGACGTCTATTTTTAGACGTTTTTTATCCCATTTTTGACCATGGGCTGAAGCCCATACTGTACGGCATACTATAGCAAGCCGTTTTTCATCATTTTTAAGGATTTGAAAAAAAAAAAAAAAAAAAACAATGGGCTATAACCCATCGTTTTTTTTTTTTCATTTTTTTCAATTCCTCAAAAATGATGAAAAACGGCGTGCTATAGTATGCCGTACAGTATGGGCTATTAGACGAGCGTCTAAAAATGGGATAAAAATGTCTAAAAATAGACGTCTAAAAAAAAAAAAAACGATGGGCTATAACCCATCGTTTTTTTTTTTTTTCCAATTTTTTTCAAATCCTCAAAAATGATGAAAAACGGCGTGCTATAGTATGCCGTACAGTATGGGCTATTAGACGAGCGTCTAAAAATGTCTAAAAATAGACGTCTAAAACACGTCTAAAAATAGACGTGTTTTAGACGTCTATTTTTAGACGTTTTTTATCCCATTTTTGACCATGGGCTGAAGCCCATACTGTACGGCATACTATAGCAAGCCGTTTTTCATCATTTTTGAGGATTTGAAACAAAAAAAAAAAAAAAAAAAAACGATGGGCTATAACCCATCGTTTTTTTTTTCCATTTTTTTCAAATCCTCAAAAATGATGAAAAACGGCGTGCTATAGTATGCCGTACAGTATGGGCTATTAGACGAGCGTCTAAAAATGTCTAAAAATAGACGTCTAAAACACGTCTAAAAATAGACGTGTTTTAGACGTCTATTTTTAGACGTTTTTTATCCCATTTTTGACCATGGGCTGAAGCCCATACTGTACGGCATACTATAGCAAGCCGTTTTTCATCATTTTTGAGGATTTGAAAAAAAAAAAAAAAAAAAAACAATGGGCTATAACCCATCGTTTTTTTTTTTTCATTTTTTTCAATTCCTCAAAAATGATGAAAAACGGCGTGCTATAGTATGCCGTACAGTATGGGCTATTAGACGAGCGTCTAAAAATGGGATAAAAATGTCTAAAAATAGACGTCTAAAAAAAAAAAAAACGATGGGCTATAACCCATCGTTTTTTTTTTTTTTCCAATTTTTTTCAAATCCTCAAAAATGATGAAAAACAGCGTGCTATAGTATGCCGTACAGTATGGGCTATTAGACGAGCGTCTAAAAATGTCTAAAAATAGACGTCTAAAACACGTCTAAAAATAGACGTGTTTTAGACGTCTATTTTTAGACGTTTTTTATCCCATTTTTGACCATGGGCTGAAGCCCATACTGTACGGCATACTATAGCAAGCCGTTTTTCATCATTTTTGAGGATTTGAAACAAAAAAAACAAAAAAAAAAACGATGGGCTATAACCCATCGTTTTTTTTTTCCATTTTTTTCAAATCCTCAAAAATGATGAAAAACGGCGTGCTATAGTATGCCGTACAGTATGGGCTATTAGACGAGCGTCTAAAAATGTCTAAAAATAGACGTCTAAAACACGTCTAAAAATAGACGTGTTTTAGACGTCTATTTTTAGACGTTTTTTATCCCATTTTTGACCATGGGCTGAAGCCCATACTGTACGGCATACTATAGCAAGCCGTTTTTCATCATTTTTGAGGATTTGAAAAAAAAAAACAAAAAAAACAATGGGCTATAACCCATCGTTTTTTTTTTTTAATTTTTTTCAAATCCTCAAAAATGATGAAAAACGGCGTGCTATAGTATGCCGTACAGTATGGGCTATTAGACGAGCGTCTATAATGTCTAAAAATAGACGTCTAAAACACGTCTAAAAATAGACGTGTTTTAGACGTCTATTTTTAGACGTTTTTTATCCCATTTTTGACCATGGGCTGAAGCCCATACTGTACGGCATACTATAGCAAGCCGTTTTTCATCATTTTTGAGGATTTGAAAAAAAAAAAAAAAAAAAAAAAACGATGGGCTATAACCCATCGTTTTTTTTTTTTCATTTTTTTCAAATCCTCAAAAATGATGAAAAACGGCGTGCTATAGTCTGCCGTACAGTATGGGCTATTAGACGAGCGTCTAAAAATGTCTAAAAATAGACGTCTAAAACACGTCTAAAAATAGACGTGTTTTAGACGTCTATTTTTAGACGTTTTTTATCCCATTTTTGACCATGGGCTGAAGCCCATACTGTACGGCATACTATAGCAAGCCGTTTTTCATCATTTTTGAGGATTTGAAAAAAAAAAAAAAAAAAAAAACAATGGGCTATAACCCATCGTTTTTTTTTTCTTCATTTTTTTCAAATCCTCAAAAATGATGAAAAACGGCGTGCTATAGTATGCCGTACAGTATGGGCTATTAGACGAGCGTCTAAAAATGGGATGAAAATGTCTAAAAATAGACGTCTAAAAAAAAAAAAAACGATGGGCTATAACCCATCGTTTTTTTTTTTTTTTTTCATTTTTTTCAAATCCTCAAAAATGATGAAAAACGGCGTGCTATAGTATGCCGTACAGTATGGGCTATTAGACGAGCGTCTAAAAATGTCTAAAAATAGACGTCTAAAACACGTCTAAAAATAGACGTGTTTTAGACGTCTATTTTTAGACGTTTTTTATCCCATTTTTGACCATGGGCTGAAGCCCATACTGTACGGCATACTATAGCAAGCCGTTTTTCATCATTTTTGAGGATTTGAAAAAAAAACAAAAAAAAAACAATGGGCTATAACCCATCGTTTTTTTTTTTTTTTTTTTTTCAAATCCTCAAAAATGATGAAAAACGGCGTGCTATAGTATGCCGTACAGTATGGGCTATTAGACGAGCGTCTAAAAATGGGATGAAAATGTCTAAAAATAGACGTCTAAAAAAGAAAAAAAAACGATGGGCTATAACCCATACTATAGCAAGCCGTTTTTCAAAAATGGGATAAAAATGTCTAAAAATAGACGTCTAAAAAAAAAAAAAAACGATGGGCTATAACCCATCGTTTTTTTTTTTTTTCCAATTTTTTTCAAATCCTCAAAAATGATGAAAAACGGCGTGCTATAGTATGCCGTACAGTATGGGCTATTAGACGAGCGTCTAAAAATGTCTAAAAATAGACGTCTAAAACACGTCTAAAAATAGACGTGTTTTAGACGTCTATTTTTAGACGTTTTTTATCCCATTTTTGACCATGGGCTGAAGCCCATACTGTACGGCATACTATAGCAAGCCGTTTTTCATCATTTTTGAGGATTTGAAAAAAAAAAAAAAAAAAAAAACAATGGGCTATAACCCATCGTTTTTTTTTTTTCGTTTTTTTTAATCCTCAAAAATGATGAAAAACGGCGTGCTATAGTATGCCGTACAGTATGGGCTATTAGACGAGCGTCTAAAAATGGGATGAAAATGTCTAAAAATAGACGTCTAAAAAAAAAAAAAACGATGGGCTATAACCCATCGTTTTTTTTTTTTTTTTCATTTTTTTCAAATCCTCAAAAATGATGAAAAACGGCGTGCTATAGTATGCCGTACAGTATGGGCTATTAGACGAGCGTCTAAAAATGTCTAAAAATAGACGTCTAAAACACGTCTAAAAATAGACGTGTTTTAGACGTCTATTTTTAGACGTTTTTTATCCCATTTTTGACCATGGGCTGAAGCCCATACTGTACGGCATACTATAGCAAGCCGTTTTTCATCATTTTTGAGGATTTGAAAAAAAAACAAAAAAAAAACAATGGGCTATAACCCATCGTTTTTTTTTTTTTTTTTTTTTCAAATCCTCAAAAATGATGAAAAACGGCGTGCTATAGTATGCCGTACAGTATGGGCTATTAGACGAGCGTCTAAAAATGGGATGAAAATGTCTAAAAATAGACGTCTAAAAAAGAAAAAAAAACGATGGGCTATAACCCATACTATAGCAAGCCGTTTTTCAAAAATGGGATAAAAATGTCTAAAAATAGACGTCTAAAAAAAAAAAAAAACGATGGGCTATAACCCATCGTTTTTTTTTTTTTTCCAATTTTTTTCAAATCCTCAAAAATGATGAAAAACGGCGTGCTATAGTATGCCGTACAGTATGGGCTATTAGACGAGCGTCTAAAAATGTCTAAAAATAGACGTCTAAAACACGTCTAAAAATAGACGTGTTTTAGACGTCTATTTTTAGACGTTTTTTATCCCATTTTTGACCATGGGCTGAAGCCCATACTGTACGGCATACTATAGCAAGCCGTTTTTCATCATTTTTGAGGATTTGAAAAAAAAAAAAAAAAAAAAAACAATGGGCTATAACCCATCGTTTTTTTTTTTTCGTTTTTTTTAATCCTCAAAAATGATGAAAAACGGCGTGCTATAGTATGCCGTACAGTATGGGCTATTAGACGAGCGTCTAAAAATGGGATGAAAATGTCTAAAAATAGACGTCTAAAAAAAAAAAAAACGATGGGCTATAACCCATCGTTTTTTTTTTTTTTTTCATTTTTTTCAAATCCTCAAAAATGATGAAAAACGGCGTGCTATAGTATGCCGTACAGTATGGGCTATTAGACGAGCGTCTAAAAATGTCTAAAAATAGACGTCTAAAACACGTCTAAAAATAGACGTGTTTTAGACGTCTATTTTTAGACGTTTTTTATCCCATTTTTGACCATGGGCTGAAGCCCATACTGTACGGCATACTATAGCAAGCCGTTTTTCATCATTTTTGAGGATTTGAAAAAAAAAAAAAAAAAAAACAATGGGCTATAACCCATCGTTTTTTTTTTTTCATTTTTTTCAATTCCTCAAAAATGATGAAAAACGGCGTGCTATAGTATGCCGTACAGTATGGGCTATTAGACGACCGTCTAAAAATGGGATAAAAATGTCTAAAAATAGACGTCTAAAAAAAAAAAAAACGATGGGCTATAACCCATCGTTTTTTTTTTTTTTCCAATTTTTTTCAAATCCTCAAAAATGATGAAAAACGGCGTGCTATAGTATGCCGTACAGTATGGGCTATTAGACGAGCGTCTAAAAATGTCTAAAAATAGACGTCTAAAACACGTCTAAAAATAGACGTGTTTTAGACGTCTATTTTTAGACGTTTTTTATCCCATTTTTGACCATGGGCTGAAGCCCATACTGTACGGCATACTATAGCAAGCCGTTTTTCATCATTTTTGAGGATTTGAAACAAAAAAAAAAAAAAAAAAAACGATGGGCTATAACCCATCGTTTTTTTTTTCCATTTTTTTCAAATCCTCAAAAATGATGAAAAACGGCGTGCTATAGTATGCCGTACAGTATGGGCTATTAGACGAGCGTCTAAAAATGTCTAAAAATAGACGTCTAAAACACGTCTAAAAATAGACGTGTTTTAGACGTCTATTTTTAGACGTTTTTTATCCCATTTTTGACCATGGGCTGAAGCCCATACTGTACGGCATACTATAGCAAGCCGTTTTTCATCATTTTTGAGGATTTGAAAAAAAAAAAAAGAAAAAAACAATGGGCTATAACCCATCGTTTTTTTTTTTTCATTTTTTTCAATTCCTCAAAAATGATGAAAAACGGCGTGCTATAGTATGCCGTACAGTATGGGCTATTAGACGAGCGTCTAAAAATGGGATAAAAATGTCTAAAAATAGACGTCTAAAAAAAAAAAAAACGATGGGCTATAACCCATCGTTTTTTTTTTTTTTCCAATTTTTTTCAAATCCTCAAAAATGATGAAAAACGGCGTGCTATAGTATGCCGTACAGTATGGGCTATTAGACGAGCGTCTAAAAATGTCTAAAAATAGACGTCTAAAACACGTCTAAAAATAGACGTGTTTTAGACGTCTATTTTTAGACGTTTTTTATCCCATTTTTGACCATGGGCTGAAGCCCATACTGTACGGCATACTATAGCAAGCCGTTTTTCATCATTTTTGAGGATTTGAAAAAAAAAAAAAAAAAAAAAAAACGATGGGCTATAACCCATCGTTTTTTTTTTTTCATTTTTTTCAAATCCTCAAAAATGATGAAAAACGGCGTGCTATAGTCTGCCGTACAGTATGGGCTATTAGACGAGCGTCTAAAAATGTCTAAAAATAGACGTCTAAAACACGTCTAAAAATAGACGTGTTTTAGACGTCTATTTTTAGACGTTTTTTATCCCATTTTTGACCATGGGCTGAAGCCCATACTGTACGGCATACTATAGCAAGCCGTTTTTCATAATTTTTGAGGATTTGAAACAAAAAAAAAAAAAACGATGGGCTATAACCCATCGTTTTTTTTTTCCATTTTTTTCAAATCCTCAAAAATGACGAAAAACGGCGTGCTATAGTATGCCGTACAGTATGGGCTATTAGACGAGCGTCTAAAAATGTCTAAAAATAGACGTCTAAAACACGTCTAAAAATAGACGTGTTTTAGACGTCTATTTTTAGACGTTTTTTATCCCATTTTTGACCATGGGCTGAAGCCCATACTGTACGGCATACTATAGCAAACCGTTTTTCATCATTTTTGAGGATTTGAAAAAAAAAAAAAAAAAAAACAATGGGCTATAACCCATCGTTTTTTTTTTTTCATTTTTTTCAAATCCTCAAAAATGATGAAAAACGGCGTGCTATAGTATGCCGTACAGTATGGGCTATTAGACGAGCGTCTAAAAATGGGATAAAAATGTCTAAAAATAGACGTCTAAAAAAAAAAAAAAACGATGGGCTATAACCCATACTATAGCAAGCCGTTTTTCAAAAATGGGATAAAAATGTCTAAAAATAGACGTCTAAAAAAAAAAAAAAACGATGGGCTATAACCCATCGTTTTTTTTTTTTTTTTAATTTTTTTCAAATCCTCAAAAATGATGAAAAACGGCGTGCTATAGTATGCCGTACAGTATGGGCTATTAGACGAGCGTCTATAATGTCTAAAAATAGACGTCTAAAACACGTCTAAAAATAGACGTGTTTTAGACGTCTATTTTTAGACTTTTTTTATCCCATTTTTGACCATGGGCTGAAGCCCATACTGTACGGCATACTATAGCAAGCCGTTTTTCATCATTTTTGAGGATTTGAAAAAAAAAAAAAAAAAAAAAAAAACGATGGGCTATAACCCATCGTTTTTTTTTTTTCATTTTTTTCAAATCCTCAAAAATGATGAAAAACGGCGTGCTATAGTATGCCGTACAGTATGGGCTATTAGACGAGCGTCTAAAAATGTCTAAAAATAGACGTCTAAAACACGTCTAAAAATAGACGTGTTTTAGACGTCTATTTTTAGACGTTTTTTATCCCATTTTTGACCATGGGCTGAAGCCCATACTGTACGGCATACTATAGCAAGCCGTTTTTCATCATTTTTGAGGATTTGAAACAAAAAAAAAAAAAAAAAAAACGATGGGCTATAACCCATCGTTTTTTTTTCCCATTTTTTTCAAATCCTCAAAAATGATGAAAAACGGCGTGCTATAGTATGCCGTACAGTATGGGCTATTAGACGAGCGTCTAAAAATGTCTAAAAATAGACGTCTAAAACACGTCTAAAAATAGACGTGTTTTAGACGTCTATTTTTAGACGTTTTTTATCCCATTTTTGACCATGGGCTGAAGCCCATACTGTACGGCATACTATAGCAAGCCGTTTTTCATCATTTTTGAGGATTTGAAAAAAAAAAAAAGAAAAAAACAATGGGCTATAACCCATCGTTTTTTTTTTTTCATTTTTTTCAATTCCTCAAAAATGATGAAAAACGGCGTGCTATAGTATGCCGTACAGTATGGGCTATTAGACGAGCGTCTAAAAATGGGATAAAAATGTCTAAAAATAGACGTCTAAAAAAAAAAAAAACGATGGGCTATAACCCATCGTTTTTTTTTTTTTTCCAATTTTTTTCAAATCCTCAAAAATGATGAAAAACGGCGTGCTATAGTATGCCGTACAGTATGGGCTATTAGACGAGCGTCTAAAAATGTCTAAAAATAGACGTCTAAAACACGTCTAAAAATAGACGTGTTTTAGACGTCTATTTTTAGACGTTTTTTATCCCATTTTTGACCATGGGCTGAAGCCCATACTGTACGGCATACTATAGCAAGCCGTTTTTCATCATTTTTGAGGATTTGAAAAAAAAAAAAAAAAAAAAAAAACGATGGGCTATAACCCATCGTTTTTTTTTTTTCATTTTTTTCAAATCCTCAAAAATGATGAAAAACGGCGTGCTATAGTCTGCCGTACAGTATGGGCTATTAGACGAGCGTCTAAAAATGTCTAAAAATAGACGTCTAAAACACGTCTAAAAATAGACGTGTTTTAGACGTCTATTTTTAGACGTTTTTTATCCCATTTTTGACCATGGGCTGAAGCCCATACTGTACGGCATACTATAGCAAGCCGTTTTTCATAATTTTTGAGGATTTGAAACAAAAAAAAAAAAAACGATGGGCTATAACCCATCGTTTTTTTTTTTCCATTTTTTTCAAATCCTCAAAAATGACGAAAAACGGCGTGCTATAGTATGCCGTACAGTATGGGCTATTAGACGAGCGTCTAAAAATGTCTAAAAATAGACGTCTAAAACACGTCTAAAAATAGACGTGTTTTAGACGTCTATTTTTAGACGTTTTTTATCCCATTTTTGACCATGGGCTGAAGCCCATACTGTACGGCATACTATAGCAAGCCGTTTTTCATCATTTTTGAGGATTTGAAAAAAAAAAAAAAAAAAAACAATGGGCTATAACCCATCGTTTTTTTTTTTTCATTTTTTTCAAATCCTCAAAAATGATGAAAAACGGCGTGCTATAGTATGCCGTACAGTATGGGCTATTAGACGAGCGTCTAAAAATGGGATAAAAATGTCTAAAAATAGACGTCTAAAAAAAAAAAAAAACGATGGGCTATAACCCATACTATAGCAAGCCGTTTTTCAAAAATGGGATAAAAATGTCTAAAAATAGACGTCTAAAAAAAAAAAAAAACGATGGGCTATAACCCATCGTTTTTTTTTTTTTTTTAATTTTTTTCAAATCCTCAAAAATGATGAAAAACGGCGTGCTATAGTATGCCGTACAGTATGGGCTATTAGACGAGCGTCTATAATGTCTAAAAATAGACGTCTAAAACACGTCTAAAAATAGACGTGTTTTAGACGTCTATTTTTAGACGTTTTTTATCCCATTTTTGACCATGGGCTGAAGCCCATACTGTACGGCATACTATAGCAAGCCGTTTTTCATCATTTTTGAGGATTTGAAAAAAAAAAAAAAAAAAAAAAAAACGATGGGCTATAACCCATCGTTTTTTTTTTTTCATTTTTTTCAAATCCTCAAAAATGATGAAAAACGGCGTGCTATAGTCTGCCGTACAGTATGGGCTATTAGACGAGCGTCTAAAATGTCTAAAAATAGACGTCTAAAACACGTCTAAAAATAGACGTGTTTTAGACGTCTATTTTTAGACGTTTTTTATCCCATTTTTGACCATGGGCTGAAGCCCATACTGTACGGCATACTATAGCAAGCCGTTTTTCATCATTTTTGAGGATTTGAAAAAAAAAAAAAAAAAAAACAATGGGCTATAACCCATCGTTTTTTTTTTTTCATTTTTTTCAAATCCTCAAAAATGATGAAAAACGGCGTGCTATAGTATGCCGTACAGTATGGGCTATTAGACGAGCGTCTAAAAATGGGATAAAAATGTCTAAAAATAGACGTCTAAAAAAAAAAAAAAACGATGGGCTATAACCCATACTATAGCAAGCCGTTTTTCAAAAATGGGATAAAAATGTCTAAAAATAGACGTCTAAAAAAAAAAAAAAACGATGGGCTATAACCCATCGTTTTTGTTTTTTTTTAAAAAAATTTCAAATCCTCAAAAATGATGAAAAACGGCGTGCTATAGTATGCCGTACAGTATGGGCTATTAGACGAGCGTCTATAATGTCTAAAAATAGACGTCTAAAACACGTCTAAAAATAGACGTGTTTTAGACGTCTATTTTTAGACGTTTTTTATCCCATTTTTGACCATGGGCTGAAGCCCATACTGTACGGCATACTATAGCAAGACGTTTTTCATCATTTTTGAGGATTTGAAAAAAAAAAAAAAAAAAAAAAAAACGATGGGCTATAACCCATCGTTTTTTTTTTTTCATTTTTTTCAAATCCTCAAAAATGATGAAAAACGGCGTGCTATAGTCTGCCGTACAGTATGGGCTATTAGACGAGCGTCTAAAATGTCTAAAAATAGACGTCTAAAACACGTCTAAAAATAGACGTGTTTTAGACGTCTATTTTTAGACGTTTTTTATCCCATTTTTGACAATGGGCTGAAGCCCATACTGTACGGCATACTATAGCAAGCCGTTTTTCATCATTTTTGAGGATTTGAAAAAAAAAAAAAAAAAAAAAACAATGGGCTATAACCCATCGTTTTTTTTTTTTCATTTTTTTCAAATCCTCAAAAATGATGAAAAACGGCGTGCTATAGTATGCCGTACAGTATGGGCTATTAGACGAGCGTCTAAAAATGGGATAAAAATGTCTAAAAATAGACGTCTAAAAAAAAAAAAAAACGATGGGCTATAACCCATACTATAGCAAGCCGTTTTTCAAAAATGGGATAAAAATGTCTAAAAATAGACGTCTAAAAAAAAAAAAAAACGATGGGCTATAACCCATCGTTTTTGTTTTTTTAAAAAAAAATTCAAATCCTCAAAAATGATGAAAAACGGCGTGCTATAGTATGCCGTACAGTATGGGCTATTAGACGAGCGTCTATAATGTCTAAAAATAGACGTCTAAAACACGTCTAAAAATAGACGTGTTTTAGACGTCTATTTTTAGACGTTTTTTATCCCATTTTTGACCATGGGCTGAAGCCCATACTGTACGGCATACTATAGCAAGCCGTTTTTCATCATTTTTGAGGATTTGAAAAAAAAAAAAAAAAAAAAAAAACGATGGGCTATAACCCATCGTTTTTTTTTTTTCATTTTTTTCAAATCCTCAAAAATGATGAAAAACGGCGTGCTATAGTATGCCGTACAGTATGGGCTATTAGACGAGCGTCTAAAAATGGGATAAAAATGTCTAAAAATAGACGTCTAAAAAAAAAAAAAAACGATGGGCTATAACCCATCGTTTTTTTTTTTTTTTTAATTTTTTTCAAATCCTCAAAAATGATGAAAAACGGCGTGCTATAGTATGCCGTACAGTATGGGCTATTAGACGAGCGTCTATAATGTCTAAAAATAGACGTCTAAAACACGTCTAAAAATAGACGTGTTTTAGACGTCTATTTTTAGACGTTTTTTATCCCATTTTTGACCATGGGCTGAAGCCCATACTGTACGGCATACTATAGCAAGCCGTTTTTCATCATTTTTGAGGATTTGAAAAAAAAAAAAAAAAAAAAAAAAACGATGGGCTATAACCCATCGTTTTTTTTTTTTCATTTTTTTCAAATCCTCAAAAATGATGAAAAACGGCGTGCTATAGTCTGCCGTACAGTATGGGCTATTAGACGAGCGTCTAAAATGTCTAAAAATAGACGTCTAAAACACGTCTAAAAATAGACGTGTTTTAGACGTCTATTTTTAGACGTTTTTTATCCCATTTTTGACCATGGGCTGAAGCCCATACTGTACGGCATACTATAGCAAGCCGTTTTTCATCATTTTTGAGGATTTGAAAAAAAAAAAAAAAACAAAACAATGGGCTATAACCCATCGTTTTTTTTTTTTTTCATTTTTTTCAAATCCTCAAAAATGATGAAAAACGGCGTGCTATAGTCTGCCGTACAGTATGGGCTATTAGACGAGCGTCTAAAAATGGGATTAAAATGTCTAAAAATAGACGTCTAAAACACGTCTAAAAATAGACGTGTTTTAGACGTCTATTTTTAGACGTTTTTTATCCCATTTTTGACCATGGGCTATAGCCCATACTGTATGGCATACTATAGCAAGCCGTTTTTCATGATTTTTGAGGATTTGAAAAAAAAAGAAAAAAAAAAACGATGGGCTATAACCCATCGTTTTTTTTTTTTCATTTTTTTCAAATCCTCAAAAATGATGAAAAACGGTGTGCTATAGTATGCCGTACAGTATGGGCTATTAGACGAGCGTCTAAAAATGTCTAAAAATAGACGTCTAAAACACGTCTAAAAAAAGACGTGTTTTAGACGTCTATTTTTAGACGTTTTTTATCCCATTTTTGACCATGGGCTATAGCCCATACTGTACGGCATACTATAGCAAGCCGTTTTTCATCATTTTTGAGGATTTGAAAAAAAAAAAAAAAAAAAAAAACGATGGGCATACTATAGCACGACGTTTTTTATCCCATGATTTTTGAGGATTTGAAAAAAAAAGAAAAAAAAAAACGATGGGCTATAACCCATCGTTTTTTTTTTTTCATTTTTTTCAAATCCTCAAAAATGATGAAAAACGGTGTGCTATAGTATGCCGTACAGTATGGGCTATTAGACGAGCGTCTAAAAATGTCTAAAAATAGACGTCTAAAACACGTCTAAAAAAAGACGTGTTTTAGACGTCTATTTTTAGACGTTTTTTATCCCATTTTTGACCATGGGCTATAGCCCATACTGTACGGCATACTATAGCAAGCCGTTTTTCATCATTTTTGAGGATTTGAAAAAAAAAAAAAAAAAAAAAAAAACGATGGGCTATAACCCATCGTTTTTTTTTTCCATTTTTTTCAAATCCTCAAAAATGATGAAAAACGGCGTGCTATAGTATGCCGTACAGTATGGGCTATTAGACAAGCGTCTAAAAATGTCTAAAAATAGACGTCTAAAACACGTCTAAAAAAAGACGTGTTTTAGACGTCTATTTTTAGACGTTTTTTATCCCATTTTTGACCATGGGCTATAGCCCATACTGTACGGCATACTATAGCAAGCCGTTTTTCATCATTTTTGAGGATTTGAAAAAAAAAAAAAAAAAAAAAAAAACGATGGGCTATAACCCATCGTTTTTTTTTTCCATTTTTTTCAAATCCTCAAAAATGATGAAAAACGGCGTGCTATAGTATGCCGTACAGTATGGGCTATTAGACGAGCGTCTAAAAATGTCTAAAAATAGACGTCTAAAACACGTCTAAAAATAGACGTGTTTTAGACGTCTATTTTTAGACGTTTTTAGACGCTCGTCTAATAGCCCATACTGTACGGCATACTATAGCAAGCCGTTTTTCATCATTTTTGAGGATTTGAAACAAAACAAAAAAACGATGGGCTATAACCCATCGTTTTTTTTTTTCCATTTTTTTCAAATCCTCAAAAATGATGAAAAACGGCGTGCTATAGTATGCCGTACAGTATGGGCTATTAGACGAGCGTCTAAAAATGGGATAAAAATGTCTAAAAATAGACGTCTAAAAAAAAAAAGAAACGATGGGCTATAACCCATCGTTTTTTTTTTTTTTTTAATTTTTTTCAAATCCTCAAAAATGATGAAAAACGGCGTGCTATAGTATGCCGTACAGTATGGGCTATTAGACGAGCGTCTAAAAATGGGATGAAAATGTCTAAAAATAGACGTCTAAAAAAAAAAAAAAACGATGGGCTATAACCCATCGTTTTTTTTTTTTTTTTCGTTTTTTTCAAATCCTCAAAAATGATGAAAAACGGCGTGCTATAGTATGCCGTACAGTATGGGCTATTAGACGAGCGTCTAAAAATGTCTAAAAATAGACGTCTAAAACACGTCTAAAAATGGACGTGTTTCAGACGTCTATTTTTAGACGTTTTTTATCCCATTTTTGACCATGGGCTGAAGCCCATACTGTACGGCATACTATAGCAAGCCGTTTTTCATCATTTTTGAGGATTTGAAAAAAAAAACAAAAAAAAAACAATGGGCTATAACCCATCGTTTTTTTTTTTTTCATTTTTTTCAAATCCTCAAAAATGATGAAAAACGGCTTGCTATAGTCTGCCGTACAGTATGGGCTATTAGACGAGCGTCTAAAAATGGGATTAAAATGTCTAAAAATAGACGTCTAAAACACGTCTAAAAATAGACGTGTTTTAGACGTCTATTTTTAGACGTTTTTTATCCCATTTTTGACCATGGGCTATAGCCCATACTGTACGGCATACTATAGCAAGCCGTTTTTCATGATTTTTGAGGATTTGAAAAAAAAAAAAAAAAAAAAACGATGGGCTATAACCCATCGTTTTTTTTTCTCATTTTTTTCAAATCCTCAAAAATGATGAAAAACGGTGTGCTATAGTATGCCGTACAGTATGGGCTATTAGACGAGCGTCTAAAAATGTCTAAAAATAGACGTCTAAAACACGTCTAAAAATAGACGTGTTTTAGACGTCTATTTTTAGACGTTTTTTATCCCATTTTTGACCATGGGCTGAAGCCCATACTGTACGGCATACTATAGCAAGCCGTTTTTCATCATTTTTGAGGATTTGAAAAAAAAAAACAAAAAAAAAACAATGGGCTATAACCCATCGTTTTTTTTTCTTCATTTTTTTCAAATCCTCAAAAATGATGAAAAACGGCGTGCTATAGTATGCCGTACAGTATGGGCTATTAGACGAGCGTCTAAAAATGGGATTAAAATGTCTAAAAATAGACGTCTAAAACACGTCTAAAAATAGACGTGTTTTAGACGTCTATTTTTAGACGTTTTTTATCCCATGATTTTTGAGGATTTGAAAAAAAACGAAAAAAAAAAACCGATGGGCTATAACCCATCGTTTTTTTTTCTTTCATTTTTTTCAAATCCTCAAAAATGATGAAAAACGGTGTGCTATAGTATGCCGTACAGTATGGGCTATTAGACGAGCGTCTAAAAATGTCTAAAAATAGACGTCTAAAACACGTCTAAAAAAAGACGTGTTTTAGACGTCTATTTTTAGACGTTTTTTATCCCATTTTTGACCATGGGCTATAGCCCATACTGTACGGCATACTATAGCAAGCCGTTTTTCATCATTTTTGAGGATTTGAAAAAAAAAAAAAAAAAAAAAAACGATGGGCTATAACCCATCGTTTTTTTTTTCCATTTTTTTCAAATCCTCAAAAATGATGAAAAACGGCGTGCTATAGTATGCCGTACAGTATGGGCTATTAGACGAGCGTCTAAAAATGTCTAAAAATAGACGTCTAAAACACGTCTAAAAATAGACGTGTTTTAGACGTCTATTTTTAGACGTTTTATATCCCATTTTGACCATGGGCTGAAGCCCATACTGTACGGCATACTATAGCAAGCCGTTTTTCATCATTTTTGAGGATAAAAAAAAAAAAAAAAAAAAAAACGATGGGCTATAACCCATCGTTTTTTTTTTTTTTCATTTTTTTCAAATCCTCAAAAATGATGAAAAACGGCGTGCTATAGTATGCCGTACAGTATGGGCTATTAGACGAGCGTCTAAAAATGTCTAAAAATAGACGTCTAAAACACGTCTAAAAATAGACGTGTTTTAGACGTCTATTTTTAGACGTTTTTTATCCCATTTTTGACCATGGGCTGAAGCCCATACTGTACGGCATACTATAGCAAGCCGTTTTTCATCATTTTTGAGGATTTGAAAAAAAAAAAAAAAGAAAAAAACGATGGGCTATAACCCATCGTTTTTTTTTTCCATTTTTTTCAAATCCTCAAAAATGATGAAAAATGGCGTGCTATAGTATGCCGTACAGTATGGGCTATTAGACGAGCGTCTAAAAATGGGATTAAAATGTCTAAAAATAGACGTCTAAAACACGTCTAAAAATAGACGTGTTTTAGACGTCTATTTTTAGACGTTTTTTATCCCATTTTTGACCATGGGCTATAGCCCATACTGTACGGCATACTATAGCAAGCCGTTTTTCATGATTTTTGAGGATTTGAAAAAAAAAAAAAAAAAAAACTATGGGCTATAACCCATCGTTTTTTTTTCTCATTTTTTTCAAATCCTCAAAAATGATGAAAAACGGTGTGCTATAGTATGCCGTACAGTATGGGCTATTAGACGAGCGTCTAAAAATGTCTAAAAATAGACGTCTAAAACACGTCTAAAAATAGACGTGTTTTAGACGTCTATTTTTAGACGTTTTTTATCCCATTTTTGACCATGGGCTGAAGCCCATACTGTACGGCATACTATAGCAAGCCGTTTTTCATCATTTTTGAGGATTTGAAAAAAAAAAACAAAAAAAAAACAATGGGCTATAACCCATCGTTTTTTTTTTTCATTTTTTTCAAATCCTCAAAAATGATGAAAAACTGCGTGCTATAGTATGCCGTACAGTATGGGCTATTAGACGAGCGTCTAAAAATGGGATTAAAATGTCTAAAAATAGACGTCTAAAACACGTCTAAAAATAGACGTGTTTTAGACGTCTATTTTTAGACGTTTTTTATCCCATTTTTGACCATGGGCTATAGCCCATACTGTACGGCATACTATAGCAAGCCGTTTTTCATGATTTTTGAGGATTTGAAAAAAAAAAAAAAAAAAAACGATGGGCTATAACCCATCGTTTTTTTTTCTCATTTTTTTCAAATCCTCAAAAATGATGAAAAACGGTGTGCTATAGTATGCCGTACAGTATGGGCTATTAGACGAGCGTCTAAAAATGTCTAAAAATAGACGTCTAAAACACGTCTAAAAATAGACGTGTTTTAGACGTCTATTTTTAGACGTTTTTTATCCCATTTTTGACCATGGGCTGAAGCCCATACTGTACGGCATACTATAGCAAGCCGTTTTTCATCATTTTTGAGGATTTGAAAAAAAAAAACAAAAAAAAAACAATGGGCTATAACCCATCGTTTTTTTTTTTCATTTTTTTCAAATCCTCAAAAATGATGAAAAACTGCGTGCTATAGTATGCCGTACAGTATGGGCTATTAGACGAGCGTCTAAAAATGGGATTAAAATGTCTAAAAATAGACGTCTAAAACACGTCTAAAAATAGACGTGTTTTAGACGTCTATTTTTAGACGTTTTTTATCCCATTTTTGACCATGGGCTATAGCCCATACTGTACGGCATACTATAGCAAGCCGTTTTTCATGATTTTTGAGGATTTGAAAAAAAAAAAAAAAAAAAACGATGGGCTATAACCCATCGTTTTTTTTTCTCATTTTTTTCAAATCCTCAAAAATGATGAAAAACGGTGTGCTATAGTATGCCGTACAGTATGGGCTATTAGACGAGCGTCTAAAAATGTCTAAAAATAGACGTCTAAAACACGTCTAAAAATAGACGTGTTTTAGACGTCTATTTTTAGACGTTTTTTATCCCATTTTTGACCATGGGCTGAAGCCCATACTGTACGGCATACTATAGCAAGCCGTTTTTCATCATTTTTGAGGATTTGAAAAAAAAAAACAAAAAAAAAACAATGGGCTATAACCCATCGTTTTTTTTTCTTCATTTTTTTCAAATCCTCAAAAATGATGAAAAACGGCGTGCTATAGTATGCCGTACAGTATGGGCTATTAGACGAGCGTCTAAAAATGGGATTAAAATGTCTAAAAATAGACGTCTAAAACACGTCTAAAAATAGACGTGTTTTAGACGTCTATTTTTAGACGTTTTTTATCCCATGATTTTTGAGGATTTGAAAAAAAACGAAAAAAAAAACCGATGGGCTATAACCCATCGTTTTTTTTTCTTTCATTTTTTTCAAATCCTCAAAAATGATGAAAAACGGTGTGCTATAGTATGCCGTACAGTATGGGCTATTAGACGAGCGTCTAAAAATGTCTAAAAATAGACGTCTAAAACACGTCTAAAAAAAGACGTGTTTTAGACGTCTATTTTTAGACGTTTTTTATCCCATTTTTGACCATGGGCTATAGCCCATACTGTACGGCATACTATAGCAAGCCGTTTTTCATCATTTTTGAGGATTTGAAAAAAAAAAAAAAAAAAAAAAAACGATGGGCTATAACCCATCGTTTTTTTTTCCATTTTTTTCAAATCCTCAAAAATGATGAAAAACGGCGTGCTATAGTATGCCGTACAGTATGGGCTATTAGACGAGCGTCTAAAAATGTCTAAAAATAGACGTCTAAAACACGTCTAAAAATAGACGTGTTTTAGACGTCTATTTTTAGACGTTTTATATCCCATTTTGACCATGGGCTGAAGCCCATACTGTACGGCATACTATAGCAAGCCGTTTTTCATCATTTTTGAGGATAAAAAAAAAAAAAAAAAAAAAAAACGATGGGCTATAACCCATCGTTTTTTTTTTTTTTCATTTTTTTCAAATCCTCAAAAATGATGAAAAACGGCGTGCTATAGTATGCCGTACAGTATGGGCTATTAGACGAGCGTCTAAAAATGTCTAAAAATAGACGTCTAAAACACGTCTAAAAATAGACGTGTTTTAGACGTCTATTTTTAGACGTTTTTTATCCCATTTTTGACCATGGGCTGAAGCCCATACTGTACGGCATACTATAGCAAGCCGTTTTTCATCATTTTTGAGGATTTGAAAAAAAAAAAAAAAGAAAAAAACGATGGGCTATAACCCATCGTTTTTTTTTTCCATTTTTTTCAAATCCTCAAAAATGATGAAAAATGGCGTGCTATAGTATGCCGTACAGTATGGGCTATTAGACGAGCGTCTAAAAATGGGATTAAAATGTCTAAAAATAGACGTCTAAAACACGTCTAAAAATAGACGTGTTTTAGACGTCTATTTTTAGACGTTTTTTATCCCATTTTTGACCATGGGCTATAGCCCATACTGTACGGCATACTATAGCAAGCCGTTTTTCATGATTTTTGAGGATTTGAAAAAAAAAAAAAAAAAAAACTATGGGCTATAACCCATCGTTTTTTTTTCTCATTTTTTTCAAATCCTCAAAAATGATGAAAAACGGTGTGCTATAGTATGCCGTACAGTATGGGCTATTAGACGAGCGTCTAAAAATGTCTAAAAATAGACGTCTAAAACACGTCTAAAAATAGACGTGTTTTAGACGTCTATTTTTAGACGTTTTTTATCCCATTTTTGACCATGGGCTGAAGCCCATACTGTACGGCATACTATAGCAAGCCGTTTTTCATCATTTTTGAGGATTTGAAAAAAAAAAAACAAAAAAAAAACAATGGGCTATAACCCATCGTTTTTTTTTTTCATTTTTTTCAAATCCTCAAAAATGATGAAAAACGGCGTGCTATAGTATGCCGTACAGTATGGGCTATTAGACGAGCGTCTAAAAATGGGATTAAAATGTCTAAAAATAGACGTCTAAAACACGTCTAAAAATAGACGTGTTTTAGACGTCTATTTTTAGACGTTTTTTATCCCATGATTTTTGAGGATTTGAAAAAAACCGAAAAAAAAAACCGATGGGCTATAACCCATCGTTTTTTTTTCTTTCATTTTTTTCAAATCCTCAAAAATGATGAAAAACGGTGTGCTATAGTATGCCGTACAGTATGGGCTATTAGACGAGCGTCTAAAAATGTCTAAAAATAGACGTCTAAAACACGTCTAAAAAAAGACGTGTTTTAGACGTCTATTTTTAGACGTTTTTTATCCCATTTTTGACCATGGGCTATAGCCCATACTGTACGGCATACTATAGCAAGCCGTTTTTCATCATTTTTGAGGATTTGAAAAAAAAAAAAAAAGAAAAAAACGATGGGCTATAACCCATCGTTTTTTTTTTCCATTTTTTTCAAATCCTCAAAAATGATGAAAAACGGCGTGCTATAGTATGCCGTACAGTATGGGCTATTAGACGAGCGTCTAAAAATGTCTAAAAATAGACGTCTAAAACACGTCCAAAAAATAGACGTGTTTTAGACGTCTATTTTTAGACGTTTTTTATCCCATTTTTGACCATGGGCTGAAGCCCATACTGTACGGCATACTATAGCAAGCCGTTTTTCATCATTTTTGAGGATTTGAAAAAAAAAAAAAAAAAACGATGGGCTATAACCCATCGTTTTTTTTTTTTTTCATTTTTTTCAAATCCTTAAAAATGATGAAAAACGGCGTGCTATAGTATGCCGTACAGTATGGGCTATTAGACGAGCGTCTAAAAATGGGATGAAAATGTCTAAAAATAGACGTCAAAAAAAAAATAAAAATGATGGGCTATAACCCATCGTTTTTTTTTTTTTTTTCATTTTTTTCAAATCCTCAAAAATGATGAAAAACGGCGTGCTATAGTATGCCGTACAGTATGGGCTATTAGACGAGCGTCTAAAAATGTCTAAAAATAGACGTCTAAAACACGTCTAAAAATAGACGTGTTTTAGACGTCTATTTTTAGACGTTTTATATCCCATTTTGACCATGGGCTGAAGCCCATACTGTACGGCATACTATAGCAAGCCGTTTTTCATCATTTTTGAGGATAAAAAAAAAAAAAAAAAAAAAAACGATGGGCTATAACCCATCGTTTTTTTTTTTTTTCATTTTTTTCAAATCCTCAAAAATGATGAAAAACGGCGTGCTATAGTATGCCGTACAGTATGGGCTATTAGACGAGCGTCTAAAAATGTCTAAAAATAGACGTCTAAAACACGTCTAAAAATAGACGTGTTTTAGACGTCTATTTTTAGACGTTTTTTATCCCATTTTTGACCATGGGCTGAAGCCCATACTGTACGGCATACTATAGCAAGCCGTTTTTCATCATTTTTGAGGATTTGAAAAAAAAAAAAAAAAAAAACAATGGGCTATAACCCATCGTTTTTTTTTTTTCATTTTTTTCAAATCCTCAAAAATGATGAAAAACGGCGTGTTATAGTCTGCCGTACAGTATGGGCTATTAGACGAGCGTCTAAAAATAGACGTCTAAAACACGTCTAAAAATAGACGTGTTTTAGACGTCTATTTTTAGACGTTTTTTATCCCATTTTTGACCATGGGCTGAAGCCCATACTGTACGGCATACTATAGCAAGCCGTTTTTCATCATTTTTGAGGATTTGAAAAAAAAAAAAAAAAAAAAACAATGGGCTATAACCCATCGTTTTTTTTTTTCATTTTTTTCAAATCCTCAAAAATGATGAAAAACGGCGTGCTATAGTCTGCCGTACAGTATGGGCTATTAGACGAGCGTCTAAAAATGTCTAAAAATAGACGTCTAAAACACGTCTAAAAAAAGACGTGTTTTAGACGTCTATTTTTAGACATTTTTATCCCATTTTTGACCATGGGCTATAGCCCATACTGTACGGCATACTATAGCAAGCCGTTTTTCATCATTTTTGAGGATTTGAAAAAAAAAACAAAAAAAAAAAACGATGGGCTATAACCCATCGTTTTTTTTTTCCATTTTTTTCAAATCCTCAAAAATGATGAAAAACGGCGTGCTATAGTATGCCGTACAGTATGGGCTATTAGACGAGCGTCTAAAAATGGGATAAAAATGTCTAAAAATAGACGTCTAAAACACGTCTAAAAATAGACGTGTTTTAGACGTCTATTTTTAGACGTTTTTTATCCCATTTTTGACCATGGGCTAAAGCCCATACTGTACGGCATACTATAGCAAGCCGTTTTTCATCATTTTTGAGGATTTGAAAAAAAAAAAAAAAAAAAAAACAATGGGCTATAACCCATAGTTTTTTTTTTTTCATTTTTTTCAAATCCTCAAAAATGATGAAAAACGGCGTGCTATAGTATGCCGTACAGTATGGGCTATTAGACGAGCGTCTAAAAATGGGATTAAAATGTCTAAAAATAGACGTCTAAAACACGTCTAAAAATAGACGTGTTTTAGACGTCTATTTTTAGACGTTTTTTATCCCATTTTTGACCATGGGCTATAGCCCATACTGTACGGCATACTATAGCAAGCCGTTTTTCATCATTTTTGAGGATTTGAAAAAAACGAAAAAAAAAAAAAACGATGGGCTATAACCCATCATTTTTTTTTCCCATTTTTTTCAAATCCTCAAAAATGATGAAAAACGGCGTGCTATAGTATGCCGTACAGTATGGGCTATTAGACGAGCGTCTAAAAATGTCTAAAAAAAGACGTGTTTTAGACGTCTATTTTTAGACGTTTTTTATCGCATTTTTGACCATGTACGGCATACTATAGCAAGCCGTTTTTCATGATTTTTGAGGATTTGAAAAAAAACGAAAAAAAAAAAAAAAACGATGGGTTATAGCCCATCGTTTTTTTTTTTTTTTAGACGTCTATTTTTAGACATTTTCATCCCATTTTTAGACGCTCGTCTAATAGCCCATACTGTACGGCATACTATAGCACGCCGTTTTTCATCATTTTTGAGGATTTGAAAAAAATGAAAAAAAAAAAACGATGGGCTATAACCCATCGTTTTTTTTTTTTTTTTCATTTTTTTCAAATCCTCAAAAATGATGAAAAACGGCGTGCTATAGTCTGCCGTACAGTATGGGCTATTAGACGAGCGTCTAAAAATGGGATTAAAATGTCTAAAAATAGACGTCTAAAACACGTCTAAAAATAGACGTGTTTTAGACGTCTATTTTTAGACGTTTTTTATCCCATTTTTGACCATGGGCTATAGCCCATACTGTACGGCATACTATAGCAAGCCGTTTTTCATGATTTTTGAGGATTTGAAACAAAAAAACAAAAAAAAAAACGATGGGCTATAACCCATCGTTTTTTTTTTTTCATTTTTTTCAAATCCTCAAAAATGATGAAAAACGGCGTGCTATAGTATGCCGTACAGTATGGGCTATTAGACGAGCGTCTAAAAATGGGATGAAAATGTCAAAAAATAGACGTCTAAAAAAGAAAAAAAAACGATGGGCTATAACCCATCGTTTTTTTTTTTTTTTTCATTTTTTTCAAATCCTCAAAAATGATGAAAAACGGCGTGCTATAGTATGCCGTACAGTATGGGCTATTAGACGAGCGTCTAAAAATGTCTAAAAATAGACGTCTAAAACACGTCTAAAAATAGACGTGTTTTAGACGTCTATTTTTAGACGTTTTTTATCCCATTTTTGACCATGGGCTGAAGCCCATACTGTACGGCATACTATAGCAAACCGTTTTTCATCATTTTTGAGGATTTGAAAAAAAAACAAAAAAAAAAACAATGGGCTATAACCCATCGTTTTTTTTTTTTTTTTTTTTTTTCAAATCCTCAAAAATGATGAAAAACGGCGTGCTATAGTATGCCGTACAGTATGGGCTATTAGACGAGCGTCTAAAAATGTCTAAAAATAGACGTCTAAAACACGTCTAAAAATAGACGTGTTTTAGACGTCTATTTTTAGACGTTTTTTATCCCATTTTTGACCATGGGCTGAAGCCCATACTGTACGGCATACTATAGCAAGCCGTTTTTCATCATTTTTGAGGATTTGAAAAAAAAAGAAAAAAAAAAACAATGGGCTATAACCCATCGTTTTTTTTTGTTTTTTTTTTTCAAATCCTCAAAAATGATGAAAAACGGCGTGCTATAGTATGCCGTACAGTATGGGCTATTAGACGAGCGTCTAAAAATGGGATGAAAATGTCTAAAAATAGACGTCTAAAAAAGAAAAAAAAACGATGGGCTATAACCCATCGTTTTTTTTTTTTTTTTCATTTTTTTCAAATCCTCAAAAATGATGAAAAACGGCGTGCTATAGTATGCCGTACAGTATGGGCTATTAGACGAGCGTCTAAAAATGTCTAAAAATAGACGTCTAAAACACGTCTAAAAATAGACGTGTTTTAGACGTCTATTTTTAGACGTTTTATATCCCATTTTGACCATGGGCTGAAGCCCATACTGTACGGCATACTATAGCAAGCCGTTTTTCATCATTTTTGAGGATTTGAACAAAAAAAAAAAAAAAACGATGGGCTATAACCCATCGTTTTTTTTTTTTTTCATTTTTTTCAAATCCTTAAAAATGATGAAAAACGGCGTGCTATAGTATGCCGTACAGTATGGGCTATTAGACGAGCGTCTAAAAATGGGATGAAAATGTCTAAAAATAGACGTCTAAAAAAGAAAAAAAAACGATGGGCTATAACCCATCGTTTTTTTTTTTTTTTCATTTTTTTCAAATCCTCAAAAATGATGAAAAACGGCGTGCTATAGTATGCCGTACAGTATGGGCTATTAGACGAGCGTCTAAAAATGTCTAAAAATAGACGTCTAAAACACGTCCAAAAAATAGACGTGTTTTAGACGTCTATTTTTAGACGTTTTTTATCCCATTTTTGACCATGGGCTGAAGCCCATACTGTACGGCATACTATAGCAAGCCGTTTTTCATCATTTTTGAGGATTTGAAAAAAAAAAAAAAAAAACGATGGGCTATAACCCATCGTTTTTTTTTTTTTTCATTTTTTTCAAATCCTTAAAAATGATGAAAAACGGCGTGCTATAGTATGCCGTACAGTATGGGCTATTAGACGAGCGTCTAAAAATGGGATGAAAATGTCTAAAAATAGACGTCAAAAAAAAAATAAAAATGATGGGCTATAACCCATCGTTTTTTTTTTTTTTTTCATTTTTTTCAAATCCTCAAAAATGATGAAAAACGGCGTGCTATAGTATGCCGTACAGTATGGGCTATTAGACGAGCGTCTAAAAATGTCTAAAAATAGACGTCTAAAACACGTCTAAAAATAGACGTGTTTTAGACGTCTATTTTTAGACGTTTTTTATCCCATTTTTGACCATGGGCTGAAGCCCATACTGTACGGCATACTATAGCAAGCCGTTTTTTATCATTTTTGAGGATTTGAAAAAAAAACCAAAAAAAAAACAATGGGCTATAACCCATCGTCTTTTTTTTTTTTTTTTTTTTTTCAAATCCTCAAAAATGATGAAAAACGGCGTGCTATAGTATGCCGTACAGTATGGGCTATTAGACGAGCGTCTAAAAATGTCTAAAAATAGACGTCTAAAACATTATCCCATTTTTGACCATGGGCTGAAGCCCATACTGTACGGCATACTATAGCAAGCCGTTTTTCATCATTTTTGAGGATTTGAAAAAAAAACAATGGGATATAACCCATCGTATTTTTTTTTTTTTTTTTTTCAAATCCTCAAAAATGATGAAAAACGGCGTGCTATAGTATGCCGTACAGTATGGGCTATTAGACGAGCGTCTAAAAATGGGATGAAAATGTCTAAAAATAGACGTCTAAAAAAGAAAAAAAAACGATGGGCTATAACCCATCGTTTTTTTTTTTTTTTTCATTTTTTTCAAATCCTCAAAAATGATGAAAAACGGCGTGCTATAGTATGCCGTACAGTATGGGCTATTAGACGAGCGTCTAAAAATGTCTAAAAATAGACGTCTAAAACACGTCTAAAAATAGACGTGTTTTAGACGTCTATTTTTAGACGTTTTTTATCCCATTTTTGACCATGGGCTGAAGCCCATACTGTACGGCATACTATAGCAAGCCGTTTTTCATCATTTTTGAGGATTTGAAAAAAAAAAAAAAAAAAAACAATGGGCTATAACCCATCGTTTTTTTTTTTTTTTTTTTTTTTCAAATCCTCAAAAATGATGAAAAACGGCGTGCTATAGTATGCCGTACAGTATGGGCTATTAGACGAGCGTCTAAAAATGTCTAAAAATAGACGTCTAAAACATTATCCCATTTTTGACCATGGGCTGAAGCCCATACTGTACGGCATACTATAGCAAGCCGTTTTTCATCATTTTTGAGGATTTGAAAAAAAAAGAAAAAAAAAAACAATGGGCTATAACCCATCGTTTTTTTTTTTTTTTTTTTTTCAAATCCTCAAAAATGATGAAAAACGGCGTGCTATAGTATGCCGTACAGTATGGGCTATTAGACGAGCGTCTAAAAATGGGATGAAAATGTCTAAAAATAGACGTCTAAAAAAGAAAAAAAAAACGATGGGCTATAACCCATCGTTTTTTTTTTTTTTTTCATTTTTTTCAAATCCTCAAAAATGATGAAAAACGGCGTGCTATAGTATGCCGTACAGTATGGGCTATTAGACGAGCGTCTAAAAATGTCTAAAAATAGACGTCTAAAACACGTCTAAAAATAGACGTGTTTTAGACGTCTATTTTTAGACGTTTTTTATCCCATTTTTGACCATGGGCTGAAGCCCATACTGTACGGCATACTATAGCAAGCCGTTTTTCATCATTTTTGAGGATTAAAAAAAAAAAAGAAAAAAAACGATGGGCTATAACCCATCGTTTTTTTTTTTTTTCATTTTTTTCAAATCCTCAAAAATGATGAAAAACGGCGTGCTATAGTATGCCGTACAGTATGGGCTATTAGACGAGCGTCTAAAAATGGGATGAAAATGTCTAAAAATAGACGTCAAAAAATAAATAAAAATGATGGGCTATAACCCATCGTTTTTTTTTTTTTTTCATTTTTTTCAAATCCTCAAAAATGATGAAAAACGGCGTGCTATAGTATGCCGTACAGTATGGGCTATTAGACGAGCGTCTAAAAATGTCTAAAAATAGACGTCTAAAACACGTCTAAAAATAGACGTGTTTTAGACGTCTATTTTTAGACGTTTTTTATCCCATTTTTGACCATGGGCTGAAGCCCATACTGTACGGCATACTATAGCAAGCCGTTTTTCATCATTTTTGAGGATTTGAAAAAAAAACAAAAAAAAAAACAATGGGCTATAACCCATCGTTTTTTTTTTTTTTTTTTTTTCAAATCCTCAAAAATGATGAAAAACGGCGTGCTATAGTATGCCGTACAGTATGGGCTATTAGACGAGCGTCTAAAAATGGGATGAAAATGTCTAAAAATAGACGTCTAAAAAAGAAAAAAAAACGATGGGCTATAACCCATCGTTTTTTTTTTTTTTTTCATTTTTTTCAAATCCTCAAAAATGATGAAAAACGGCGTGCTATAGTATGCCGTACAGTATGGGCTATTAGACGAGCGTCTAAAAATGTCTAAAAATAGACGTCTAAAACACGTCTAAAAATAGACGTGTTTTAGACGTCTATTATTAGACGTTTTATATCCCATTTTGACCATGGGCTGAAGCCCATACTGTACGGCATACTATAGCAAGCCGTTTTTCATCATTTTTGAGGATTTGAAAAAAAAAAAAAAAAAACGATGGGCTATAACCCATCGTTTTTTTTTTTTTTCATTTTTTTCAAATCCTCAAAAATGATGAAAAACGGCGTGCTATAGTATGCCGTACAGTATGGGCTATTAGACGAGCGTCTAAAAATGGGATGAAAATGTCTAAAAATAGACGTAAAAAAAAAAAAAAAATGATGGGCTATAACCCATCGTTTTTTTTTTTTTTTTTCATTTTTTTCAAATCCTCAAAAATGATGAAAAACGGCGTGCTATAGTATGCCGTACAGTATGGGCTATTAGACGAGCGTCTAAAAAGGTCTAAAAATAGACGTCTAAAACACGTCTAAAAATAGACGTGTTTTAGACGTCTATTTTTAGACGTTTTTTATCCCATTTTTGACCATGGGCTGAAGCCCATACTGTACGGCATACTATAGCAAGCCGTTTTTCATCATTTTTGAGGATTTGAAAAAAAAACAACAAAAAAAACAATGGGCTATAACCCATCGTTTTTTTTTTTTTTTTTTTTTCAAATCCTCAAAAATGATGAAAAACGGCGTGCTATAGTATGCCGTACAGTATGGGCTATTAGACGAGCGTCTAAAAATGGGATGAAAATGTCTAAAAATAGACGTCTAAAAAAGAAAAAAAAACGATGGGCTATAACCCATCGTTTTTTTTTTTTTTTTCATTTTTTTCAAATCCTCAAAAATGATGAAAAACGGCGTGCTATAGTATGCCGTACAGTATGGGCTATTAGACGAGCGTCTAAAAATGTCTAAAAATAGACGTCTAAAACACGTCAAAAAATAGACGTGTTTTAGACGTCTATTTTTAGACGTTTTATATCCCATTTTGACCATGGGCTGAAGCCCATACTGTACGGCATACTATAGCAAGCCGTTTTTCATCATTTTTGAGGATTTGAAAAAAAAAAAAAAAAAACGATGGGCTATAACCCATCGTTTTTTTTTTTTTTCATTTTTTTCAAATCCTCAAAAATGATGAAAAACGGCGTGCTATAGTATGCCGTACAGTATGGGCTATTAGACGAGCGTCTAAAAATGGGATGAAAATGTCTAAAAATAGACGTAAAAAAAAAAAAAGAATGATGGGCTATAACCCATCGTTTTTTTTTTTTTTTTCATTTTTTTCAAATCCTCAAAAATGATGAAAAACGGCGTGCTATAGTATGCCGTACAGTATGGGCTATTAGACGAGCGTCTAAAAATGTCTAAAAATAGACGTCTAAAACACGTCTAAAAATAGACGTGTTTTAGACGTCTATTTTTAGACGTTTTTTATCCCATTTTTGACCATGGGCTGAAGCCCATACTGTACGGCATACTATAGCAAGCCGTTTTTCATCATTTTTGAGGATTTGAAAAAAAAAAAAAAAAAAAAAAACAATGGGCTATAACCCATCGTTTTTTTTTTTTTTCATTTTTTTCAAATCCTCAAAAATGATGAAAAACGGCGTGCTATAGTATGCCGTACAGTATGGGCTATTAGACGAGCGTCTAAAAATGGGATGAAAATGTCTAAAAATAGACATCAAAAAAAAAAAAAAAATGATGGGCTATAACCCATCGTTTTTTTTTTTTTTTTCATTTTTTTCAAATCCTCAAAAATGATGAAAAACGGCGTGCTATAGTATGCCGTACAGTATGGGCTATTAGACGAGCGTCTAAAAATGTCTAAAAATAGACGTCTAAAACACGTCTAAAAAAAATAGACGTGTTTTAGACGTCTATTTTTAGACGTTTTTTATCCCATTTTTGACCATGGGCTGAAGCCCATACTGTACGGCATAATATAGCAAGCCGTTTTTCGTCATTTTTGAGGATTTGAAAAAAAAAACAAAAAAAAAAACAATGGGCTATAACCCATCGTTTTTTTTTTTTCATTTTTTTCAAATCCTCAAAAATGATGAAAAACGGCGTGCTATAGTATGCCGTACAGTATGGGCTATTAGACGAGCGTCTAAAAATGGGATGAAAATGTCTAAAAATAGACGTCAAAAAAAAAAAAAAAATGATGGGCTATAACCCATCGTTTTTTTTTTTTTTTTCATTTTTTTCAAATCCTCAAAAATGATGAAAAACGGCGTGCTATAGTATGCCGTACAGTATGGGCTATTAGACGAGCGTCTAAAATGTCTAAAAATAGACGTCTAAAACACGTCTAAAAATAGACGTGTTTTAGACGTCTATTTTTAGACGTTTTTTATCCCATTTTTGACCATGGGCTGAAGCCCATACTGTACGGCATACTATAGCAAGCCGTTTTTCATCATTTTTGAGGATTTGAAAAAAAACAAAAAAAAAACAATGGGCTATAACCCATCGTTTTTTTTTTTTTTTTTTTTTCAAATCCTCAAAAATGATGAAAAACGGCGTGCTATAGTATGCCGTACAGTATGGGCTATTAGACGAGCGTCTAAAAATGGGATGAAAATGTCTAAAAATAGACGTCTAAAAAAAAAAAAAAATGATGGGCTATAACCCATCGTTTTTTTTTTTTTTTTCATTTTTTTCAAATCCTCAAAAATGATGAAAAACGGCGTGCTATAGTATGCCGTACAGTATGGGCTATTAGACGAGCGTCTAAAAATGGGATGAAAATGTCTAAAAATAGACGTCAAAAAAAAAAAAAAAATGATGGGCTATAACCCATCGTTTTTTTTTTTTTTTTCATTTTTTTCAAATCCTCAAAAATGATGAAAAACGGCGTGCTATAGTATGCCGTACAGTATGGGCTATTAGACGAGCGTCTAAAAATGGGATGAAAATGTCTAAAAATAGACATCAAAAAAAAAAAAAAAATGATGGGCTATAACCCATCGTTTTTTTTTTTTTTTTCATTTTTTTCAAATCCTCAAAAATGATGAAAAACGGCGTGCTATAGTATGCCGTACAGTATGGGCTATTAGACGAGCGTCTAAAAATGTCTAAAAATAGACGTCTAAAACACGTCTAAAAAAAATAGACGTGTTTTAGACGTCTATTTTTAGACGTTTTTTATCCCATTTTTGACCATGGGCTGAAGCCCATACTGTACGGCATAATATAGCAAGCCGTTTTTCGTCATTTTTGAGGATTTGAAAAAAAAACAAAAAAAAAAACAATGGGCTATAACCCATCGTTTTTTTTTTTTCATGTTTTTCATCATTTTTGAGGATTTGAAAAAAATGAAAAAAAAAAAACGATGGGTTATAGCCCATTGTTTTTTTTTTCATTTTTTTCAAATCCTCAAAAATGATGAAAAACGGCGTGCTATAGTATGCCGTACAGTATGGGCTATTAGACGAGCGTCTAAAAATGTCTAAAAATAGACGTCTAAAACACGTCTAAAAAAAATAGACGTGTTTTAGACGTCTATTTTTAGACGTTTTTTATCCCATTTTTGACCATGGGCTGAAGCCCATACTGTACGGCATAATATAGCAAGCCGTTTTTCGTCATTTTTGAGGATTTGAAAAAAAAACAAAAAAAAAAACAATGGGCTATAACCCATCGTTTTTTTTTTCTTCATTTTTTTCAAATCCTCAAAAATGATGAAAAACGGCGTGCTATAGTATGCCGTACAGTATGGGCTATTAGACGAGCGTCTAAAAATGGGATGAAAATGTCTAAAAATAGACGTCAAAAAAAAAAAAAAAATGATGGGCTATAACCCATCGTTTTTTTTTTTTTTTTCATTTTTTTCAAATCCTCAAAAATGATGAAAAACGGCGTGCTATAGTATGCCGTACAGTATGGGCTATTAGACGAGCGTCTAAAAATGTCTAAAAATAGACGTCTAAAACACGTCTAAAAATAGACGTGTTTTAGACGTCTATTTTTAGACGTTTTTTATCCCATTTTTGACCATGGGCTGAAGCCCATACTGTACGGCATACTATAGCAAGCCGTTTTTCATCATTTTTGAGGATTTGAAAAAAAAAAAAAAAAAAAAAACAATGGGCTATAACCCATCGTTTTTTTTTTTTTTCATTTTTTTCAAATCCTCAAAAATGATGAAAAACGGCGTGCTATAGTATGCCGTACAGTATGGGCTATTAGACGAGCGTCTAAAAATGGGATGAAAATGTCTAAAAATAGACGTCAAAAAAAAAAAAAAAATGATGGGCTATAACCCATCGTTTTTTTTTTTTTTTTCATTTTTTTCAAATCCTCAAAAATGATGAAAAACGGCGTGCTATAGTATGCCGTACAGTATGGGCTATTAGACGAGCGTCTAAAAATGTCTAAAAATAGACGTCTAAAACACGTCTAAAAATAGACGTGTTTTAGACGTCTATTTTTAGACGTTTTTTATCCCATTTTTGACCATGGGCTGAAGCCCATACTGTACGGCATACTATAGCAAGCCGTTTTTCATCATTTTTGAGGATTTGAAAAAAAACGAAAAAAAAAAACAATGGGCTATAACCCATCGTTTTTTTTTTTGTTTTTTTTTCAAATCCTCAAAAATGATGAAAAACGGCGTGCTATAGTATGCCGTACAGTATGGGCTATTAGACGAGCGTCTAAAAATGGGATGAAAATGTCTAAAAATAGACGTCTAAAAAAGAAAAAAAAACGATGGGCTATAACCCATCGTTTTTTGTTTTTTTTTCATTTTTTTCAAATCCTCAAAAATGATGAAAAACGGCGTGCTATAGTATGCCGTACAGTATGGGCTATTAGACGAGCGTCTAAAAATGTCTAAAAATAGACGTCTAAAACACGTCTAAAAATAGACGTGTTTTAGACGTCTATTTTTAGACGTTTTATATCCCATTTTGACCATGGGCTGAAGCCCATACTGTACGGCATACTATAGCAAGCCGTTTTTCATCATTTTTGAGGATTTGAAAAAAAAAAAAAAAAACGATGGGCTATAACCCATCGTTTTTTTTTTTTTTCATTTTTTTCAAATCCTCAAAAATGATGAAAAACGGCGTGCTATAGTATGCCGTACAGTATGGGCTATTAGACGAGCGTCTAAAAATGGGATGAAAATGTCTAAAAATAGACGTCAAAAAAAAAAAAACACGTCTAAAAAACACGTCTAAAACACGTCTAAAAATAGACGTGTTTTAGACGTCTATTTTTAGACGTTTTTTATCCCATTTTTGACCATGGGCTGAAGCCCATACTGTACGGCATACTATAGCAAGCCGTTTTTCATCATTTTTGAGGATTTGAAAAAAAAACAAAAAAAAAAACAATGGGCTATAACCCATCGTTTTTTTTTTTTTTTTTTTTTCAAATCCTCAAAAATGATGAAAAACGGCGTGCTATAGTATGCCGTACAGTATGGGCTATTAGACGAGCGTCTAAAAATGGGATGAAAATGTCTAAAAATAGACGTCAAAAAAAAAAAAAATGATGGGCTATAACCCATCGTTTTTTTTTTTTTTTTCATTTTTTTCAAATCCTCAAAAATGATGAAAAACGGCGTGCTATAGTATGCCGTACAGTATGGGCTATTAGACGAGCGTCTAAAATGTCTAAAAATAGACGTCTAAAACACGTCTAAAAATAGACGTGTTTTAGACGTCTATTTTTAGACGTTTTTTATCCCATTTTTGACCATGGGCTGAAGCCCATACTGTACGGCATACTATAGCAAGCCGTTTTTCATCATTTTTGAGGATTTGAAAAAAAAACAAAAAAAAAAACAATGGGCTATAACCCATCGTTTTTTTTTTTTTTTTTTTTTCAAATCCTCAAAAATGATGAAAAACGGCGTGCTATAGTATGCCGTACAGTATGGGCTATTAGACGAGCGTCTAAAAATGGGATGAAAATGTCTAAAAATAGACGTCTAAAAAAAAAAAAAAATGATGGGCTATAACCCATCGTTTTTTTTTTTTTTTTCATTTTTTTCAAATCCTCAAAAATGATGAAAAACGGCGTGCTATAGTATGCCGTACAGTATGGGCTATTAGACGAGCGTCTAAAAATGTCTAAAAATAGACGTCTAAAACACGTCTAAAAATAGACGTGTTTTAGACGTCTATTTTTAGACGTTTTATATCCCATTTTGACCATGGGCTGAAGCCCATACTGTACGGCATACTATAGCAAGCCGTTTTTCATCATTTTTGAGGATTTGAAAAAAAAACAAAAAAAAAAACAATGGGCTATAACCCATCGTTTTTTTTTTTTTTTTTTTTTCAAATCCTCAAAAATGATGAAAAACGGCGTGCTATAGTATGCCGTACAGTATGGGCTATTAGACGAGCGTCTAAAAATGGGATGAAAATGTCTAAAAATAGACGTCTAAAAAAGAAAAAAAAACGATGGGCTATAACCCATCGTTTTTTGTTTTTTTTTCATTTTTTTCAAATCCTCAAAAATGATGAAAAACGGCGTGCTATAGTATGCCGTACAGTATGGGCTATTAGACGAGCGTCTAAAAATGTCTAAAAATAGACGTCTAAAACACGTCTAAAAATAGACGTGTTTTAGACGTCTATTTTTAGACGTTTTATATCCCATTTTGACCATGGGCTGAAGCCCATACTGTACGGCATACTATAGCAAGCCGTTTTTCATCATTTTTGAGGATTTGAAAAAAAAAAAAAAAAACGATGGGCTATAACCCATCGTTTTTTTTTTTTTTCATTTTTTTCAAATCCTCAAAAATGATGAAAAACGGCGTGCTATAGTATGCCGTACAGTATGGGCTATTAGACGAGCGTCTAAAAATGGGATGAAAATGTCTAAAAATAGACGTCAAAAAAAAAAAAAAAATGATGGGCTATAACCCATCGTTTTTTTTTTTTTTTTCATTTTTTTCAAATCCTCAAAAATGATGAAAAACGGCGTGCTATAGTATGCCGTACAGTATGGGCTATTAGACGAGCGTCTAAAAATAGACGTCTAAAACACGTCTAAAAATAGACGTGTTTTAGACGTCTATTTTTAGACGTTTTTTATCCCATTTTTGACCATGGGCTGAAGCCCATACTGTACGGCATACTATAGCAAGCCGTTTTTCATCATTTTTGAGGATTTGAAAAAAAAACAAAAAAAAAAACAATGGGCTATAACCCATCGTTTTTTTTTTTTCATTTTTTTCAAATCCTCAAAAATGATGAAAAACGGCGTGCTATAGTATGCCGTACAGTATGGGCTATTAGACGAGCATCTAAAAATGGGATGAAAATGTCTAAAAATAGACGTAAAAAAAAAAAAAAAATGATGGGCTATAACCCATCGTTTTTTTTTTTTTTTTCATTTTTTTCAAATCCTCAAAAATGATGAAAAACGGCGTGCTATAGTATGCCGTACAGTATGGGCTATTAGACGAGCGTCTAAAATGTCTAAAAATAGACGTCTAAAACACGTCTAAAAATAGACGTGTTTTAGACGTCTATTTTTAGACGTTTTTTATCCCATTTTTGACCATGGGCTGAAGCCCATACTGTACGGCATACTATAGCAAGCCGTTTTTCATCATTTTTGAGGATTTGAAAAAAAAACAAAAAAAAAAACAATGGGCTATAACCCATCGTTTTTTTTTTTTTTTTTTTTTCAAATCCTCAAAAATGATGAAAAACGGCGTGCTATAGTATGCCGTACAGTATGGGCTATTAGACGAGCGTCTAAAAATGGGATGAAAATGTCTAAAAATAGACGTCTAAAAAAAAAAAAAAATGATGGGCTATAACCCATCGTTTTTTTTTTTTTTTTCATTTTTTTCAAATCCTCAAAAATGATGAAAAACGGCGTGCTATAGTATGCCGTACAGTATGGGCTATTAGACGAGCGTCTAAAAATGTCTAAAAATAGACGTCTAAAACACGTCTAAAAATAGACGTGTTTTAGACGTCTATTTTTAGACGTTTTATATCCCATTTTGACCATGGGCTGAAGCCCATACTGTACGGCATACTATAGCAAGCCGTTTTTCATCATTTTTGAGGATTTGAAAAAAAAACAAAAAAAAAAACAATGGGCTATAACCCATCGTTTTTTTTTTTTTTTTTTTTTCAAATCCTCAAAAATGATGAAAAACGGCGTGCTATAGTATGCCGTACAGTATGGGCTATTAGACGAGCGTCTAAAAATGGGATGAAAATGTCTAAAAATAGACGTCTAAAAAAAAAAAAAATGATGGGCTATAACCCATCGTTTTTTTTTTTTTTTTCATTTTTTTCAAATCCTCAAAAATGATGAAAAACGGCGTGCTATAGTATGCCGTACAGTATGGGCTATTAGACGAGCGTCTAAAAATGGGATGAAAATGTCTAAAAATAGACGTCTAAAAAAAAAAAAAAATGATGGACTATAACCCATCGTTTTTTTTTTTTTTTTCATTTTTTTCAAATCCTCAAAAATGATGAAAAACGGCGTGCTATAGTATGCCGTACAGTATGGGCTATTAGACGAGCGTCTAAAAATGTCTAAAAATAGACGTCTAAAACACGTCTAAAAATAGACGTGTTTTAGACGTCTATTTTTAGACGTTTTATATCCCATTTTGACCATGGGCTGAAGCCCATACTGTACGGCATACTATAGCAAGCCGTTTTTCATCATTTTTGAGGATTTGAAAAAAAAAGAAAAAAAAAAACAATGGGCTATAACCCATCGTTTTTTTTTTTTTTTTTTTTTCAAATCCTCAAAAATGATGAAAAACGGCGTGCTATAGTATGCCGTACAGTATGGGCTATTAGACGAGCGTCTAAAAATGGGATGAAAATGTCTAAAAATAGACGTCTAAAAAAAAAAAAAAATGATGGGCTATAACCCATCGTTTTTTTTTTTTTTTTCATTTTTTTCAAATCCTCAAAAATGATGAAAAACGGCGTGCTATAGTATGCCGTACAGTATGGGCTATTAGACGAGCGTCTAAAAATGTCTAAAAATAGACGTCTAAAACACGTCTAAAAATAGACGTGTTTTAGACGTCTATTTTTAGACGTTTTATATCCCATTTTGACCATGGGCTGAAGCCCATACTGTACGGCATACTATAGCAAGCCGTTTTTCATCATTTTTGAGGATTTGAAAAAAAAAAACAAAAAAAAACAATGGGCTATAACCCATCGTTTTTTTTTGTTTTTTTTTTTCAAATCCTCAAAAATGATGAAAAACGGCATGCTATAGTATGCCGTACAGTATGGGCTATTAGACGAGCGTCTAAAAATGTCTAAAAATAGACGTCTAAAACACGTCTAAAAATAGACGTGTTTTAGACGTCTATTTTTAGACGTTTTTTATCCCATTTTTGACCATGGGCTGAAGCCCATACTGTACGGCATACTATAGCAAGCCGTTTTTCATCATTTTTGAGGATTTGGAAAAAAAACAAAAAAAAAACAACAATGGGCTATAACCCATCGTTTTTTTTTTTTCATTTTTTTCAAATCCTCAAAAATGATGAAAAACGGCGTGCTATAGTATGCCGTACAGTATGGGCTATTAGACGAGCGTCTAAAAATGTCTAAAAATAGACGTCTAAAACACGTCTAAAAATAGACGTGTTTTAGACGTCTATTTTTAGACGTTTTTTATCCCATTTTTGACCATGGGCTGAAGCCCATACTGTACGGCATACTATAGCAAGCCGTTTTTCATCATTTTTGAGGATTTGAAAAAAAAAAAAAAAAAAAAAAACGATGGGCTATAACCCATCGTTTTTTTTTTCCATTTTTTTCAAATCCTCAAAAATGATGAAAAACGGCGTGCTATAGTATGCCGTACAGTATGGGCTATTAGACGAGCGTCTAAAAATGGGATGAAAATGTCTAAAAATAGACGTCTAAAAAAAACAAAAAAACAATGGGCTATAACCCATCGTTTTTTTTTTTTTTTTCATTTTTTTCAAATCCTCAAAAATGATGAAAAACGGCGTGCTATAGTATGCCGTACAGTATGGGCTATTAGACGAGCGTCTAAAAATGTCTAAAAATAGACGTCTAAAACACGTCTAAAAATAGACGTGTTTTGGACGTCTATTTTTAGACGTTTTTTATCCCATTTTTGACCATGGGCTGAAGCCCATACTGTACGGCATACTATAGCAAGCCGTTTTTCATCATTTTTGAGGATTTGAAAAAAAACAAAAAAAAAAAAACAATGGGCTATAACCCATCGTTTTTTTTTTTTTTTTTTTTAGAGATAGAGAGAAAGCGATAGAGAGAGAGCGATAGAGAGAGAGAGCGATAGAGAGCGATAGAGAGAGAGAGCGATAGAGAGAGAACGATAGAGAGAGAGAGCGATAGAGAGAGAGAGCGATAGAGAGAGAGAGCGATAGAGAGAGAGAGCGATAGAGAGCGATAGAGAGAGAGCGATAGAGAGAGAGCGATAGAGAGAGAGCGATAGAGAGAGAGAGCGATAGAGAGAGAGAGCGATAGAGAGAGCGATAGAGAGCGATAGAGAGAGAGAGCGATAGAGAGCGATAGAGAGAGAGAGAGAGCGATAGAGAGAGAGAGCGATAGAGAGCGATAGAGAGAGAGAGCGATAGAGAGAGAGCGATAGAGAGAGAGCGATAGAGAGAGAGAGCGATAGAGAGCGATAGAGAGCGATAGAGAGAGCGATAGAGAGCGATAGAGAGAGAGAGCGATAGAGAGAGAGCGATAGAGAGAGAGAGCGATAGAGAGAGAGAGCGATAGAGAGAGAGAGCGATAGAGAGAGAGAGCGATAGAGAGAGAGAGCGATAGAGAGAGAGAGCAATAGAGAGAGAGAGCGATAGAGAGAGCGATAGAGAGCGATAGAGAGAGAGAGCGATAGAGAGAGAGCGATAGAGAGAGAGAGCGATAGAGAGAGAGAGCGATAGAGAGAGAGAGAGCGATAGAGAGCGAGAGCGATAGAGAGAGAGCGATAGAGAGAGAGCGATAGACAGAGAGCGATAGAGAGAGAGAGCGATAGAGAGAGAGAGCGATAGAGAGAGAGCGATAGAGAGAGAGAGCGATAGAGAGAGAGAGAGCGATAGAGAGCGATAGAGAGAGAGAGCGATAGAGAGAGAGCAATAGAGAGAGAGAGCGATAGAGAGAGAGAGCGATAGAGAGAGAACGATAGAGAGAGAGAGCGATAGAGAGAGAGCGATAGAGAGAGAGAGCGATAGAGAGAGAGAGCGATAGAGAGCGATAGAGAGAGAGCGATAGAGAGAGAGCGATAGAGAGAGAGAGCGATAGAGAGCGATAGAGAGAGCGATAGAGAGCGATAGAGAGAGAGAGCGATAGAGAGCGATAGAGAGAGAGAGAGAGCGATAGAGAGAGAGAGCGATAGAGAGCGATAGAGAGAGAGAGCGATAGAGAGAGAGCGATAGAGAGAGAGCGATAGAGAGAGAGAGCGATAGAGAGCGATAGAGAGAGCGATAGAGAGAGATAGAGAGAGAGAGCGATAGAGAGAGAGCGATAGAGAGAGAGAGCGATAGAGAGAGAGAGCGATAGAGAGAGAGAGCGATAGAGAGAGAGAGCGATAGAGAGAGCGATAGAGAGCGATAGAGAGCGATAGAGAGAGAGAGCGATAGAGAGAGAGAGCGATAGAGAGAGAGCGATAGAGAGAGAGAGCGATAGAGAGAGAGAGCGATAGAGAGAGAGAGCGATAGAGAGCGAGAGCGATAGAGAGAGAGCGATAGAGAGAGAGCGATAGACAGAGAGCGATAGAGAGAGAGAGCGATAGAGAGAGAGAGCGATAGAGAGAGAGCGATAGAGAGAGAGCGATAGAGAGAGAGAGCGATAGAGAACGATAGAGAGAGAGAGCGATAGAGATAGAGAGCGATAGAGAGAGAGAGCGATAGAGAGAGAGAGCGATAGAGAGCGATAGAGAGAGAGAGCGATAGAGAGAGAGAGAGAGATAGAGAGAGAGAGCGATAGAGAGAGAGCGATAGAGAGAGAGCGATAGAGAGAGAGCGATAGAGAGAGAGAGCGATAGAGAGAGAGAGCGATAGAGAGAGAGCGATAGAGAGAGAGCGATAGAGAGAGAGAGCGATAGAGAGAGAGAGAGCGATAGAGAGCGATAGAGAGCGATAGAGAGAGAGAGCGATAGAGAGAGAGCAATAGAGAGAGAGAGCGATAGAGAGAGAGAGCGATAGAGAGAGAACGATAGAGAGAGAGAGCGATAGAGAGAGAGAGCGATAGAGAGAGAGAGCGATAGAGAGAGAGAGCGATAGAGAGAGAGCGATAGAGAGAGAGCGATAGAGAGAGAGAGCGATAGAGAGCGATAGAGAGAGCGATAGAGAGCGATAGAGAGAGAGAGCGATAGAGAGCGATAGAGAGAGAGAGAGAGCGATAGAGAGAGAGAGCGATAGAGAGCGATAGAGAGAGAGAGCGATAGAGAGAGAGCGATAGAGAGAGAGCGATAGAGAGAGAGAGCGATAGAGAGCGATAGAGAGAGCGATAGAGAGCGATAGAGAGAGAGAGCGATAGAGAGAGAGCGATAGAGAGAGAGAGCGATAGAGAGAGAGAGCGATAGAGAGAGAGAGCGATAGAGAGAGAGAGCGATAGAGAGAGAGAGAGAGCGATAGAGAGAGAGAGCGATAGAGAGAGAGAGCGATAGAGAGAGCGATAGAGAGCGATAGAGAGCGATAGAGAGAGAGAGCGATAGAGAGAGAGAGCGATAGAGAGAGAGCGATAGAGAGAGAGAGCGATAGAGAGAGAGAGCGATAGAGAGCGAGAGCGATAGAGAGAGAGCGATAGAGAGAGAGCGATAGACAGAGAGCGATAGAGAGAGAGAGCGATAGAGAAAGAGAGCGATAGAGAGAAAGCGATAGAGAGAGAGCGATAGAGAGCGATAGAGAGAGAGAGCGATAGAGAGAGAGAGCGATAGAGAGAGAGAGCGATAGAGAGAGAGCGATAGAGAGAGAGAGCGATAGAGAGAGAGCGATAGAGAGAGAGAGCGATAGAGAGAGAGCGATAGAGAGAGAGCGATAGAGAGAGAGAGCGATAGAGAGAGAGAGAGCGATAGAGAGCGATAGAGAGAGAGAGCGATAGAGAGAGAGCGATAGAGAGAGAGAGCGATAGAGAGAGAGAGCGATAGAGAGAGAACGATAGAGAGAGAGAGCGATAGAGAGAGAGAGCGATAGAGAGAGAGAGCGATAGAGAGAGAGAGCGATAGAGAGCGATAGAGAGAGAGCGATAGAGAGAGAGCGATAGAGAGAGAGCGATAGAGAGAGAGAGCGATAGAGAGAGAGAGCGATAGAGAGAGAGAGCGATAGAGAGCGATAGAGAGCGATAGAGAGAGAGAGCGATAGAGAGCGATAGAGAGAGAGAGAGCGATAGAGAGAGAGAGCGATAGAGAGCGATAGAGAGAGAGAGCGATAGAGAGAGAGCGATAGAGAGAGAGCGATAGAGAGAGAGAGCGATAGAGAGCGATAGAGAGCGATAGAGAGAGCGATAGAGAGCGATAGAGAGAGAGAGCGATAGAGAGAGAGCGATAGAGAGAGAGAGCGATAGAGAGAGAGAGCGATAGAGAGAGAGAGCGATAGAGAGAGAGAGCGATAGAGAGAGAGAGCGATAGAGAGAGAGAGCAATAGAGAGAGAGAGCGATAGAGAGAGCGATAGAGAGCGATAGAGAGAGAGAGCGATAGAGAGAGAGCGATAGAGAGAGAGAGCGATAGAGAGAGAGAGCGATAGAGAGAGAGAGCGATAGAGAGCGAGAGCGATAGAGAGAGAGCGATAGAGAGAGAGCGATAGACAGAGAGCGATAGAGAGAGAGAGCGATAGAGAGAGAGAGCGATAGAGAGAGAGCGATAGAGAGAGAGCGATAGAGAGAGAGAGCGATAGAGAGAGAGAGAGCGATAGAGAGCGATAGAGAGAGAGAGCGATAGAGAGAGAGCAATAGAGAGAGAGAGCGATAGAGAGAGAGAGCGATAGAGAGAGAACGATAGAGAGAGAGAGCGATAGAGAGAGAGAGCGATAGAGAGAGAGAGCGATAGAGAGAGAGAGCGATAGAGAGCGATAGAGAGAGAGCGATAGAGAGAGAGCGATAGAGAGAGAGCGATAGAGAGAGAGAGCGATAGAGAGCGATAGAGAGAGCGATAGAGAGCGATAGAGAGAGAGAGCGATAGAGAGCGATAGAGAGAGAGAGAGAGCGATAGAGAGAGAGAGCGATAGAGAGCGATAGAGAGAGAGAGCGATAGAGAGAGAGCGATAGAGAGAGAGCGATAGAGAGAGAGAGCGATAGAGAGCGATAGAGAGAGCGATAGAGAGAGATAGAGAGAGAGAGCGATAGAGAGAGAGCGATAGAGAGAGAGAGCGATAGAGAGAGAGAGCGATAGAGAGAGAGAGAGCGATAGAGAGAGAGAGCGATAGAGAGAGCGATAGAGAGCGATAGAGAGCGATAGAGAGAGAGAGCGATAGAGAGAGAGAGCGATAGAGAGAGAGCGATAGAGAGAGAGAGCGATAGAGAGAGAGAGCGATAGAGAGAGAGAGCGATAGAGAGCGAGAGCGATAGAGAGAGAGCGATAGAGAGAGAGCGATAGACAGAGAGCGATAGAGAGAGAGAGCGATAGAGAGAGAGAGCGATAGAGAGAGAGCGATAGAGAGAGAGCGATAGAGAGAGAGAGCGATAGAGAACGATAGAGAGAGAGAGCGATAGAGAGAGAGAGCGATAGAGAGAGAGAGCGATAGAGAGAGAGAGAGCGATAGAGAGCGATAGAGAGAGAGAGCGATAGAGAGAGAGAGAGAGATAGAGAGAGAGAGCGATAGAGAGAGAGCGGTAGAGAGAGAGCGATAGAGAGAGAGCGATAGAGAGAGAGAGCGATAGAGAGAGAGAGCGATAGAGAGAGAGCGATAGAGAGAGAGCGATAGAGAGAGAGAGCGATAGAGAGAGAGAGAGCGATAGAGAGCGATAGAGAGCGATAGAGAGAGAGAGCGATAGAGAGAGAGCAATAGAGAGAGAGAGCGATAGAGAGAGAGAGCGATAGAGAGAGAACGATAGAGAGAGAGAGCGATAGAGAGAGAGAGCGATAGAGAGAGAGAGCGATAGAGAGAGAGAGCGATAGAGAGAGAGCGATAGAGAGAGAGCGATAGAGAGAGAGAGCGATAGAGAGCGATAGAGAGAGCGATAGAGAGCGATAGAGAGAGAGAGCGATAGAGAGCGATAGAGAGAGAGAGAGAGCGATAGAGAGAGAGAGCGATAGAGAGCGATAGAGAGAGAGAGCGATAGAGAGAGAGCGATAGAGAGAGAGCGATAGAGAGAGAGAGCGATAGAGAGCGATAGAGAGAGCGATAGAGAGCGATAGAGAGAGAGAGCGATAGAGAGAGAGCGATAGAGAGAGAGAGCGATAGAGAGAGAGAGCGATAGAGAGAGAGAGCGATAGAGAGAGAGAGCGATAGAGAGAGAGAGCGATAGAGAGAGAGAGCGATAGAGAGAGCGATAGAGAGCGATAGAGAGCGATAGAGAGAGAGAGCGATAGAGAGAGAGAGCGATAGAGAGAGAGCGATAGAGAGAGAGAGCGATAGAGAGAGAGAGCGATAGAGAGCGAGAGCGATAGAGAGAGAGCGATAGAGAGAGAGCGATAGACAGAGAGCGATAGAGAGAGAGAGCGATAGAGAAAGAGAGCGATAGAGAGAAAGCGATAGAGATAGAGCGATAGAGAGAGAGAGCGATAGAGAGCGATAGAGAGAGAGAGCGATAGAGAGAGAGAGCGATAGAGAGAGAGAGCGATAGAGAGAGAGCGATAGAGAGAGAGAGCGATAGAGAGAGAGCGATAGAGAGAGAGAGCGATAGAGAGAGAGCGATAGAGAGAGAGCGATAGAGAGAGAGAGCGATAGAGAGAGAGAGAGCGATAGAGAGCGATAGAGAGAGAGAGCGATAGAGAGAGAGCGATAGAGAGAGAGAGCGATAGAGAGAGAGAGCGATAGAGAGAGAACGATAGAGAGAGATAGCGATAGAGAGAGAGAGCGATAGAGAGAGAGAGCGATAGAGAGAGAGAGCGATAGAGAGCGATAGAGAGAGAGCGATAGAGAGAGAGCGATAGAGAGAGAGAGCGATAGAGAGAGAGAGCGATAGAGAGCGATGAGCGATAGAGAGAGCGATAGAGAGCGATAGAGAGAGAGAGCGATAGAGAGCGATAGAGAGAGAGAGAGAGCGATAGAGAGAGAGAGCGATAGAGAGCGATAGAGAGAGAGAGCGATAGAGAGAGAGCGATAGAGAGAGAGCGATAGAGAGAGAGAGTGATAGAGAGCGATAGAGAGCGATAGAGAGAGCGATAGAGAGCGATAGAGAGAGAGAGCGATAGAGAGAGAGCGATAGAGAGAGAGAGCGATAGAGAGCGATAGAGAGAGAGAGAGAGCGATAGAGAGAGAGAGCGATAGAGAGCGATAGAGAGAGAGAGCGATAGAGAGAGAGCGATAGAGAGAGAGCGATAGAGAGAGAGAGCGATAGAGAGAGAGAGCGATAGAGAGAGAGAGCGATAGAGAGAGAGAGCAATAGAGAGAGAGAGCGATAGAGAGAGCGATAGAGAGCGATAGAGAGAGAGAGCGATAGAGAGAGAGCGATAGAGAGAGAGAGCGATAGAGAGAGAGAGCGATAGAGAGAGAGAGCGATAGAGAGCGAGAGCGATAGAGAGAGAGCGATAGAGAGAGAGCGATAGACAGAGAGCGATAGAGAGAGAGAGCGATAGAGAGAGAGAGCGATAGAGAGAGAGCGATAGAGAGAGAGCGATAGAGAGAGAGAGCGATAGAGAGAGAGAGCGATAGAGAGCGATAGAGAGAGAGAGCGATAGAGAGAGAGCAATAGAGAGAGAGAGCGATAGAGAGAGAGAGCGATAGAGAGAGAACGATAGAGAGAGAGAGCGATAGAGAGAGAGAGCGATAGAGAGAGAGAGCGATAGAGAGAGAGAGCGATAGAGAGCGATAGAGAGAGAGCGATAGAGAGAGAGCGATAGAGAGAGAGCGATAGAGAGAGAGAGCGATAGAGAGCGATAGAGAGAGCGATAGAGAGCGATAGAGAGAGAGAGCGATAGAGAGCGATAGAGAGAGAGAGAGAGCGATAGAGAGAGAGAGCGATAGAGAGCGATAGAGAGAGAGAGCGATAGAGAGAGAGCGATAGAGAGAGAGCGATAGAGAGAGAGAGCGATAGAGAGCGATAGAGAGAGATAGAGAGAGAGAGCGATAGAGAGAGAGCGATAGAGAGAGAGAGCGATAGAGAGAGAGAGCGATAGAGAGAGAGAGCGATAGAGAGGTTTACTTTCATCGGATTGATCAAAATACCTTCTCCACATTGTGTCGTCTTTCCCATTTAGCTTCTCCCTGTTAAGAGCTTTAACACAGCACATGTACAACCCCTTTCCATTTACTGTGTACAAATCAACGCCTTGACCCTCTTTTTCCTCCAGCAAAGGTCCTGAACAGCCCTTCAGATCAGGCCAGACTTCCAACTCAGGAAAAGGGTCCTCTCCATCCGGGGTTTCCTCCCCCTCGCTGTAGATCCTCAAAAGATCAAAGTCATCCTCAGACAGTCTCTCAGCCCATCGCCCCAAGATATATTCCACATAGCGCACTGACCTCAGCCCCAACAGGTCAGCTACGGCTTGTGCGTTCCTCAGCCTCGGCCCAGCGACATCCACCAAACTCCTCAACGTCACCATCCCAGCGGCGCACAGAGTGTCAGTGAGGTTAGGTGTTGTACTGTCCTGGATGTCCAACCTGGCCCCCCCGACAAGAGGTTCCTCCAAAAACCAGTGCAGTGATGAAACTGGCTCCTCTACTGTCCACTTAAAGAGAGTCCAAGCCTTAAAAACAGCCTTGTAGAAAGACGACAGTTCAGTCACATTGAAAACATTAACATTCAGAAAAAACATTGCAGCATCCATCCCCAGTCCATCCACCCTCCTCAAGATAGTGCTTGCCACGTCCTTCCAGATGAGGTACTCGTATCCAGTTGTGAGATATTTTTGTACGAACTGCACCCGGAAAGCTGCAATTCTACTCTCAATGTGAATCAGTCCCTGAGAGAGCGATAGAGAGAGAGAGCGATAGAGAGAGAGAGCGATAGAGAGCGATAGAGAGAGAGAGCGATAGAGAGAGAGCAATAGAGAGAGAGAGCGATAGAGAGAGAGAGCGATAGAGAGAGAACGATAGAGAGAGAGAGCGATAGAGAGAGAGAGCGATAGAGAGAGAGAGCGATAGAGAGAGAGAGCGATAGAGAGCGATAGAGAGAGAGCGATAGAGAGAGAGCGATAGAGAGAGAGCGATAGAGAGAGAGAGCGATAGAGAGCGATAGAGAGAGCGATAGAGAGCGATAGAGAGAGAGAGCGATAGAGAGCGATAGAGAGAGAGAGAGAGCGATAGAGAGAGAGAGCGATAGAGAGCGATAGAGAGAGAGAGCGATAGAGAGAGAGCGATAGAGAGAGAGCGATAGAGAGAGAGAGCGATAGAGAGCGATAGAGAGAGATAGAGAGAGAGAGCGATAGAGAGAGAGCGATAGAGAGAGAGAGCGATAGAGAGAGAGAGCGATAGAGAGAGAGAGCGATAGAGAGAGAGAGCGATAGAGAGAGCGATAGAGAGCGATAGAGAGCGATAGAGAGAGAGAGCGATAGAGAGAGAGAGCGATAGAGAGAGCGATAGAGAGAGAGAGCGATAGAGAGAGAGAGCGATAGAGAGAGAGAGCGATAGAGAGCGAGAGCGATAGAGAGAGAGCGATAGAGAGAGAGCGATAGACAGAGAGCGATAGAGAGAGAGAGCGATAGAGAGAGAGAGCGATAGAGAGAGAGCGATAGAGAGAGAGCGATAGAGAGAGAGAGCGATAGACTTTGACTTTTCTAAAACCCTTTTATTTACAAACTAAAAACCAGTGACACTTCAGTTGTTTTCAAACAGACATTTAAGGTTGAAAAACAAGGGCATTCTTATGCGAAAACCAAACCAAACTGCAGAGTCTCGTCAACAACTGAGCAAATTACATCATTAAAGCACCATTGTTGCACAAAAATTTCCAAACTTTTCATTCCCTGGTGAAATCTGAAATCAATCCAAGTCCTTGCCCTAACCAGTGAGACAAAAACACTGACCAGGTCCTGTGCTACTTCTCTTTCGATCATGTTTCTCCTGGTTAAGTATACTGCCATCTTTGCTTCCCCTAGAAGAAAATTGAGCAACTGCCACTTGTTAGCGTCGCTCCTCCTATAGCCCGCTCCATAAATAAACCCAACTTTAGACCACTTCTCTTCGAACAGAATGAACAGACTCTCTAAAACACCAAATAATTCATCGATCCTGCCACATTCTAGAAAACAATGAGCAATAGTCTCCACCTTCCCACAAAAAGGGCACTCGTTTGAAATAGCTGAGTTCACTTTTGACACAAAAGAATTGACAGCCACCGCCCCATGGAGAATCCTCCATTGTAAGTCCCCCGTCTGTTTCCTTGAGGGAAGTTTGTACAAGGCCCTCCACCCTGGTTTACTTTCATCGGATTGATCAAAATACCTTCTCCACATTGTGTCGTCTTTCCCATTTAGCTTCTCCCTGTTAAGAGCTTTAACACAGCACATGTACAACCCCTTTCCATTTACTGTGTACAAATCAACGCCTTGACCCTCTTTTTCCTCCAGCAAAGGTCCTGAACAGCCCTTCAGATCAGGCCAGACTTCCAACTCAGGAAAAGGGTCCTCTCCATCCGGGGTTTCCTCCCCCTCGCTGTAGATCCTCAAAAGATCAAAGTCATCCTCAGACAGTCTCTCAGCCCATCGCCCCAAGATATATTCCACATAGCGCACTGACCTCAGCCCCAACAGGTCAGCTACGGCTTGTGCGTTCCTCAGCCTCGGCCCAGCGACATCCACCAAACTCCTCAACGTCACCATCCCAGCGGCGCACAGAGTGTCAGTGAGGTTAGGTGTTGTACTGTCCTGGATGTCCAACCTGGCCCCCCCGACAAGAGGTTCCTCCAAAAACCAGTGCAGTGATGAAACTGGCTCCTCTACTGTCCACTTAAAGAGAGTCCAAGCCTTAAAAACAGCCTTGTAGAAAGACGACAGTTCAGTCACATTGAAAACATTAACATTCAGAAAAAACATTGCAGCATCCATCCCCAGTCCATCCACCCTCCTCAAGATAGTGCTTGCCACGTCCTTCCAGATGAGGTACTCGTATCCAGTTGTGAGATATTTTTGTACGAACTGCACCCGGAAAGCTGCAATTCTACTCTCAATGTGAATCAGTCCCTGCCCCCCTTCTTCCTTTGGCAAGAACAGAACTGCTTGAGGTATCCAATGCATTCTGTCCCAAAAAAAATCAACCATTAAAGCCTGGATTTTCCTCATTAAGCCACTTGGTGGCTCCATGCATGCTAGACGATGCCACAAAGTACAGGCCACCAGATTGTTAATGACCAGTGTTCTCCCCCTGAAAGACATTTTTGGCAGCAGCCATTTCCATTTGTTCAATAAAACTTGAACCTTGTCCACTACGCCCTCCCAATTTTTATTCATGGTTGCCTCGTCACCAATGTAGATGCCCAAATACTTGATACCCCCCCGTTTCCACTCTAAGCCTCCCGGGAGCTTTGGGAGACCACCTCCCCACCTACCTACTGCCAAGGCTTCGCTCTTTTGCCAGTTTACCCCTGCTTTGGTTAGAAAACAAAAATCGTTCACAATCTTCCCTAGCTCATCAACATCTCTTTGTTCGGTGACCAGGATTGCGACATCGTCTGCGTATGCTGATAAGACATGTGCTGTGCTAAAGCCAGGTAGGGTCAGACCACTAAGGCCAGCCCGTAACCTATGTAATAATGGTTCAATGGATAGAGCGTACAACATGCCCGACAACGAGCAACCTTGACGGACACCACGCTCTGCTCTAAAAGGAGCGCTCAGTCCCCCGTTCACCTTCAGCACACTCTCAATGTCTTGGTATAGAACCTTGATCATAGCTATAAGACCAGGGTGTAGACCAAACCGCTCTAGGATCTTCCACAGGTACTGATGCTCCACCCTATCAAAAGCTTTTAGCTGGTCAAGCGAAATAAGACCAACATCTAACCCCAATGAGCCAGAGACGTCCAAAACATCACGAATGAGAGACACATTGTCTACAATAGACCTACCAGGCACGCAGTAGGTTTGGTCTAAGTGTACAACCTGGTCTAGCACCTCCCTGAGTCTATTGGCCAGAGCCTTGGACAGAACCTTGTAGTCTGTGCACAGGAGGGAAACTGGACGCCAGTTCTTAATGTCTTTAAGGTCACCTTTCTTGGGCAGTAAAGTTAGCACCGCTCTCCTGCAGCTTTGCGGCAAACACATCTCTCCAAAGCTTTCACTCAGCACCCCCAACAAGTCCTCTTTCAACTCCTCCCAGAAAGCTTTGTAGAACTCCACTGTCAGCCCGTCGATGCCAGGGGCCTTACCCCCCTCCATGCCTTGTAAAGCAGCGCTCAGCTCAGCCAGTGTCAGAGGTCCCCCCTGACCACGGTTTTCGTTTGGGGGAATCTGAGGAAGTCCATCACAGAATGATGCAAACAACAGTTCATTGTCTTTGTACTCGCTTTTGTACAGCTCGGAGTAAAAATCCACTGCCGTGCGCCGGATCTCTCCAGCATCCGTAAGCTCCTGCCCCCCCGGTGACCGTAGCGTGTGCAGGAACCTGCTCTGCCCATTCTTTTTCTCTAAACCAAAAAAGAAACTGGAAGGTGCATCCATCTGGTTAACGCCCTGGAACCTAGACCGCACCAATGCCCCCTGCGCTTTCAAGCCCAGTAGGTCTTCAAGCATGCTTGTTTTGGATTTGAGGACTTCAAAATGTCCTCGATTTCTTCAAAAAACATGGGCTATAACCCATCGTTTTTTTCATTTTTTCATTTTTTTCAAATCCTCAAAAATGATGAAAAACGGCATGCTATAGTATGCCGTACGATATGGGCTATAGCCCATGGTCCAAAATTATGAGAAACGAGGATAACCTTTTTTTTCAAAATTTCAAAAAACATGGGCTATAACCCATCGTTTTTTTCATTTTTACATTTTTTTCAAATCCTCAAAAATGATGAAAAACGGCGTGGTATAGTATGCCGTACAATGTGGGCTATAGCCCATGGTCCAAAATTATGAAAAACAAGGATAAAAAATGAATCTAAAATTCTAAAAACATGGGCTATAACCCATCGTTTTTTTCATTTTTTCATTTTTTTCAAATCCTCAAAAATGATGAAAAACGGCGTGCTATAGTATGCCGTACGATATGGGCTATAGCCCATGGTCCAAAATGATGAAAAATGAGGATATAAAATAAATCTAAAATTCAAAAAACATGGGCTATAACCCATCGTTTTTTCATTTTTTCATTTTTTTCAAATCCTCAAAAATGATGAAAAACGGCGTGCTATAGTATGCCGTACGATGTGGGCTATAGCCCATGGTCCAAAATGATGAAAAACAAGGATAAAAAATAAATCTAAATTTCAAAAAAATGGGCTATAACCCATCGTTTTTTCATTTTTTTCAAATCCTCAAAAATGATGAAAAACGGCATGCTATAGTATGCCGTACGATATGGGCTATAGCCCATGGTCCAAAATGATGAGAAACGAGGATAACCTTTTTTTTCAAAATTTCAAAAAACATGGGCTATAAACCCATCGTTTTTTTCATTTTTTCATTTTTTTCAAATCCTCAAAAATGATGAAAAACGGCGTGCTATAGTATGCCGTACGATATGGGCTATAGCCCATGGTCCAAAATGATGAGAAACAAGGATAACTTTTTTTTTCAAAATTTCAAAAAAACATGGGCTATAACCCATCGTTTTTTTATTTTTTTATTTTTTTCTAATCCTCAAAAATGATGAAAAACGGCGTGCTATAGTATGCCGTACGATATGGGCTATAGCCCATGGTCCAAAATGATGAAAAACGAGGATAACTTTTTTTTCCAAAATTTCAAAAAACATGGGCTATAACCCATCGTTTTTTTCATTTTTTCATTTTTTTCAAATCCTCAAAAATGATGAAAAACGGCATGCTATAGTATGCCGTACGATATGGGCTATAGCCCATGGTCCAAAATGATGAGAAACGAGGATAACCTTTTTTTTCAAAATTTCAAAAAACATGGGCTATAACCCATCGTTTTTTTCATTTTTTCATTTTTTTCAAATCCTCAAAAATGATGAAAAATGGCGTGCTATAGTATGCCGTACGATATGGGCTATAGCCCATGGTCCAAAATGATGAAAAACGAGGATAACTTTTTTTTTCAAGATTTCAAAAAACATGGGCTATAACCCATCGTTTTTTTCATTTTTTCATTTTTTTCAAATCCTCAAAAATGATGAAAAACGGCATGCTATAGTATGCCGTACGATATGGGCTATAGCCCATGGTCCAAAATGATGAGAAACGAGGATAACCTTTTTTTTCAAAATTTCAAAAAACATGGGCTATAAACCCATCGTTTTTTTCATTTTTTCATTTTTTTCAAATCCTCAAAAATGATGAAAAACGGCGTGCTATAGTATGCCGTACGATATGGGCTATAGCCCATGGTCCAAAATGATGAGAAACAAGGATAACTTTTTTTTTCAAAATTTCAAAAAAACATGGGCTATAACCCATCGTTTTTTCATTTTTTAATTTTTTTCTAATCCTCAAAAATGATGAAAAACGGCGTGCTATAGTATGCCGTACGATATGGGCTATAGCCCATGGTCCAAAATGATGAAAAACGAGGATAACTTTTTTTTCCAAAATTTAAAAAAACATGGGCTATAACCCATCGTTTTTTTCATTTTTTCATTTTTTTCAAATCCTCAAAAATGATGAAAAACGGCATGCTATAGTATGCCGTACGATATGGGCTATAGCCCATGGTCCAAAATGATGAGAAACGAGGATAACCTTTTTTTTCAAAATTTCAAAAAACATGGGCTATAACCCATCGTTTTTTTCATTTTTTCATTTTTTTCAAATCCTCAAAAATGATGAAAAATGGCGTGCTATAGTATGCCGTACGATATGGGCTATAGCCCATGGTCCAAAATGATGAAAAACGAGGATAACTTTTTTTTTTCAAGATTTCAAAAAACATGGGCTATAACCCATCGTTTTTTTCATTTTTTCATTTTTTTCAAATCCTCAAAAATGATGAAAAACGGCGTGGTATAGTATGCCGTACGATATGGGCTATAGCCCATGGTCCAAAATGATGAAAAACAAGGATAACTTTTTTTTTCAAAATTTCAAAAAACATGGGCTATAACCCATCGTTTTTTTCATTTTTTCATTTTTTTCAAATCCTCAAAAATGATGAAAAACGGCGTGCTATAGTATGCCGTACGATATGGGCTATAGCCCATGGTCCAAAATGATGAAAAACGAGGATAACCTTTTTTTTCAAAATTTCAAAAAACATGGGCTATAACCCATCGTTTTTTTAATTTTTTAAAATTTTTTCAAATCCTCAAAAATGATGAAAAATGGCGTGCTATAGTATGCCGTACGATATGGGCTATAGCCCATTGTCCAAAATGATGAGAAACAAGGTTAACTTTTTTTTTCAAAATTTCAAAAAACATGGGCTATAACCCATCGTTTTTTCATTTTTTTTTTTTTTTTTCAAATCCTCAAAAATGATGAAAAATGGCGTGCTATAGTATGCCGTACGATATGGGCTATAGCCCATGGTCCAAAATGATGAAAAACGAGGATAACTTCTTTTTTTCAAAATTTCAAAAAACATGGGCTATAACCCATCGTTTTTTTCATTTTTTCATTTTTTTCAAATCCTCAAAAATGATGAAAAACGGCGTGGTATAGTATGCCGTACGATATGGGCTATAGCCCATTGTCCAAAATGATGAGAAACGAGGTTAACTTTTTTTTTCAAAATTTCAAAAAACATGGGCTATAACCCATCGTTTTTTCATTTTTTTTATTTTTTTCAAATCCTCAAAAATGATGAAAAATGGCGTGCTATAGTATGCCGTACGATATGGGCTATAGCCCATGGTCCAAAATGATGAAAAACGAGGATAACTTTTTTTTTTCAAAATTTCAAACCCATCGTTTTTTTCATTTTTACATTTTTTTCAAATCCTCAAAAATGATGAAAAACGGCGTGGTATAGTATGCCGTACAATGTGGGCTATAGCCCATGGTCCAAAATTATGAAAAACAAGGATAAAAAATTAATCTAAAATTCTAAAAACATGGGCTATAACCCATCGTTTTTTTCATTTTTTCATTTTTTTCAAATCCTCAAAAATGATGAAAAACGGCGTGCTATAGTATGCCGTACGATGTGGGCTATAGCCCATGGTCCAAAATGATGAAAAACAAGGATAAAAAATAAATCTAAATTTCAAAAAAAATGGGCTATAACCCATCGTTTTTCCATTTTTTCATTTTTTTCAAATCCTCAAAAATGATGAAAAACGGCGTGCTATAGTATGCCGTACGATATGGGCTATAGCCCATGGTCCAAAATGATGAAAAACGAGGATAACTTTTTTTTTCAAAATTTCAAAAAACATGGGCTATAACCCATCGTTTTTTTTTTCATTTTTTCATTTTTTAAAAATCCTCAAAAATGATGAAAAACGGCGTGCTATAGTATGCCGTACGATATGGGCTATAGCCCATGGTCCAAAATGATGAGAAACGAGGATAACGTTTTTTTTCAAAATTTCAAAAAACATGGGCTATAACCCATCGTTTTTTCATTTTTTTCAAATCCTAAAAAATGATGAAAAATGGCGTGCTATAGTATGCCGTACGATATGGGCTATAGCCCATGGTCCAAAATGATGAAAAACGAGGATATGAAATAAATCTAAAATTAAAAAAACATGGGCTATAACCCATCGTTTTTTTCATTTTTTCATTTTTTTTCAAATCCTCAAAAATGATGAAAAACGGCATGCTATAGTATGCCGTACGATATGGGCTATAGCCCATGGTCCAAAATGATGAGAAACGAGGATAACATTTTTTTTCAAAATTTCAAAAAACATGGGCTATAAACCCATCGTTTTTTTCATTTTTTCATTTTTTTCAAATCCTCAAAAATGATGAAAAATGGCGTGTTATAGTATGCCGTACGATATGGGCTATAGCCCATGGTCCAAAATGATGAAAAACGAGGATAACTTTTTTTTTCAAGATTTCAAAAAACATGGGCTATAACCCATCGTTTTTTTTTATTTTTTCATTTTTTTCAAATCCTCAAAAATGATGAAAAACGGCGTGGTATAGTATGCCGTACGATATGGGCTATAGCCCATGGTCCAAAATGATGAAAAACGAGGATAACTTTTTTTTTCAAAATTTCAAAAAACATGGGCTATAACCCATCGTTTTTTTTTCATTTTTTCATTTTTTTCAAATCCTCAAAAATGATGAAAAACGGCGTGCTATAGTATGCCGTACGATATGGGCTATAGCCCATGGTCCAAAATGATGAGAAACGAGGATAACTTTTTTTTTTCAAAATTTAAAAAAAACATGGGCTATAACCCATCGTTTTTTTATTTTTTTATTTTTTTCAAATCCTCAAAAATGATGAAAAACGGCGTGCTATAGTATGCCGTACAATATGGGCTATAGCCCATGGTCCAAAATTTTGAAAAACGAGGATAACTTTTTTTTTTCAAGATTTAAAAAAACATGGGCTATAACCCATCGTTTTTTTCATTTTTACATTTTTTTCAAATCCTCAAAAATGATGAAAAACGGCATGCTATAGTATGCCGTACGATATGGGCTATAGCCCATGGTCCAAAATGATGAGAAACGAGGATAACTTTTTTTTCAAAATTTCAAAAAACATGGGCTATAACCCATCGTTTTTTTCATTTTTACATTTTTTTCAAATCCTCAAAAATGATGAAAAACTGCGTGCTATAGTATGCCGTACGATATGGGCTATAGCCCATGGTCCAAAATGATGAAAAACGAGGATAAAAAATAAATCTAAAATTAAAAAAACATGGGCTATAACCCATCGTTTTTTGTTTGTTTTTTTCATTTTTTTCAAATCCTCAAAAATTATGAAAAACCGCATGCTATAGTATGCCGTACGATATGGGCTATAGCCCATGGTCCAAAATGATGAAAAACGAGGATAACCTTTTTTCAAAATTTCAAAAAACATGGGCTATAACCCATCGTTTTTTTCATTTTTTCATTTTTTTTCAAATCCTCAAAAATGATAAAAAACGGCGTGCTATAGTATGCCGTACGATATGGGCTATAGCCCATGGTCCAAAATGATGAGAAACGAGGATAACTTTTTTTTCAAAATTTCAAAAAACATGGGCTATAACCCATCGTCTTTTTCATTTTTTCATTTTTTTCAAATCCTCAAAATGATGAGAAACGGCGTGCTATAGTATGCCGTACGATATGGGCTATAGCCCATGGTCCAAAATGATGAGAAACGAGGATAACTTTTTTTTTCAAAATTTCAAAAAACATGGGCTATAACCCATTGTTTTTTCATTTTTTCATTTTTTTCAAATCCTCAAAAATGATGAAAAACGGCGTGCTATAGTATGCCGTACGATATGGGCTATAGCCCATGGTCCAAAATGATGAAAAACGAGGATAAAAAATAAATCTAAAATAAAAAAAACATGGGCTATAACCCATCTTTTTTTTATTTTTTTTAATTTTTTTCAAATCCTCAAAAATGATGAAAAACGGCATGCTATAGTATGCCGTACAAGAAGACTCCAATTCAAGCTCCACTGAGAGAGACAACCTCACGCTGACATCATGTTCCTGATTCTGGGCCTGCTGGCACTAGGCGCCGTGCACGCCAGTCCCTTGGCTGAGGTCAACCTACAGGATGACATCCTGCCACTAGACACCCTGGACACTGCTGCCCTGCCAATAGACTCCCTGGACACTGCTGCCCTGCCAATAGACTCCCTGGACACTGCTGCCCTGCCAATAGACTCCCTGGACACTGCTGCCCTGCCACTAGACACCCTGGACACTGCTGCCCTGCCAATAGACACCCTGGACACTGCTGCCCTGCCACTAGACACCCTGGACACTGCTGCCCTGCCAATAGACTCCCTGGACACTGCTGCCCTGCCACTAGACACCCTGGACACTGCTGCCCTGCCAATAGACACCCTGGACACTGCTGCCCTGCCACTAGACACCCTGGACACTGCTGCCCTGCCAATAGACACCCTGGACTCTGCTACTGCCTCGGCTGAAGTCCACTTACAGCGTGATATCGAGCCCCTAGACACTGGGCGCACTAATGCCACGGCTGAGGTGCGTAGACAGTGTCCTGATAGCTCATGGCTCAGTTTCAACGATCGCTGCTACAAGTACGTCAGTAGGTCTATGACCTGGTCCCAAGCAGAAGAGAACTGCCTGGATCTAGGTGGCAACCTGGCGTCCATCCACAGTGCCGACGATTACACCTTTGTCAAACTCGTGGTCCAGGTCAATGACCCAAGTCAGGGTGCGGCCTGGATTGGACTGAGTGACCTTCACAGGGATGGTTTTTGGATGTGGTCTGATGGGTCCAAACTGAGCATCCCACCCATGTGGAGAGCCGGAGCGCCAGACAATCAAGGCCAATGTGTCCATATGAACTGTGCAAATGGATGGCATGACTTTGTATGTTCTTACAGTGCAGCTTCTGTTTGTGCAACTCGTCCAGGATTGTCTGATTGAACCCATTGAATTGTACTACTGGGTCTCCATAATAAACATACTTTAAATCTATTGATGCGTTTCCTGGTGTCATTTCTGTGTGTCCTCATTGTAAAGAACTTACAACAGTACAATATTAGAGGAAATATCTTTCTCTCGATCTCCCCAGTTTCATGATCTTCTTACATTTTCTGCCCTTAATCATTATTGCATATGCCATATACTGAAAACAAACCATACCCATCTGTATTATGGTCATACTTTATGCAAATGGTGAAGATTTGTTTTAGTTTTTCAAATAAGTTTTATTAAGAACAGGTTATAAATTATTATACAATTGGTACAGTATGTATGTATACATTATTATTGTTTTCTTTCATGAAAAAAGGAAAAAGAATAAAGAAAAAAACCTTCAATCTCTCCCACCCATATACTGCTCAGTGACACAGCATAAAATAACGTAAAATGCAAAACTTGAAGAATTTAGATCATGGATTTGCGTACTTTTATGCACAAAGAGTACAGTTGAACTGGTCGAGATCACGCTACTTGTTTTTTGTATTAGCACTTTGCTAATAATATAATTTTATTATTTGTTTTTAAAGCCCTAAACGGGTCTCGCACCCCAGTATTTATCACTCCTTTTAAATCCGTACACCCCAGCCTTGTCCTTGAGGTCAGCTGACCAATTGCTTCTGACTATGCCCTCAACAAAATACAGGTCTAGACTCTCTAGAGGTGACTGAGCTTTCTCAGTGGCCGGCCCCAAACTCTGGAACTGTCTGCCCTTGCGGATTAGGTCCGCTTGCTCCTTGGGAGCTTTCAAGTCCTCTCTTAAAACCAATTTTTTCTCCATGGCTTTTGATTCTTGATTTTAATTTTAGTTTTTGCTCTATTATACTGCAATTGTGTAGTTTGTTGTTCTCTTGCTTGTGTGGTTATTATACCATGCTATTTTTGTCTTGGTTTATTTTTTTACCTGATCCTGTACAGCACTTTGGTGGTCCGCTTGCTCCTTTGGTCCGGCTGGTGTGAATTAACGTGAGTTCTAATTCTGGTGCAGATCAAACAAACAAACGTTTGAAAATGCCGAACTTGGTCCGTTTAAAAAAACAAACCGGTATGGTACGCATGCTGACCGACCAAATATAGGCCTAGGACCTTTCTGCCCACCAGAGAGAGCCACACTTAATTCCTTGTTTACTCGGCCATGCAGTCCAGCCAGCCGGGGGGAATAGGAGGCGCTTGCCGTTTTTTACAAGGCCACCTGGGCCGGAGCCACCCATTCACAGTCATATGAGCGAGGGCGGTGCTTAGACGCCCGTACGGTCAGAGTTTGTGAAGACAAATCAAGCGCTCCCCTTCCCTAGTTCAGCTACAGAGCTGCAGAGTCACCTGGGAATGTGATTGAAGGTGTAGAACCCTTATAATGTTCTATATGTCTGCAGAAATATGATCTTGACTTGACTTTTACACATCCTAAAGTAGAACCCACTTAAACAAACAAGACAAAAACGTGATACATGCAAGTGGCAAAAGTATACAAACTTCTACCAGTTAATTTGAAGGTGAGATTAGATTCTGTCAGATGTTTTCAATCACAAAAATAAATAACCCGATTATAGTTTTACAATAGACAATAGACAACTCAAACAAAACAAAGGAGCAAAACAGCAGCAGTTGAACCTACTGCACAAATTACAATTACAATTTAGGCAGTTAACAGACTGACGCTCTTAATGCAGAGCGATTTACAGTACAGCAAGAACAACACATGGTAATACATCAAATACATAAAAATTGTAATCAAGAATCATAAGTAAGCTAATAACCTAACATTATGTCTAACAGTCTGTATACAATGAAACTATAAGTATACACTATAGAGTGCTATGTCTACATAAATTCCTATCTAAATTACATAAATTGGGCCAAAGAGGAATTACCAGGACTCTCTATAGTCTATATGCTGCATACTATACAGTAATTATTAGGTATGCACCGATTTATCGACTACATATCGTTATCGGATGATATGCCATTATCGGTCCATATCGTTATCGGTAAATAAAACTGCCATTAACCGATGGCAGTAGCCGTTATTGATCTGTTGTTGATAAGCATATATTTTGTGTTGGCTATGTTGGTGTGTTGGTTATCTGCAGGCTACCAAAATGTAGATTCTGAACATTAATTTCTTGTATTGAAGATGTATTTGTTTTCAAATTCCCTGGCTGGCACAAAAGGTGGAAATAAAAACAACAAAAACATATTTCCGTATCAGTATCGGCTATCGGCTAAATTGTTATACATTTATGTATACTGATACATATATACATGGAGCAGGAGGATATTTTGTAGAAAGCTTTTTACACACCATGTCCATAAGAATGCTGAAATGCATTTTAAAAGTTATCGACAGATTCGACACGGTGCATGTGGGAAGTTTCTAGCCAATTTCTCTTTTAGGTCACCTTATGACCTAAATCTCTTTCCACAGAGGTGGAAGAGCAGAATCATTGTATGATGTATTGTACATTTTCCTGTAACTTAACCAAGGGTCGTAGTCTTAACTATTATGAAAAACATCTCCAGTCCATTATTCCTCCTACACAAGACTTAACAATGTATGTGCTTTGTTGTAAATAGCCAATGTACAAGTGATACATCTGCCATTTCAGCAAACAAAAAAAAGGAAAACTTTCACTTAGGGATGCCCAGTTGAAAGTGCTTAACATGCATTTAGGCTGCAACATTCTCCTGGTTTACTCAGATAGGTCAGTGAATCAGACTACCGGATTGTGATAAAGAGTTTTCTATATCCATGGATGACTCGTCCTCATGTGTGACTTCAGATCTTTATATTGACTGAATGATTGTTCACAAAATGTACACTCAAAGGGTATATCCCCTGTACGAGTCTTCATGTGTGTCTTCAGAGCAGCATTTTGGCTGAAGTTGCTTTGACACACTGTACTCATGTGTCTCTTCAGAGTTCCTTTTACGCTGAATCTTTGTTCACAAACTTTACAAGCAAAGGGTTTTACCCCTGTATGAGTCCTCATGTGTAACTTCAGACTGCTATTATGACTGAATCTTTGTTCACAAACTTTACAAACAAAGGGTTTTTCCCCGGTATGAGTCCTCATGTGTGACTTCAGACTGCTATTTTGACTGAATCTTTGTTCACAAACTTTACAAGCAAAGGGGTTTTCCCCTGTATGAGTCCTCATGTGACTCTTCAGAGTTCCACTGTTCCTGAATCTTTGTTCACAAACTTTACAAGCAAAGGGGTTTTCCCCTGTAGGCCTATGAGTCCTCATGTGTGACTTCAGATTTCCACTGCTACTGAATCTTTGTTCACAAACTTCACAAACAAAGGGTTTTTCCCCTGTATGAGTCCTCATGTGTAACTTCAGACTGCTATTATGACTGAATCTTTGTTCACAAACTTTACAAACAAAGGGTTTTTCCCCGGTATGAGTCCTCATGTGTGACTTCAGACTGCTAATTTGACTGAATCTTTGTTCACAAACTTTACAAGCAAAGGGTTTTTCCCCTGTATGAGTCCTCATGTGACTCTTCAGAGTTCCACTGTTCCTGAATCTTTGTTCACAAACTTTACAAGCAAAGGGGTTTTCCCCTGTATGAGTCCTCATGTGTCTCTTCAGATTTCCACTGCTACTGAATCTTTGTTCACAAACTTCACAAACAAAGGGTTTTTCCCCTGTATGAGTCCTCATGTGTGACTTCAGATTTCCACTGCTACTGAATCTTTGTTCACAAACTTTACAAACAAAGGGTTTTTCCCTCATGTGTGTCTTCAGAGCAGCTAAGCAGCTGAAGTTCCTTTCACCAAGTGTAAAAGAAAATGTTTCTTCTCCTGCATGTGTCCACGTGTCTTTTTCCAGACCATCATTTTGACCACAGACGTTGACATTTTGTGTTTTGTGGGATTTCAGTGTGTCATTTGATGGACCTTCCTTGGTCTCCTCCTCCCCGTCCCAATGATCACTGTCTTCAGTGATGTCAGATTGAGAACAGTGGACATCACTAGCTGGTTCTGGTGTTCCACAGTCCTCTAAATCAGCTTTTGTTGTCATGTGTTCAGTAGATGTGCTGGCTAGAGGCTTTGTGTCTCCGCTTGCATCATCGTCTTCACCTTTCACCGCTGGTAGCGTCAATGTTGACCCAATAGCCTCCTCTGGTCTTTTAAGTTGGTCGTCCTGTTCATCTTTAATCTGTGGAGGTTCTAGTTGCACCTGGACCTCGCTGGGGCTCCTCTCCTGCTGTTCAGATGAGACCTCCACTTTGCACACTGTATAGGTGTGGGATGAGAGAGGAGGTAAGTAAGATCAGCAGAGAGAAACTCAATGTGTTTTCTGACTGGGTCAAGTTTAATTTGAATTCCAGACTTTTACTTCATGCAACTGAGTATTTCTGTATTGTAAGTATTGACACTTTTATTAAAGTAGCACTTTTTCACCACTGGTCTTAATCTCAGTGCACATGCTGTCGTCCTCCAGGGTGCAGAGGGGACGCAGAGCAGAGTTCAGCTCCTGACTCACGGCCGCCGAGTCACCGGAATGCATGTGGTCCTGAGCGGTCATGGTGTGACTGGATAGACAGCTTTCACTGTTGGGCATGTTCTTTAACACACACACACACGCACACACATGCACGCACGCACACACACACACACACACACACACACACACACACACACACACACACACGCACACGCACACGCACACACAGTTCAAGGGACGGTCAGAGCTGAGTGGGTAGAGGCCGGCTGGGAATCGGAAGGTGGTTAGACCCCCGGATCACCCAAGATACTGTGTCTATGGGGTAGGGTGGGGTGGGGCAGGGGGCATGGCATTAAAACAGCTGAATATATGGACCCATCAGTGATAATTCATGTTTGGTATACCTGGTACTGTTGGTTGTTGTAGATGTGTGTGCAGTAGGCAGAGGAGTGGAGGGAGGGCTGGTATAAGTTGTCGTCCATCATCAGCAGGTGTGCAGATGATTCAGTTTGACTCTGGCTGCTGGTAGAGGGGCCGGAGGTCAGGCTGGGGCGTCTCCCTGAACACAAGACATTTAAGACCTGAGACCAAAATCTACAAAATGTCTTCTAAATCAGTTTTCTTAAAAACGTATCAGTGGTGCTCAGACTTTTTCATGTCAAGGACTCCCAGAAGATCAAGTAGCACAGCACTCGGTAGCGCGGCACTCGGAGCCAGCTTGTAGATCTGCTATTTTTCAATGGCTAAAGTTTAAAAGAATGGTTAAAGTGGTTAAAAGCTAAGGCGACGCAGATGCATTCCAGGTCTTAATGGGTTTTTAAGACAACACGTTTAGCAACACAAACGCGTCTACAGTCTCATGCATTCACTTCCCAAGAGATATGATGATGTACATCAGTGGTTCTCCGTTTTCACAGTAGCCTATGTTTTTTTATGGCACAATCCTGCAGTTGTTTTGTTTTCATCTTTACAAGGGTTTGTTTCATTTGACACATCATACAACTTCACGCATAACTACCTTTGCTTTGGATACAAACATGCAAACACGGTTGGATCTGTCTGGTTTTCATGGGGTGGCTTATTGGACATGTGATGCAGCATAGCCACATAATTTATGATTTCTGCGGCATGAATAATGTGCATACTTGAGTAATGTGCAGTCTTACTTTGATAGGTGTTTGGCCATAATAATTGAGTCCATTCCTCAAACAAGCTTTGATCAAAGCTTGGATCTGTTAAAACACAAATGTGTCACACAACAATGCCATTAGAGATATCATTTGACATAAGGCACATTGAAAAATAACCAAAACACAACTCCATTTCTGCTACATATAATGTGGTCTTACATTGGTGGGGTTCAACGGATGTACTCGGGCCTGTCAGTACACAAGATATGTCATAGTATTGCCAATAGTATTTGCATTTGAAATAACAGTTGCCGTCTCCACAAAATGAATTGCATTTTTTCTTATGTGAATAATGTGATCTTACTTTGCTGGTTTTGGTGGGTTGACATGGCAACCACCTGCCTCTGTTGTTCTAGACTTGAATCTGAGAATGGACATGTAGTACAAATTGTTACTCTTGCCAAGAGCCTTGTGGGTCAAAAAGCATAGATTGTTGCAGTCTCTGAAAATGCTGTTAATTATATGACGTAAGGAATGTTTAAAGGTAGGGTAAGTGATATGTTTTGGTTAAAACAAAAAGTTTGTTAAATCACTATTCTGATAGTAATCATTGCTATAGAGTGTTTGTTCAGTAACAGGTTTATGAGCGTAATTTTTGATAGTGTTCCAGTTCCAATTGTGTCTGCTCATTTATTTGTGTCATCACTTACAATTCCACTTGTTTAATCTGTATCCTCTATCCTGATTGGATACAATTGGTATCCCAGTTTCAGTTTCTGAAAATGCATTTTCTGTTTAATAACAATCTGGAGACATGGAGACTCCTGTTACTGAACAAACAGTCACTATATAGCAATGAGTACTATCACAATAGACTGTTTAACATAATAATAATAATAATAATAATAATAATAATAACAATAAAAAGAAAACACACACACAGTCTCGCACACATGCACGCACGCACGCACACACGCACGCCCGCCCACCCGCCCGCACACACACACACACACACACACACACACACACACACACACACACACACACACACACACACACATGCTGTCTTCATCAGTTTAGTATGTCCCACAGATGTTATAGTTTATTTCCATAGTGATCAAATTATTTTGTGCAATTAAATGGTCAGCTAGATAATGATAAAAAGTTGAGTATTTGAATACCAATGATAGTAGGCCTACCAATTCAGGATATTGTTTACTAATGAATGACATTGTTTCGGTTTCGGTGTATAAACTTGAGCATTCCTACTTCATCTAGTGTAAAATCCAAACAACTACCCTCTCTCTCTTCAATGCAATTTAAATGAACCGCAGCAAGTCGGTAAACTGGCGAGTTGTCCGGTATCCACTGAGAACACTGTCCACCTACTAAGCCCTGTTCAATGTCTATTTCCGTAAAAGGCCCATGTGCTTGAGGTTAAAGTTTAACTTTAAGTGACATCACTTACCCACAGACTTGGTCATTTTGTCTTTTGGAAGGGGTGGAGGGGGTGGAGGGGGTGGAGGCGGTGGAGGGGGTGGTAAACAAGGACATTTCCTTTTGGTGGGGATGGCTGGCGAGGAGTTGTCAGTCTCTGAGTCTGACATTGCCTATAAAGAGAAAAGAAGTGTGTCAGTTTGGCACCTTCAGGATCAGCTGACAAAACACGCCAGTGTTTCTCTAATCTCTTTGATAATAAGTATAGCCTACATCAAATTACTCAATGGATTAGGTATACGATAATGCAGGCACATGCATGAATGTGTTTTTTGTCTTTGCAACCCGGTTTTGGTTATACATTTGTTATAATGATCATTATTAGCCCATTCTGAACGGGAACCCATTTTGAACCCAGAACGACTGACATTTTTAGAATCTGATCTCAGGTAAGAATGGGTTAATCAGACCAGTGTGTGTCCAGTGGAAACCTTGTATGAATCTGATCTCAGGTCAGAATGGGTTAGACTTGAACTATAACCCACCTATCTCCCAGACTCCCTCCCCAGTCAGAGTTGAGAGTGTGTGAGGGACTTAATTTATTCGACTGCAGGAGAAACCCCTAGAGTAGTGGAGTGTAAATGTAAACCTTATTATTGTGACCAACTTTCACACCCTTTCACAGGAACAATAATTTATGAGAGGCATTTGTGTGGAAAACCACCCTGCTTTGTGCCAATGTTAGGATTGGTGCCTAAGGTTTTTTCTACCCCTGTGTTATTATAGCACACAATTGACCACTTTAAACATTCATGTGAATACTCAAATACTCTTACCTTGCTTGCGGTCTTCTCCTCTCTATTCTCTCCTCTGCTTCAAATGTTAAGGCCAGTCGATACTGCACTGATTTCCGCAAATAGTGAGATTTTTAAGACTGTGTTTTAGTGACAAATGGGAGGTGTGGCGAGAGGGCATTGCGAGGGCGAAAGTCATCTCCTGTATACACTTTGCAAGCACGTAGCCTTTTGCCGGGGGAATTTCACCTTCAAGTCAAGGCCACAGTTCAGTCTTAACGTTTTCAGGCCAGACCCTATAGCTGAGAGAGAGCCACAGCGAGCGGTCAGCTGGGCAAGCACAGTGTACTTCCAGTTGCAAGGCATGTGTTGTGAGAATTCACATTTTCACATGTTCTTCTGCCAGAAGACATGAAAATGTGAATTAACGCGACCAGCATGGTTTACCATGGTACTAGACCTGGGTGAAGTGAAAGAAAGAGGTACGGTATACCGTTACTCATTCTAAACCTTTATGTATTTTTTTATTTCAAAGACACCCCCCCCCCCTCCAGTTTGATATAGGCTACATTAGGCCACGGGTCCCAATTTTCATCCCTGGGACGCAAACCTATAAACAACCTCATATTTAATTCAACTGTGAGTGTACACATACTACACACTGGTCCCATTGTTTGCCCCCTCCTCCCCCTCCTCCTCATACCTGAATGTTGCAAACAGAAAACATTTAATTTAGTTGCAGCAAAAGGAGACATGTACTGTATACTCCCTAATTTCAAATAGAGATAAACACTGTTCATTGTCTGTCAACGGGTTCAACGCCTCTCCCTGCTCAAATCATCAATAAAAGGCATTTTACTGTGCTTTTAATGCACCATTTACCATTTTATATGCTATGCAACTACAGTATGTTAAGTATGCCGAGACCATAGCCGAGAGCCGAGACATAGCTTACTTGTTACTCACTAAAAAGCCAGTAGTGTCCATTGTAGCCGGTTTCCTAATGAGGTTATGGTTTCAGAAAAGGATTATCTATCAATGACAATATCTGACTGGCTTCATCTCACACACATGGTCCAATATGTTGACCAGGGACTGGTGCTGTATGTCAGAGCCTGGTTACAACATGAGGTCCAGGACCCTCGAGGTTCATTGACAGGGTACCAAATGGACCCTTACAGGTCTACAACTCTCAAGAGTGCACAAATGCGGGTCCATTTGGTTCCATTTTCAGAAGTTATGGGGTAAAGTAAATAAATAAAAAAGGGTTAGGCTTAGTTTGACTGAGGTTAGGAATAATAAAGCTTTATTTATATAGCACTTTTTAAGTCACAAAGTGCTTAACAGAAAAATATAGAGAGAAAAACATGGATAAAAAAGGCATAGAATACAATAGAAGAGATTTGTCGATAGAACACAACGAAGTACGAATACAAAAAAAAAATCACATGGGTAATGGGCTAAATGCAGCTCTGTAAAAAAAGAGTCTATTTAAAATGGGACACAGACTCGGCAAGACTGATCTCCAGGGACAGGGCGTTCCAGGTGCCCGGATCACAAATGCCCGGTCGCCTACAGTTTTTTTGCAGCCTGATTTTATGGTAAGAAGGGCCTTTCTGGGTGATCTTAGTACACGAGCTGGCTCGTAAGGGTCGAGTAGGTCAGAGTAGAGCAAGGCCAAGCATGGGATAACTTTTGTGAGGTCGGGACGGGAAAGAAAGGGTTTGATTTTGGCTATGTTTCAAAGGTGGTAAAATGAAGACTGGACGACTTTCGTTACGTGACCCTCGAGGGAGAGGTCAGAATCCAGAGTGACACTAAGGTTAGGTTTAGACATAGTTTTACTGAAGTTAGATTAAGAATAAGGTCAGGTTTAGGCATAGTTTTACTGAGGTTAGATTAGGATTAAGGTTCAATTTAGACATCGTTTTACTGAGGTTAGATTATGAATAGTTAGGTTTAGGCATAGTTTTACTGAGGTTACGTTTAGGTGATGACCATTCCGAGGTCGGCAGTTTTGACCCGGGGCGGGCGAGTGTTCTTGTATTTGATGCAGCAACACAGTATTTGACTAAACCGAAATACCGTATGTCAAAATATATGTGTGAGAGAGATAAACATTACTATATCTACTTATTGTAAATGATCATACACCTTAAGGACCCACCACTTTGAGAACTGGATTGTAAGATGCTCAGAATGAATAACAGCATTTGCTTCATAACTTTATTTCTTTGGCACCAGCTTTGTTTTATATAAACATTTTTTACAAGACATTTAAAAAATAGGATTTTTCAACTTTTGAAAAAGAGGACTTCGGCATCAAAAGCAGTCAGTACAAACTCAGTCATAAACATGTTTAAATTATGTGAATATCAAACTGTACAAGCACTCAATGGATGCTTGTCTGTGTCACTTATGACACATAGTTAGTTTATGTAATATAAACAGAGTTTTAGACCAGTGGTGTCTTGGATTCTAAGAGAAGACGCTGCTTGATAAAGGGGCAAATTCAGAATAATTTCTGACAATTCCTACTAAACTCTTGTGACATAAAAGTACAGCAGTTCTCAGAATATCTTTAAACCCTCCTACATAACATCAAAGTGCAGGGGGAAAAAGTGCATATTTACAGAGGGCTGAAAGGACCAGACAGCTTGACCATCTCTGAAAAGGACCTTTGGTCTTTGTAAATGTGCTCTATGAATAAAGTTTGATTTGATTTGATTTGACAGTGGATATATCTCTCTCTCTCTCTCTCTCTCTTTGTGGCGCTCAGACAGGGCTGGCTCACGAGGCGCCACTTCCACAGGTGGAACCTGATGACGGAAGCTATTACAGATCCATCTTTAATAATAAATAACCACTCTTTCTTTGACCAATCCGTTTGATCGCATCATCGCATGCATCTATCATTTAGATACACTGTCTGTCAGTGTAGAGGCATGCAGGAGGCCGACTTTGGAGAAAAAAAAAGTTCCTCCAGATTCTGTCCAAAAATCCTACAAATCGTTACACACTATCTCTATAGTCATGCGTTCAAGACGGATCTGTCCGATATTTCATATTCCATCCTAATTGGCTAACATTGGCTTTCAAAGTTTGCAGGATTGGCCCTTTTGAAACAAAAAGCCTCAAATAATGAACGCAGCGTGCAATTTACGTGAAATCTTTCACAGACTTTCCTATTGGCGGAGGAATATATCCCACCCATTTCACATTGGCCTGTTATAGCGCAACCAACAGTGGATTGCACCACATGTGGATTTTAGCAAAACACATTTTTGGAACAAGATGCCTCAAATCATCCAATTGCCATCAATGGTGTAAGAACAAATGGCCCCCTTTTCACATTGGCCTATTATAGCGCCACCAGGAGGCCACAAGCTGACCTGTCCTGGTGGAGACCTGTGCCTTTTTCTAGTTTTTATATATTTTTGTAATCGTCGAAAACCATGAAAAACTCCATACTAGGCCTATAGCTTAGGTGGTTCGGGCATCTGGTTAGGATGCCTCTCGGGCGTCTCCCTATGGAGGTCCTTGATGCACGTCCCACTGGGAGGAGACCCCGGGGCAAACCAAGCGACCCGACTACGGATAAGCGGTTGAAGATGGATGGACATTAATGAATAAGCAGTCAATGCCATGATTAATTATTTTTTTAATGTTCAGCAGGGCATATAGTCTGACATTAAACTGTAAATCTATGAAGCAGGAATGCTAATACATTTGGACATGCTTGTAGAACCAACCTACTGTATTAAGGGTGATTTATACATTATATCCATGTCTGTGTTGTACACCGAAAATAGCAGATCTACAAGCTCACAACGGGTCAAGCTGTGACATGTTGTAGATCTGCTATTTTTGGTGTGACTGTGCGACTGAGTGTGGAACAAGTATATCAAGCCCTTTACAGTACCAAATGTTTCCCAGTTATTGTATTACAACAACCATCAGTTAATAAAATACATCCAGATCGCCAAAACCCTTAAACCTCAATTGGTAGGTTTGGGTTGTGTATAGTTTACCTTGCAATGATGTAACTCCACATAATGCTGAGCTATCTCACTGCGTTGCTGTTGATTATTAATCGATATTCCAAGAACGGTCTCATAGAACGCTGAAACAGGTCTTTAGCACATAAAGTAACAGTTTCTGCCAATAACATCACAAAACCCAGTAAAACAATTAAGTTAAGATGATGAACAGAATCAGCTTTGTTTCATTTATGTGCTCAAAGAGCTGTTTCGCAAAAATCAGGAGATTTTTATTTATTTTTATTCTTTGGAATATCAATTTAGCAATCAACAGAGCAAGACCATATGGTAATATGGAGTTACATCATGACAAGGTAAGTAGGCTACACAACCCAAATCTCCACCAAAGTGTCATTGCGCTTTAACGGTCCTACTGTATGAAATGTTGTTCCTCAGGGGTTCTATTACTCTGGATGTGGTTCTGATCAGTAACAAGTAACAAACAAAGTAATAATCATTCTGCGTTGTGCTTTCATAGCTGTTTAGATTCATTCTTCTGAAGTCTGAAACCTTGCAAAGAAGTTAGATGTATCAGTGGTTCTCAACCTTGTTGGATCAGCAGGCCCACTTAAGTGTTTGTGGGCAACTGGGCATGTTCATTTGAATGATCAATCAAACGATTGTGTACCTGCTTGGACCAATGGAACTAAGTAGTTAAGTTCCTATTCATGAAAAACATATTTGTCAAGGTTAAATACACACACACACACACACACACACACACACACACACACACACACACACACACACACACACACACACACACACACACACACACACACACACACACACACACACACACACATACACATATACATATACATATACATATACATATATATTTGCCATTTATTTGGGGGCATACTTGCAATATCCTCACGGCCCACAGGTTGAGAATCTCTGATCTATATAATTTGACAAACTGACTGAGATTCATGAAAGCAGATTATTGTCCATAATTCTCACACTTTTGGCTTTCAACCAATGCAGCTTTCTCATCAAACAAACAAACACACATGATTTGAGTCACCGGCATCAAAATACATGAAGAGACTTATCTTTTTTACAGTACAAAGTGCAAAGTCACCAATATTTTTCCACGGATGACTGCATAGTGCTTATTACACACAGCGTCCGTGGAAGGTACATTCAATATTTAATTTACAATTAATTGCACAGAACCGAAAGTAAAAAAATAAAGAAAAGGGAAAAAGGTCAAACCAGTTTCCCAGACTGCACTAGATTAGTTTACGTCGTATTCTATTGAAGGATTAGGTTCATTTGTCATCGCCATGCACGATCTAAACATGGTTTGCAGTGAAAAGCTGCCTGGTACTGTACTTACTGTAAACAAACATTTTAGCTCATGTCATGACCCAAAGAGAGGTTTGCCCTTCACTACTTAAAAAAATGCTTTATAAGTTATGGACTTGGAAAACATCATTGCATTTGTTTTGACTTCATGACATATTTGCTTTTTAAAATTATAATAATATAAATGAATAAAGTAATTAGAAGGACAAGTCACCAGAAGCAGGGATGTGTGTGTCTAACATGGTTCATAAAATGGAGTTTGAATTTCAATGGGTTTATACAAAGCCTATATAATCTCATAAAATTAATATCAAATATCGAATCAAGCAAATTGTTTGGGTGTCTTGCACACAAAAGACCAAATAGATTCAAATGATCCCAGAAGTGGTTTCGAGTGAAATACCCATTTTGGACATGTCATTTGTAATGATGTGGTCTTGGATGCAGTTATTATTTTTTCTAAAAAAAAATATCCCACGATTTTGTAACCCATTTTTCACCCCTGTGTCAATGATCTAATGTGATCCTGGCCACTACACACCCTCCGCCAACCTGAATGCAGTTATTTTAATGTCAATATTATTTTTCTAGTTCGTATTAAGACCCAATTTGAGAGGAATTCATGATTTATCAGGACGGAACACGACTTGAACCTCGAGACTTGAGCAGCGAGTATACGGTTGGGGTCCGGAACCTGATCCAACGTTGAGGAACATGAATGGGTTTCATCACATTTTGGAACCAGTTTTAGCACCACTGGAATGTGGTCTTAACATTTGCTCTACAATTATAGGTGGGTCTCAAAGTTGTTCATTTCAAGGGACCGCCATGACTCTGAGAGGGTACAAATGTGAACACTCTTCAGAGTTACAGACTTCCAAGGGTCCATTTGGACAGCCCTGTAGGAATCGTTAAAGGGAACCGCTGGAGGAATCGGAAGGATGGACCTGACGGGGAGGGGTGATACGAATTTATCAGATCTCTATGAGGAAGGATGGACCTGACGGGGAGGGGGGATACGAATTTATCAGATCTCTATGAGGAAGGATGGACCTGACGGGGAGGGGGGATACGAATTTATCAGATCTCTATGAGGAAGGATGGATCTGACGGGGAGGGGGGATACGAATTTATCAGATCTCTATGAGGAAGGATGGACCTGACGGGGAGGGGGGATACGAATTTATCAGATCTCTATGAGGAAGGATGGACCTGACGGGGAGGGGGGATACGAATTTATCAGATCTCTATGAGGAAGGATGGACCTGACGGGGAGGGGGGATACGAATTTATCAGATCTCTATGAGGAAGGATGGACCTGACGGGGAGGGGGGATACGAATTTATCAGATCTCTATGAGGAAGGATGGACCTGACGGGGAGGGGGGATACGAATTTATCAGATCTCTATGAGGAAGGATGGATCTGAGTACCTCAGTACTCAAAACCCACCTGTTTAGGCAGGCCTATTACTCTGTGTGACCTCTGTGTCCTCTGCTGCAAGCTGTGCCCTAGTTTATTTTTCTGCTTTTAACTGTGTTGTACTGTTTTTATCCTGTACGCAGTGTACGGCGACCTTGAGTGCCCTGAAAGGCGCCTTATAAATAAAATGTATTATTATTATTATTATTAATGGTATAGGTTATGGGTCTCAGTATGGTGGTAGGTTCTGGGTCTAAGTATGGGGGGTTGTGGGGTTCAGTATGGTGGTAGGTTGTGGGTCTCAGTATGGTGGTTGTGGGTCTCAGTATGGAGGTTCTGGGTCTCAGTACGGTGGTTGTGGGTCTCAGTATGGTGGTTGTGGGTCTCAGTATGGTGGTTGTGGGTCTCAGTATGGTGGTTGTGGGTCTCAGTATGGTGGTTCTGGGTCTCAGTATGGTGGTTCTGGGTCTCAGTATGGTGGTTGTGGGTCTCAGTATGGTGGTTCTGGGTCTCAGTATGGTGGTTGTGGGTCTCAGTACGGTGGTTGTGGGTCTCAGTATGGTGGTGGTGGGTCTCAGTATGGTGGTAAGTTCTGGGTCTCAGTATGGTGGTTCTGGGTCTCAGTATGGTGGTTTTGGGTCTCAGTATGGTGGTGGTGGGTCTCAGTATGGTGGTTCTGGGTCTCAGTATGGTGGTTGTGGGTCTCAGTACGGTGGTTGTGGGTCTCAGTATGGTGGTGGTGGGTCTCAGTATGGTGGTAAGTTCTGGGTCTCAGTATGGTGGTTCTGGGTCTCAGTATGGTGGTTTTGGGTCTCAGTATGGTGGTGGTGGGTCTCAGTATGGTGGTTCTGGGTCTCAGTATGGTGGTTGTGGGTCTCAGTATGGTGGTAGGTTCTGGGTCTCAGTATGGTGGTTCTGGGTCTCAGTATGGTGGTTGTGGGTCTCAGTATGGTGGTAGGTTCTGGGTCTCAGTATGGTGGTTCTGGGTCTCAGTATGGTGGTACGTTGTGGGTCTCAGTATGGTGGTGGTGGGTCTCAGTATGGTGGTAAGTTATGGGTCTCAGTATGGTGGTTGTGGGTCTCAGTATGGTGGTTGTGGGTCTCAGTATGGTGGTTGTGGGTCTCAGTATGGTGGTTCTGGGTCTCAGTATGGTGGTTCTGGGTCTCAGTATGGTGGTAGGTTCTGGGTCTCAGTATGGTGGTTCTGGGTCTCAGTATGGTGGTTGTGTGTCTCAGTATGGTGGTAGGTTGTGGGTCTCAGTATGGTGGTTGTGGGTCTCAGTATGGTGGTTGTGGGTCTCAGTATGGTGGTTCTGGGTCTCAGTATGGTGGTAGGTTCTGGGTCTCAGTATGGTGGTTCTGGGTCTCAGTATGGTGGTTGTGTGTCTCAGTATGGTGGTAGGTTGTGGGTCTCAGTATGGTGGTTGTGGGTCTCAGTATGGTGGTAGGTTGTGGGTCTCATTATGGTGGTTGTGGGTCTCAGTATGGTGGTAGGTTGTGGGTCTCAGTATGGTGGTGGTGGGTCTCAGTATGGTGGTTGTGGGTCTCAGTATGGTGGTTGTGGGTCTCAGTATGGTGGTTGTGGGTCTCAGTATGGTGGTAGGTTGTGGGTCTCAGTATGGTGGTTGTGGGTCTCAGTATGGTGGTTGTGGGTCTCAGTATGGTGGTTCTGGGTCTCAGTATGGTGGTTGTGTGTCTCAGTATGGTGGTAGATTGTGGGTCTCAGTATGGTGGTTGTGGGTCTCAGTATGGTGGTAGGTTGTGGGTCTCAGTATGGTGGTTGTGGGTCTCAGTATGGTGGTACGTTGTGGGTCTCAGTATGGTGGTAGGTTGTGGGTCTCAGTATGGTGGTTGTGGGTCTCAGTATGGTGGTACGTTGTGGGTCTCAGTATGGTGGTTGTGGGTCTCAGTATGGTGGTTGTGGGTCTCAGTATGGTGGTTGTGGGTCTCAGTATGGTGGTTGTGGGTCTCAGTAAGGTGGTTGTGGGTCTCAGTAAGGTGGTACGTTGTGGGTCTCAGTATGGTGGTTGTGGGTCTCAGTATGGTGGTTGTGGGTCTCAGTAAGGTGGTTGTGGGTCTCAGTATGGTGGTACGTTGTGGGTCTCAGTAAGGTGGTTGTGGGTCTCAGTATGGTGGTTGTGGGTCTCAGTATGGTGGTACGTTGTGGGTCTCAGTAAGGTGGTTGTGGGTCTCAGTAAGGTGGTTGTGGGTCTCAGTAAGGTGGTTGTGGGTCTCAGTATGGTGGTTGTGGGTCTCAGTATGGTGGTTGTGGGTCTCAGTAAGGTGGTTGTGGGTCTCAGTATGGTGGTACGTTGTGGGTCTCAGTAAGGTGGTTGTGGGTCTCAGTAAGGTGGTTGTGGGTCTCAGTATGGTGGTACGTTGTGGGTCTCAGTATGGTGGTGGTGGGTCTCAGTATGGTGGTTGTGGGTCTCAGTATGGTGGTTGTGGGTCTCAGTATGGTGGTTGTGGGTCTCAGTATGGTGGTTGTGGGTCTCAGTATGGTGGTACGTTGTGGGTCTCATTATGGTGGTGGTGGGTCTCAGTATGGTGGTACGTTGTGGGTCTCAGTATGGTGGTTGTGGGTCTCAGTATGGTGGTAGATTGTGGGTCTCAGTATGGTGGTTCTGGGTCTCAGTATGGTGGTAGGTTGTGGGTCTCAGTATGGTGGTTGTGGGTCTCAGTATGGTGGTAAGTTCTGGGTCTCAGTATGGTGGTGGTGGGGTTCAGTGTGGGGGTTGTGGGGCTCAGTGTGGTGGTTGTGGGTCTCAGTATGGTGGTACGTTGTGGGTCTCAGTATGGTGGTTGTGGGTCTCAGTATGGTGGTACGTTGTGGGTCTCAGTATGGTGGTGGTGGGTCTCAGTATGGTGGTACGTTGTGGGTCTCAGTATGGTGGTGGTGGGTCTCAGTATGGTGGTACGTTGTGGGTCTCAGTATGGTGGTTGTGGGTCTCAGTATAGTGGTAGATTGTGGGTCTCAGTATGGTGGTTGTGGGTCTCAGTATGGTGGTAGGTTGTGGGTCTCAGTATGGTGGTGGTGGGTCTCAGTATGGTGGTACGTTGTGGGTCTCAGTATGGTGGTGGTGGGTCTCAGTATGGTGGTACGTTGTGGGTCTCAGTATGGTGGTTGTGGGTCTCAGTATAGTGGTAGATTGTGGGTCTCAGTATGGTGGTGGTGGGTCTCAGTATGGTGGTACGTTGTGGGTCTCAGTATGGTGGTGGTGGGTCTCAGTATGGTGGTACGTTGTGGGTCTCAGTATGGTGGTTGTGGGTCTCAGTATGGTGGTAGATTGTGGGTCTCAGTATGGTGGTTCTGGGTCTCAGTATGGTGGTAGGTTGTGGGTCTCAGTATGGTGGTTGTGGGTCTCAGTATGGTGGTAAGTTCTGGGTCTCAGTATGGTGGTGGTGGGGTTCAGTGTGGGGGTTGTGGGGCTCAGTGTGGTGGTGGTGGTGGTGGTTCTGGGAGGCAGGCAGCAGGCGGCTGACGTGTCCGATGCCCTTGGTGACTCCCTCTCTGAAGAGCAGCTTGGCTCCCAGGCGGAGGTACTCTGGATGCTTGATGAAGCAGAAGCGAACCACCGCCCTCTCTCCTGTACGCAGCTCCTCCTGGCAAAGCAAACCACATGCCCGAACTGGAGCGTTAGGGGTGCATACTTAGTTTAGACCAGTCATTGGTTAGACATGGGTTAAGGTTAGGTTTAGGTGTGCTGCCTCGCGGGAGGTTAGGGTTAGGGTGAGGGTTTGAGATAGGTTGTAGTTGTAGGATTAATGTGAAAATAAACAAACAAACAAACAAAAATTGCTTGCTTAGGCTCCAATTTCGTCGCAGCCTTTACCCGCAGCGCGGCCCGCAATTCAGCCACTGCCCGGAAATTATGAATATAGGAGCTTTCTCTGTCCCATAATGGTATTTTCGTGACTGCTATATTTTTTGCCGACACCGGTATTTGCGCCTGGAGGTGTTTTAAAAGCACTGGTGGAGGGGCTGCAGCACAAGTGAGACGTCAAGGCAGCAACGCAACACTCTTCCATGGGCTATAGACCGTAAGGCTATGAAGCAATGTAGCACTAACGGGCAACGGATGAGGGCAATTAAAGGCAATGGCACGTGGACTGGTGATTGGTTTGCCCAAACCACATCTATGCTTAATATAACGGGTAACGGAGGTGTTTTAGGGATTTAGACAGGTAATCAAAACACCAACTTTAGTGGGGGAACACCCCTTCCCCACTGCTAAATCCCAAAACAGTGTATTTAGAAAGATCAGACGAAAATGAATCTCTGTGTCTTGACTCTCTTGAGAGAACTAATGACATAAACACTTGAATGTGTGTGTGAGTTTGTGAACAGCTAATCTCAGGCCCACCATGGCACCTCGCATGCACACTTCCAGGAGGTCAAGGAAGAAGCTTAGACCGTTTCACTAAATAAAATAAAATAAGACATTTGTTTTTGTTATAACCAAAGAAATATCACTTACGCTACCTTTAACAAAGGTACAATATATACAGTACGACTATTTTTAAACATTTCCCATGGACCATCGATCTAGACCACTGGTAAAGAAACAGTGAACTAAACTAAATTATCATAGAGTGGAAACCGCATAAAATGAACCGGCCCTTTGGCAGATCCAATCCAAAGCAGGCCGGGCCAGGCCAGACTGACCTTCCCGTGAAGACCCTCCACGGTGGCGGTCTGCCGGACGTTCCCCACGTGCACGGTGACCTGGGAGCCTGTCCGGAACGTCTTGGCGTGGAACAACAACACGATGGCCGCCTCAAACTGACGACAAATTGTGGGGTTCATCTTGGGACTCACCATGACCATACCCTGAACACACCACACACACACACACACACACACACACACACACACACACACACACACACACACACACACACACACACACACACACACACACACACACACACACACAGGGTTAATAATAATATTAATAATTTAGTTTAACCTAAAATAAAATGTAAATAAAAACCTGAAACGTTTCCCGCGAAGACATTTGGTGATTTTTGATTGATTGAATATATTATTAGTCAGAAATGTATACAGCACGTGGTACAGTAAGACATTATGGCTAAAAGGATAACACAAAAACCTGTGGACTTGTTTCCATTGTGGTCCTATGTATTCAATTCACCAACATAGCATAAAACAAGAAATGATCACATACAGTAGTGAAATTTGTCAGGTGAAAGAAGTGCTGTCTCCGTTGTGTTCCCCCCCCCCCCCCCCCCCCCCCCCATATTAGTCTGATTATTATTTTAGTAACGTATGTTTGTGTGTCACAACCTCGCGCCTCGCAGCCGTTGTTTGCGTTGGTTTTCCGACGTTCCGTGCGTGGTTCAATGACTGTGGTTTGTTGTGGCTTTGCATTGGCTGTTCAGTCGTGTTTGGTTTGAAGTTATATAGAGTGACGAACATTAACCCATTTTGGGCGGGAACCCCTTTTGGTGTTAGCATCATGCTATGTTTTAGCTATTGAAAAATAGCAGATCTATGAGCTTGTAGGTCTGCTATTTTTTGAAAAATCGAAGAACGACTGACATAGAAACATAGCTTTTTCAGAAAACTGTCATTTTCAAACAGACATTTTTTAGAATCTGACCTCGGGTCAAAATGGGTTCATGCAAACGTGTACGATTATGCGCCGTGTAGTTCCCGGTCAACCCGTGAGTGTGACTGTGATCATGCTTCTCTGCTGCGTTGTTGCTCTGCAGCCTGCATGCGTGGCTGCCACTGCCAGGGATATTTATCCCATTGCCTAGAGGCAGCCTTGCCGTCCCATTGGCTAGAAGCAGCCAATCACGGTCTTGTCGACTAAGGTCGCGCAGAGTCGCTTACATTTCATTAGCGTTGTTAGGTCAGGTTTCAACCTGACACAAAATGCACTTGTGTGAAGCAGTGTTGTTTTCGTCGACTAAAACTAAAGCGAAAAATGTCCGTCGACTACCTTTTTCCACCGACGAAAACTAAATGGAAACTAAATGAAAACTATCTATGATGACTATAAAACTAAGACTAAATATACTGACAATTTCGTCAACAAATAAAAACTAGACAAAAATGTTAGGAAGGGCCCAGGCCGTAGCGTGACGGTCTGGGCACCGGACTGGTAATCCAGTCGCAGTGTGCCGCGGGTTCGACTCCCGGACCCGACACGGCCTTTACTGCATGTCATCCCCCCATCTCTCTCCCGTTTCCTGTCAGCCTACTGTCTGTCCCTTCAAAAATCAATAAAAGGCGTAAGCCGCAAAAAAATATCTTAAAAAAAAAAAAAAAAAAAATGTTAGGAAGGGACTAGTGGACAAGAGATCCAGTATAAGTCATTTTACAGACAATGCGTGAGCTTGTAGATCGGCTATTTTCAGCTAGTGTAAAAACATTCATTCATCATTATGACAGCATCAAGGCCCGCCAAAATACATTTTAGTCGACTAAATTACCTGTAGATTTAGTCGACTAAAATCTTATGACATTTAGTTGACTAAAACTAGACTAACAATAAAATATTCCGGGTGACTAAAATGTGACTAAAAAACTAAATGAAAACTAAAGACAAAGACTAAAACTAAAATAGAAATGTGCTGCCAAAAACAACACTGGTGAAGTGACTGAGGGCCGCTCTTATCATCATGCGTCACATTCCGTGCTCAGCCAATCAGCTGAGCACATTCCATGCTCATACACACAAAGCTGTGCATAGAAGGGGCTATAGCGCCCCTCAAACATAACACGATAATACATGTCATCAACAAATACAAAACACAAAGGAGAAAAATAGTAGCAGTGAATGTATTAACGTGCGTCATCCCTTAACTTCCACACTCACTGGAGACATTGAGTCATAATCCCGGCAGTCTTCCGGGTGCTTCAAAACGCCACTGAGCAACTTCGATTGAAATGAATAGCGAGGGGGCGGGGCTAGCGCTCCGGTTCGGTCTCTATCCTTGTATTACTCTATGGGACGAACCAGTATACCAAGTTCATGGTCATGCCCTGACAAAGAACTCCCATTTATACGGAGTTCTTTGTCAGGCATGCCCAAATGTACCAATTCAAATCTGTTTTTTTTTATTTTTTTTATTATTATTCTTTATGCACCCAGGGAAGTAGCTGAGCACAGGTGCTCATTTTCAGCAACGCCCTGCACACACACACACACACACACACACACACACACACACACACACACACACACACACACACACACACACACACACACACACACACACACACACACACACACACACACACACACACACACTAAAACCTGGGAGCTGACCAGTACAACCACAGTCTTATACTGTTGGCCACTAAGCAGCTCCAGGGGGAGCAGTTGGGGGTTCAGTGCCTTGCTCAAGGGCACTTCAGCGGTGTCGGGTGAGTGATGACAATCACTTCCCCACCCAGATTTCTCCTGCCCGTCCGGGGAATCGAACCAGCAACCTTTCGGCAACAAAGGCGCTCCTCTAACCCTTAGGCCACCGCTGCCCCAGGTCTAAACTGTACAAAACAACCCGTACGCTCCCAATACGTTTGCACAGCTCGTCTCTACTGTAAATCAATCAATCAATTAGACGACCAATAGGGACAGGCATGGGTTAGAAGGTGATCTTAGACGACCCAAATATGGATAACTGATGTCATAGTAGTGACATAGGTTGTTCTGGCCAACTGGCCAATCATATTGTGTGATAATACGATGTAATCATGCAATGACATGCAATGACATCACAACTGTCACAAATGTTCACCGTGTTGTTTTTTTATACTGTGCTGAATAAATAAGTACAAATACCAATTGTTCTTTAAAAATGCTAGTCTGATACACTAAACATCAGTTAGCGATTGAAACGAGGAAACCAAGTTGTCAACACTCTTTGACGGTGGAGCTGCTGTGTGAGATGTTTGGAGGTAGACAGGTCTACCATTTTCTTCACACATTTGATGTTGACGCCCACAGATGGTTCAAATCACAGGTTTCTGGGTCTGTTCCATGGGATAGGCGGTTCTGCCACTCAGCCTGTGTGTTGGGGAAGGTCATGTTTATCCATGGAGGTAGGTACTGTAGTGGATACTCTAATGAAATCTACAAGTTGGACACCAGCACAATGGTCTGGACTTTAATTAACACCAGAGGAACTCCACCTCCTGATTCATCACGTCACTCTGCTTCCATCATCGGGACAAAGATGTTTGTATTTGGGGGCTGGGGGGGGGGGGGGGGGGGTCAGTACCACAACACCATCAGAGTGTTTGACACAGAGACCAACCTCTGGATGTACACACCTTCTGCACAGCTTCTTCCAGAAGCACGTGATGGTCATTCAGCCTTTACCTACAATGGACAGCTGTTCATATTTGGTGGTGAAGGCAAGGAGGGAAACCTCAATGATCTGTGGAGATTCAGTCCAGAGAGCTTCTCCTGGAAGAAGGCGGAGTCCAAGGGGCAACACCCAGATCCAATGGATCAATCGTGCTGCATGTTGCATGATGGAAGATTGTGTCATCCTCTTTGGAACATACAACAGACCAGGTGACCTGTATGTCTTAGACCTCAGTCCTAGCCTCAAGACATTAGGGTGGAACTGGCAGCCATGACTAGCAACAGCAGCTGAGAAAATAAGTTCTCTCTAAAAAGAATAAAATAAAAAAAGATAACAGAAAAAAAATTGTGATCCCACTGAAATAAAAATAATAAAAGTTCAGCTTCAGTATGGAGCTGGATGGACGTTCATGACGCCATGTGCATAACGTCACTGACGCCTCCTTTCGATTGTATACCGGTACACTCGTGGTCTCCTGATAGATGTTTTTTTCAGGGCAGTTTTGAAAGAACCCAGTGATTCACATCCTTTAAACGGATGGTGTCAGGGCATTACACATTTTGGTGGCAGAGTAGGAGAGGGAGAGGACCACCTGATCTGGCCTACAATGGGACTCCTGGGGGACTCCGGTCAATTAAGTATATGGTAAGGTTTAAGTAGGTCAACTGCATGTATTTGAATTTGACATTCCTTTCAGACTTTGGCCATGTAGAAACACACTCAATGCCTATAATGCTAACGTTTTGATGTCTTTTGTCCTTTTGGCCCTCTGCGCAGAGATCGTCTTTTCGACTTTTTTTTTTTATTTTATTGATAACGACTCATACCTCTGTTCAGCCGTGAGACGAAAGTAAACCGTGTCTGTCCGTCCGTCCGAAGACGGAAATAGCGTTTTTTTTTTACCACCAAGTGTCACTGTTGTGCAGCCTAACACACACACACACACACTCCAATGAGTTGGTCGGTGTGAGCTTGCCACCATTGGTGTGTGAATGTGGGAAGTGAGGACGCTGGTAGAGGGCAGCACGGGTCCACCCGGACCCGAATACCCGAGATCCGACCCGAGAACCGAGCCGGGTCGGGTGCAAAATATTGACGTGCCGTCGGGGAACGGGTCGGTTCCATTTCAAAGCTGTGGATCTCGTTTCGGATATCTGAAATGCAGAATACCCGAAATAACCGTGAGGATCCGAGATTTATGAATTAAACCCTTCAACTTTAAAAATAGTTTTCAAAAATAGACCTGCGTGCGTTGTAATTATTTCATTCTAAAGTCCATATTGTCTGTTGAACAGAGTCAACGAGGGCTGGGTCTCGTCATGCACCTCGACACGGGTCCAATTTTATGGACCCGTGCTGCCCTCTAGACGCTGGCGTCGACTGTTCGCCGCTTCACCTCCCAATGTATGAATGAATGAACCATTGTAAAGCACTTTGAGCACTTGGAAAAGCGCTATGAAAATGCAATTCATTATTATTATTACAGCATGAGTACAGTACAGCACCACTCAGTTCAGACGGGTCTGATTTTTAGAATCCATTAATCTCAGAATCTTGTCCCAGGCTGCGTTTTTTGATCAAAACCAGCTTGACTAAAAGCGTTAATGATCGTGGGTTACAAAATGTATGTTTTGGGGCGAATCAAATTAGATAACTTCTGGTCCACTTCCGGTCTTCAATTTTATTTTTTTGTGAATGGCTTTCAAAATAAGATGCTCATCCGTTCAGTACATTGTTGGCGTGTGCAAGAACGGAGCACGCCACTAGATGGCGGCGAATTAATCTTAACCCATTTTTGACCTGAGATCAGATTCTAAAAATGTCGAAAATGACAGTTTTCTGAAAAAGCTATGTCTCTATGTCAGTCCTTCTTTGATTTAAAAAAAATAGCAGACCTACAAGTTCACAGCGCGGCACTCGGTGCGGCGCTATGAGCTTGTAGATCTGCTATTTTTCAACAGCTAAAGCATAACATATACTGTAACGCTTATAAAACACCAAAAGGGGTTCCCACCCCCAAAAATGGGTTTAAATATGGAGATAAGAGGTTTTTCTGCAACCAACAACAGCAGCCGATAATGTGACAGAAAGAAGCTCTGACCTTAATGTGACAGAAAGAAGCTCTGACCTTAATGTGACAGAAAGAAGCTCTGACCTTGCGCAGCAGCGAGCGGTCAAAGTTCCCCAGGGCCAGCGTGGCGGCCTGGCCCGCCCTCAGCACCCTGCACGCCGAGCGGTTCCTCTGGATGCTCGCCACCTTCAGACGCATGAAGCGGCCCTCCTCCGTGGGTCCCACCACCAGCCTGTCCCCCTCGCGGCACACGCCACTGGCACGCACACACACACACACACACACGCAGGAATCCCCAAGGGTTATCATTCTGTGTTCACACCGTATACACACAGCACGGGTGCAGTACTTAGTTTAGACAGTTTTTGGTTTAGACTATAGTCATTGGTTAGACCAGTCATTAGTCCTATACAACTACAACCTGTCTCAAACCCTCACCCTAACCCTAACCTCCCACGGGACAGCACACCTAAACCTAACCTTAACCCATGTCTAACCAATGACTAGTATAAACTAAGTATGCACCCCCATTGCACTGATACTTTTTCATGTCAAGGACCCCCAGATTGATTTGTATTTTGCCAAGGACCCCCGCCCCCCCCCTGATGAGGTCAGATCAACAAGAGT